>NC_069129.1:2639021-2968353 GCF_026914265.1 Mya arenaria
ATATATATATATATATATATATATGTATATATATATATCTTTGTCAAATTATACATTATCAGTTGTTTTTAATAGAATGGTACATGTTTGTAAATGTATGTTGTTGATATTGTTTTAATCTAATTATCTATAGTTCTATGTTTTAACTGAATTTCTTAATAACTTAACAAACTAAAATGTTCAAGGTTTGAAAGTAGTTGCTTGATTCCCTTATCTCAAAATATGTTATCCAATCAGCACATGTTAAGTTAAATAGTACCTGAAAGTCAGTAAGAATTAATAAGGCCATCTTTTAAATTGTTTATTGGCAGTGGCTCAACTCTAATTGTTGACATAGGAAAGCTTTTTTATCAAAGAAATGTTCAAAATCAGGTATTATGTCAAAAATTATACTAAATAAACCTCAAAGGTGTAAGATATGACCCTGAAGTAAAGACAGTAAAATTAACTAAAAAGTAGAGAGAATAAATTTTAAGGTGTAGTGGTAGTTTGGCGAATCAGTCAAGCCACTGCAAATAAACTTCATTTGAGGTTAGAAGTGCTGTTGTTTATTCTATCTGATTACCTAAAGGTTTCCATTTGTGGTTCTGAGGGAGTATATCCCCTTTAAGCTTATTAAGGTGAAGTATTTGAAGAGCCTTAGATTGCTTGAAGATCCTTCATAGTGAGGACATTGTTAATAGACCTCAATGACCATTATTTCCCTGATATTTACCTAATGCCTTTTGTAGATGCTTCTTCTCAGCCTCATACAAAACGCATGCCATTTATGTTGATTATCAATCTGAAAAAGATCAGAAAAATTCTAAAATGAATTAATCAGTTTTGGTCACTGGAGGTTAGTTCTGCTATTTACTTCATGTACGTTATACAGTAATAGATTTAAAAATAAGACATTTTACATAAATTTCTTAAATTTAACATATTTAAAAAAAAGTGTTTTACTAGCAAATACAAATCTCCACATATCTACAGCTAGATAAGTTAGATGAAGATTCCAATATTTGTGTGTTTTATTTATTTATATTAAAACAAAAAGCACCTAAATATACTTAATTCACTTTTGATTCTGAACAAAATATCAATGAGGTAATGTTGAAACACAAAGAATTGGGAATTGCAGTGGTCGAAATTAGCGCCGCAAGCCCCGCACTTGCAAAATGTCACCCGGGCTTGCTCAAATTCTTAATTTTAAATCAATAGCAGGACTTGTTAAAACATTGCTAAGCAAGAGTATATGAAATCAGGCTTGTTCATCCGAAAGTCTAATTTCGATGACTGAAATTGTACATAAAGTTAATGAAAATTGGCATTTGATGAAATATTAACTAGACAATTGCATGAGATCATTACATGCATACTTCTTAACAACATTTTGATATAATATTTATCCAGGCCACAATTTCAACTAAGGCCGAAGAAAAAAAAATCATTTTGATTTCCCCCTTAGCAATCTGTTTGTACTAAGACTTACTAAATAACAACAACATAATGCAGTATTCACCAACTGTTGTATTTAGAAACTGTCGGCCTTTCAACCTCCTGAAGCTTTTCTGTAGCTGTATGATTATGGTCATCTACATATTGATTGTCTCCAGTAACAACATTCATCTAAAAGAGAAAAATTACAATGTAATTTCACATAACTGTAGATGAGTGCCAGGTGTGTTAAATTCAAAACAGAAAGATTAACCAAGAGAAAGTTTAAATTTGTCGGTGGCATTAGTCAATCTTGACAGTTAAATTCACTAAGGTTGGCAATTCATGCACTATAAACATATAACAGTCAAGATATATTTAATAGGGTGAATTTACATTTAAAATGTAAAAAGAATTACAAAAAAGTAAACACTGGTTTTTTGGCCACTTTGTATTACTAAAAAACTACTACAGTCTGTGCCAGTTTTCCGGCATTTGCAAGTGAATCAGCCACACCAGGCTGTATATTGACTTAAATAGATCTACTTTATATATAAAACTATTTAAATACTTAAATGTTAATTAATTACAGCCCTAGGGCACTTTTTAAAACGTCAATATTGCAGTCATCGAAATTAGACTTTTGGATGAACAAGCCTGAATTCTTTATTTTATTGCATGGAATCATATTTATGAACAAGCCCTGCTATATAAAATTCAGAATTTGAGCAAGCCCGGAAGACATTTTACTAGAGCAGGGCTTGCGGGCTTGTGCTAATTTCGACCACTGATATCGGTATACAGTATTGATCATACAGGGTTACTTCGCAATACAATTTGATGCTATTATCATCATTTCTGCAAAGGCCTGCAGATTGGCTAACAATCCGTCTCCCAAGTGCATAACACGGGGAAAATTTTATTCAGCAATTTAAGGCCCTCAGGAGATCTATGATAATGACCGCAACAATGTGTTTTATCACCACTATTGCATAAAACATACAATATGATCAGCATATTTTTGTCCCAAATTTTGATAATTCTGTCAAAAACAAACATTCATGAGAATGATTTGCAACAAAAATAATGTATCAAATATACAAACTAATGAAACGGTTATTTAAACCGCTGTGGTTTCAATTGACTGGTGCATAAATAAAACAAAAAAATGGCCATGAACAGCACATAAATTTACCTAAAATTGTAAAAACACTCAGCTTTTATAGTAAGCGGAAAACAAACATATATTGTATCAGATACTATGCACCAGTCCAATGATACCATGGCCCTAAAGATCCGGGGGAATAGCGGGCCGTGATTTTACCTTCCTGGTGTCCCTGCAGTGCTGAGTTAATGCAGTGGGGAAAGAGCGGGGAATTGCCCTTACCAAGGGATCCTGGGGAGATTTTACCAGCAGTCTGTCCCTGCAGGACGAGGATTTTACCTAGGATTAGCTTGACCAGAAGTCAAAATCATTGCTAATTCTTGGAGGGGGGGGGGGGGCTACAATTTACTAGTGCACTACAACCACCAGATAGTCAAGGTCTTATTACTGATTAAATTTGGTTTCAGCAATTAGGGCGCTGTTAAAATATTTAAGAAACAATTTTGAACAGATTTTTGATTGAAACTTTTCATTTTAATAATTTAGAGTACTCATTCTTTGTCAATTTAGTAAAACAAAATGTAATGATTATGATCAACAGCAAACCTAATGAAAAATCGTTGAAATAATCATAATAAACACATGCGATCTAAACAGACACAATGGGTTTTATTTAAAATCAAAAGATTAAAATAAACAAACAAGGGACTTACCTCATTGGTTCGAAAGTTTTGAGAACGAATGTAGGACTTCGAAAAAAGTAAATTGTTCCACTTGTTTTTCAATTTATAACTCATACTTTGAATAACAAATATGAGATATCTTCTTTGAAATAGAATACTTTCCCGATGACCTTGCACAGTGAAAATCGGAAAGAAATGGCGGCCAAAACATTTTTCGGTGAAATTGTGCTTAAATCAGTCTCGACGAAAATAATAATTTGATAAATATTCCTCGTTCTTTGGCATTATTTAAAATCCTAATAAGACATTTTTCGATTTTAATGTCACCAAAAATTGTTTTAACGCTGCATTCAAAGAATAATGCTGCACACTTCTCAGCACTATTTAAAGAGCGATTGGACTGTTTACATATTTTGAATTACTACGCGCATATCTATGACAACCACACATTGTGACATATCTCTACGCGAATTATTTTCACTACACACAAAAGAGTTCCATCGAAAATATCATGTTTACTATATATTTTTTAAACTGAGATGGGAGCAAAAGCATATACCATGGCCAATCGTGTAAGATAGGTTCATCCCAACCCTCTCGCAGGGAGTTTTGCGGAAACTCGGTAAACCTCGTTTCCGCAAAACACCCTGCGCTCGGGTTGGGATGAACCTATCTTACACTCTCGGCCATGGAAGATACTTATAATCTCCTTCAATCAATTCAATAAAGGGGCTTTGCCTTATATGTGTAAGACATATATCAAGTGTGGGTTTCGTGTCCTTATTTTAACAAAAGTTATTAAAAATATTTTTATCAATTATTCGGAGAAAAATATAATTGAGTTTTTAATGTATTGTTGTAATGATCTTAAGTTATAATTATGATTAATTGAACTGACTCTTGAACGTGCAGAAAAAACACATACACATCAAATGGATCGGTTTTCAATAAAACTAGTGTTTGCCTCACTGACGTGGTCAAGGTTTTTTATAATATTTATCATGGTAAATAAAGATATTGAATGTTTTCAGCATATATAGTTTGTTTTCATTGCTATTGCAAAAAAGGCTACAAAGCTTTGTCTAGGCCGTCGGCAGGCTAAGAAACGTCCTCTAAAAAACTCCCTTTAGCAAAAAAATGTGAATAAAGGCTATAATGTAAGAGTCAGCTATATAGTTATCGTACGTATAATTCGGCGCTGGTGATTGGTCAGACAATTTATCATTTCGGTTAAATGTATATTTTACATCGAAGAAAAACGTGAAGTTATTGACTAAGGCTCTTTTTAAACATTCGTATTTGTACTGCCTTCAATTGTCGTAGTAGAGTCGTTTTTCAGCGCTGTAGTTGATTATCCCAGATACATTTTGAAAATATTGAGTGTAAATATAAACATTGAATATATAAGAATTGAACTTTAACTTTGTTTAAAAACATTTGGCCAGTGTACGGATGCAAGTAAAGTCCTTCCGAAGTCCTGACTTCATTAACCGTGCGCTGAAGTACAACTTTCATACACTGACGAACAGCAATACCAGAACGTTAAATCCAATATTAATATAAAAAAAACTACAGAAACAAGCACAGTAGTCGAAAGTATAAACATAAACCCCGTTTAAGGGCACAAGGTCAATGCCAAAGACATAGAATACAAAACAAGCAATCACTTACTAGAAACATTGAACAACAGCACAAAACTCCACAAACAACACAGTATAATATATACTATGCAAAAAATAAGCTGTGTTTATCAGGATTGTTTAATACCGCCTTCGAACGGTCAGTAAAATGTAAAATTACTGAGGGTTTATATTACCGTTTTTTGTGCACAACCTCACTCTTATCACAACAACCCCGAATAAAGTAAAAACGTAAATGGTAAATCTTATAAAAGTATGGTAAACGTACATAGCACTGACGCTTTGACTCACTTTACTATTCCTTTTTCAGAGTAAGTACATGTAATTGAGGTCGTCCTTTGCTACTCGCACCATGCACGCCATCTTTCCTGAATATGTTCTTGTCAGCAAACCAGCAGGCAAATTTTCTATCCAGTATCGTAAAACTTTGTCAGATTGTAAGTTTTCGGATACAAGTTTAGTCAAATATGTATTATGTCGTTCCAGAGCATCCAATGCATGTCGATCAGGATACATAGTGTTTTTGGTGCTTTGTCTTTTTTTGTACCAATGTCTTCATAGTTATCAGCTAGTTCCTCATGTTACAACGATGTAGCTAAGGCTTCACATTTAACTGCCATTGATTTTCGCATTATTTGTCCCTATAAACATGTTAACGTAGATCAACAGTATATCATAAACTAGAATTCATTGCCTAGCATACGACTAATAACGGATAACAATTTAACTGTAACAATGACAATTGAAAAGAGCCATTTCATCTATAGTTTGTTTGTTACTTGAGTCACATACACTGTCATATTCAACAGCAGCAGATTGTTTATGGTTTCGATAGTCAATTTACAATATCCTTTCGATATTTAATCAATTTCTGTTAATCATTTCACTTGTCATAATGCTATTATCAGCGATTATTTTAGTTGAGAATTGTCTGCGTTCTTGTTTAAATCTTTTCATTTTTCTCTCACCAGAACATACTCTGGTATTTGGAATGTTTTGAGACGTTTTGTTTGAGGTTGGAGGCAGTCGGTACAGCATATCTTGAAATAATAATCAAGGCAATGGTACAATGTTTTACAAAGTATAAAACATATATAACTAAATAAAACTTAACATTTACAATAACGCAGCTAACGCCACGACGTCGAGTTAACGTCGAGACAAAAGAAATGTTTTTAACCCCGTTCCATCTAACACTCCTTGAAGTATCTCGTCGCATTTTATACATTTCTCACGGTCACGTAAACGGATAAACCAAAGCATATCCAACTCCAATACGGTGGAAAACGCCATGTGTTTGAGTGGGTGTTTTACTGATGGAGCAAGATATATAGGATCTGACACGAGTTGTCACTTAATACAAGATTTTATCAAACGAGTTCATGAAAATTGTTAGTAAGCGAGCCTCTGGCGAGCATACTAACAACTTTCATGGAGGAGTTTAATAAAATTCTTGTATAAAATGACAACGAGTGTCAGATATTTTTATCACATGCTCCAAACAGCGTTTTTATTATCAATTTAGTTCCACTTTCTGAACCCATTGTTTGACCGCCAAAGTACTCAGAATGGAATGTCAACGATGCGCCATATAAATAGTTCCAAATCAAAAGGACAAAAACAGCTAGCAGTTATCAAGTTTTAATTCTGATGAAGCGCTTAATAAGTCACAAATACAAAAATGTGTAGTAAAATATCCAACAACATGAATACTGAACAATTTTAACCAAATATTTGATTATGTCACACTGAGAGTACATGCATTTGCGCGGTTTATGTGACTTACATCGGAATGTCAAGTTTAACTGTGTGCACGGATTTAAAAGTTATTCGCTGTCGCTTTCTAAGATCATTTTGCAGCGTTTTCTTAGTGTACATAATGTTTCACAACATGCTGATGATTACGGCGAAGCCTTACTCTGTACTGCATGGATGTTGATGTTGAAAAAGTTCCACCTGAGCACATGATGTTTTAGCCGGCATGGGATAAGTAAGGAGAAGCCTGTGTTGCGGATTTCGTATTTGTGTTTTTTGTAACCGACAGCAGATCGAACTGGCAAGCAAATGACATTGATTGCATATTGCTTTTGTTTTTCAAGATGGAGATGTTTGAAATGTTCTTGTGTTGTTTGTCACTAATGTGGCTGTATTTGTTGACTGGCTGGATATTTCTGTGACTAGTGATCTGCATTATCTGGTTGGCTGAACATTGTTATCAGAAAGTGTTTGAACAAGATGCTTTCTGGCGCTATGATTCGATAGCCATTTGTCTCCCGGAAGTCCTACAGCTTCATTATTGAGGTAAGTATTTGTTGGCGTGTAAACAATTTTGTTTACAAACAATGCGGAAGGATATCTAGGCCGCGTGTGATCAGTCTAGCCAATAGAAATGCTTGATATGTTATCTTATACATGTGTAAGATAATAATATTTGTAATGGGTATATTACACGGAAAACAAGGGTAAGCATGTGATAAAAGGTTTTCCGACATTTCCGGTTTCTTTCATGGTATGGCATTGAAAAGCTCACATCTTAAAACCTAACATTCAAAATAAAAATTACGTCTAGAATAATGACCACCAAGGGACATATAAGCGCCACATGTTTATTCATAATAACAGTATTTTAGATAACACAGTTATAATAATGTCCGCCTTTATTTCATTAGCGTGATAATCGGTATTCAAAGTCTGACAATGGAGAGCATTGTCTTTTTCTTCCTGTCCAAATCAAGGACAGAAATATCAAAGTATCGTGGGCAGTGGCCCTATCAGAACTATCTCTTACCGTCTATTTCTCGATTTGTCTTTTTAAAAGGGAAATCTCAGCCCTCGTAGTCATTTCATCAATCATGAACAGACAACGAGACAATTATTTATCCTGTGTACATGTTCGTCCGTCGTGAAAAGTCTCATTTCATTCGGCATCACAGATTTTCTCTCTCTTTTTTTGCTAAGAAGAAAACAACAGAACAGTAGCCTGTTTTAGAACTGTTAGAAACTGACAGAATATTTTATAGTTAAACATCGTATCTTTGTGTCCTATTCTTTTGAATAACGTATATCAATTTACAATAACTTTACAAAATGTATTTAATGGCATGGACGCACTTCAAAGCAAATATTAATTATTTTGACAAACTTACGGTACAATCGATGATATAATTTATGACGTCTTTTTGAAAAAAACGTCCCACAACTACTATTGTGAGTCTAAAAATAGTCAAATCAGTGATAAATTCTGCTTGACCAAATGAGCTAATCCTAAAACAGTAATTTTTATTTCGCTTTCGAAACAAAATTGTTTAAGTTAATAGAAAATAACTGTCTATTAATTTTAGCCCATGCATTATAATTGTTCTTAATCTTTTGTTAGGATCAGACTAGTATATACCCTTGATTACAGAAGTAACCAACGTTATGTGTTTTAAACACTTGTAATAATTACTGTTTCTGTGACTTCTTATAATTTCCCACCCAAACTGTATTGTGTATTGTGTATTCATTCTGATGTATGTTTCAGCGTATAACATGAACATCTCCAGAAAATGAAGCTAAATACATTCATGGATTAATGTTTACGTATTTTGGAAATGAATTATATTTACGTTAATCAAGTTAAACTATTCAAGTTTAGTTTCTGCACGTCTTACCGCAGGTGTGTACTTCTGTTCTCCTTACAGACCCGGTCTCGGTGGTACTGATATGGGCGTCTTCTGGGTCTCTCTAGTATACCGTTTTCGAGGAGCTTATCGCAGACCAAAAAAGCTGCGAAGCTAGCGCAACAGTGGTGTAGGCAGTAATGTTTCTTTTCAATTTCATCCGATAACTGTTCGCTGATTCCAAATCTTGTTCCCTTCAGCTTACAACACGAACAGCGCATAACATCGCTTTTTATAACTTTTGCAATGTGAATTTATAATATAACATTAGAATAGTCTCCAACACATACATGCATAATCATTATTATTTACATACATTAAACTGCCTTCAACAATTGGCGAATATAATTAGAATGCATTATTTCGGAACGACGATAGGACTTCTTTTATACCAGCTAGACGCCTTCCTTTGAAAATGTAAAACAATTACGTTAGCACATTTAACAAGTTGAGAACTGTTTCGAAATGAAACATATGTACATATTAACCGTTATTGCTGCAATGTTATGGTTATTACACAACAGTATCGTATATTAGACGTATTGCTGGCTGACTGTCGGAAGTCCCTGTGAGTGCTGTGTGTGATTGCTACAATTATGTTGTTTCCATTGCCCGATTAAGTACAATCATGTCACGATCAACATGCCCTTTTGAATACCATAAATGTATATTTATCTTCAGCATAACTACCTAAATGTGGCAATGGAGTGTGATAATCTGCCCCATGTCTGAAAGGACTTATTCAGAAGCGATTCATGTACTGTCTAGAGCAGTTCCACTGTTAGGTATACAGTTAAATTGCCGCCATTTATTTTTTGCAGTGGTATGTTATCGGAACTCGTATCCATAACTATTTATTATTTTTGAATGCGTTTCTCCAAACGATAATTGTTGCAGCATAATGCAAATTGTGTATTATGGACGGGCAAAGCACTTCATTTAATAAAAAGTACCGTCCACTGTTCAAATAAACAGGAGAAGAACACTACTTAAATCTTAGATAAGCTGATATTTATAGCAAAGTAGTTAATGGAGCTGAACCTGATTTTAATATGTTTAATTCAATTGATTTAAAAGACTAATATCACTTTTTCATAACATGTCCCTTGTATGGATATATCAGTAAGCAATACTATATAAGACACCCAATAATGTCTTAGTTAATTGAATTGATAAAATTGAAACCATTGTAAATTAATACCTCTAGCATTTACGTTTTAAATTAGACATTTTATCATAAATAAAACAGATCAAACCATATTAATAGTGATAAAGGTCAAGATAATCCACCCAAATGTAATGTTTTCCTGTAAAAACATATAGGACTTAAATACTTACATCTTCATTTTGCTTATAGTTGTTGTGTTTCTTTAAGGTTTCACACAATATAGTAATATATTACTGGGACCAGTTAATACATACAATATATGTTCTTGTCAAGCATACTTTTCTGCAAAAAAACACTTATGTTTTCTTCCTTAAATAAGCAAATAATAATGACATGATATACATGTAGAATGCCTTGATGATTAATTAAGAACCTTCCGCAAACAAAAGTGAATGGAGACGTTCATAAAATATACCTATCAGAATAAGCTTTTTATTTAATTCTGCAAAAAAAACATTTTCTAAGAGTGTTACATAGTTTAGTTACGCTACTAGGCAACAACCAATACACGGCTAACACACATCGCAACTAATGAATGCAAGGGTAACCGCCTGGGCAAGGTCGGTAAAATCAAATACAATTACAGTTTGACTGTTATAATGTGTTTGTGTTTTGGCTTCAAACGTACTTTCGCATTGTGGATAGTTTAGCTGATACGTAATGCATATTTAAACAATGAAAGCTCATTGATAATCAATAAGCATGCACGAAGAGGCAAACATATATGAAAATTTTGGTTTCGTCTTAGGCGACTGCACTTTCCCCTGTAATTAAATTAGTTTCATTTATCCTAAAGAACGTAATATTCAAACGAAATCATAGACTGATTGTTAAATTTCCTCCCGCAGAATATTTAATTAAATAGAAAACAATCAGTTAATAAAATGGATAAAAACTTTTAAAAAGATACGGCTGTAAATTAAGTTAATTAAGTGTTAATTAAGCGGGTTTATTCAGTAAGCTTTGGATAACGGACAGCGACCTGGCAGATTCTGAATTCCCTGTGAGTTCTGATTTCAAATGACTTAAGCAAGAAAAGGTCTTTGTCTAATTTGACTTGCTTGGACGAAACATTAAAGTGACTACTTGAGCAAGTGATGTATCAATTATATACATGGAAATGATAAGTGAATTACATTAAAATACTGGATTAAAAAACTCACAACTGTGATATACTGCTAAAAAGAACAAGATAGTGTTTATAGTTTAATCGGACATACATTACCTTTCTAAGCTTATGACCTGGAAACTGCTGCTGTCATCGGGGCGACTGAGAACGGGTTCAGTTTTTGCAATTTTTTAAGATTAAATGTCCAGACTTCCAACCTTTACTATTTTAGAAGATAAATTATATTATGAAAATTCTCTAGCACTTTGAACTATACAACAGTAATGGGACATTTGGGAAAATGACAAAACAGCAAATTAAAAGCTGATAGGGGGGATAAATCTACCATAAATCAGCACCGTCTAGCGGAAGATTTCCTATTGTTGTCCATTGACAATAACAGTAAGTAATAGCAAATATTCTCATTGTATTGCTTTCTGTCTTTGTTTTATACTGATCGACAAAAATTCGGAAATGAATTAACATTTATTTATGCGAATTATCATTTATTTCGGTATTAACATTCATTTCGTCCTAGTTTATCGGCTGTTTTTTGCCAGTTTTATATTAACGTGTTGATAGAACGCCATATTTATTATTTGCCTACAAAGCTTATCCCAGTAATTTCATTTGTTTGTTCAAGGCTAAATAAGAGTCCGTACCACCTAGACGAATATGATCGACGGAGTAAAACTTTGGCATTATTTAGGGATCGGTACCGATACTGCAGCGCAACGTTTTCACATCGTTAAGAACGGTAGTACATCGTCATGACATCGTCAAAACGTCGGCGAAAAGGTTAGCAACGGCCGGCGACGGTATACATTTTAAACATGCTTTAAGTTTTCTGCCGATGCGCTACCGGAGCGAGCAACGGAACTACAACGGCAGAACTTCGATACCATTAAGCTATAGTTTCGGTCAACGGTGACACACCGGTAGAACAACGGCGGCGCCTCGGTATTATTCTAAAGCGAAAGAAAAGTGGTAATCGGTAGCACATCGGCTGGACATCGTTAAAACAAATCTTGTAATACGTCGGTTTTGATACGGTCAATTGAGTATTTCAAGTGCTTTATCTGCGAAGCGCCGCCGAATTTTTCGCCGCTGTTGTATATGTGCTAGATGTGTGTGCCGGCTAACACAATGATATTAGCTTGTAGAAGTTTCTCCCTATTCCCTTACATTTGTGGTAACTGTGTTGTGTAAGAAGAGTTCATGCTTACTCAGTGATAGGAATACGTGAACACATTTGACTTTTACAGTGTATTATGTGCAAATATATTGAACATAGATGTTAAAGGTAAATGTGAAAATAAATGATGAAAACAACTAAAACATCTCTTAAATTGTAGCGAACAGATACATTAAAATATGCGATCAGTATATATATTTCCAAATTATTATAAAAAATGGTCTTTGTCACCACGACAAACAAAGATAGTCCATACAGCTTGCAAACACATATAACGTATTTCATAAGCATTTCAATATTGTATTGTTAATGTAGTTTCGAAGTTGATACACTTATGTCAGGATGTTTTAATAAGGTAGCATTTCCATAACTCGCGTTATTCGATGTAAACGGCGTTGCTTTATATTACTAAAGGTCATATTTTTTACGAACCCCTCTTTTACATTTGATATTAACGCTTAGCCGTTCGTTGACGCCAGCTCTTAAACTTATTGTCACATTCTGAACTGTTATACTGAGAAAGAGTATAAATCTTTCGCATAATCAATTTTGTTAGAGAGCCAATTTAGTTGAAACAGTTTAAGGGTGTTCTCTAAAATCTAAGTAACAAACAGGCTAGGGGTGAATTTAAAAGCAATATTCAAAGTTAACCAGAACAAAAACAGAAAAAAATACCTTATCGAAGCATTTCATCGTTAGATTCATTTATGATGTTTTGAGTTTCAAAAAGTAAAATTTAACGAACATAGAAAGTATTTTGTTCTAAAGGTGTTAAACAAAAGTGGATTTGGACACTCGTTTCAAACTAGTTTGCAAAATGTTTTGCACTACTTACATTCGCCATCTTAAGGCGATTAAGGGTTTATTTACTGTGCTTTATAACTCATAAAACAACACTATCTTGTGCGTTACAACAAACGTTGGCTCCGTTCGGTTTTGTTTCAATTCAAAAACTGTGTACTGGCCTTTTTGAACGTTTTAATATAATATCATTTTGCTTAGTTCATGATATTGCAAGCGCAGAAATTAATGTTCGCTGTTCGGAAGAAACACGTGCACTTTTTGTCTTATATAAATTTTCACCATAATACATCTAGTTCTTCCAGGTAACAAATATTCCGTAACAATATCTATTATGGGGAAGTTACGGAATAGTCCACCTAATTGGTGATAAACCAATGTTGTCTGTACGTTAATTGATCGTTGTTCAAACGTTAACCTTTTTAAGAACGTATGGATCATAGGATGATGTATATGAATATGTCAAACATCTTGGCTATATGAAACAAAACATAGTCTCGTAAGACTTGTCATTAAACGGAACTATGCTGAACTAATTCATCAGTGGCATTCACAATCATTCAGTGTTTTAATACGTTATTCTTCAGGTTAAACATCTGATAGATATATGTTTAACTGGAGGAATAAGGTATTAAAAACCCTGTAATGACATCTTATGTTGCGAAAAGTTATAAAGAGACAAAATAAACGTGTATACATCCTATGTTGTTGTCAAGAATGAAGCCGGTATAACATTTAAGAACCTGGGTTTTAATAAAAAACGATACAACTAAATAAGTAGTAAAGCCGTATGGCAAAGTCTTGTTATTGTTACTTTGAGGACATTCGTCTACTGAGCATGTTTCTGTAGCTTTTTGCATATATAAAAGACGGCAAATTGAATTTTCCACAACGTTCGTACTTTTGTACTTCAGCTTAATGTGTTCGCTACAAATGAAAAAAGGCCTCTTGAGGATCAGGAACGTAATAGTTTAACATCGTTCCACTGTTAATATATATTTCATCGTAGCTTAAACAAATAACTTTATTAAGAGTTGAGTGCTGCTGGACCAAAACTGGAACTAAACGACTCACCACGTTTGATAAAAATGCGACATCTCCTTGCCTACTTTTCGCCTTAGAGTGCCTCCTCTCTCTTGTTATTGAATCAGCCCAATTAGAACACGATAGTTTACATCCCACTAGGTAATAACATTGTAGTTACGGCAGTTAGCGGGAAAGTGCACTTGATTGACCTTATTTGGTCTGGGTAAATTATAAAAGTATATTTTTAAAACATTCCTGGATTTTGGATTTGGGAAATAAAGAATGATATGTAGGTGCCTTAAGATGTTAAAGAGAACAACGTCTATTATCCTATTCATATTTATACATATTAGCTGAATATGAATTGTTAATTATTTCATTGTCAGCGACATACGCTTTTTATCAGTTTTAGGTCAGTAGTGATATTCCGGGGCCTCAATTATAAATCAAGTGCAGAGATCTATATGGCCCGCTGTATTGGTCAGTTTAAGTGGATGAGTCCCAATTGAGAGATTAAGATTTTGACGTATCAAGTTCTAATACATTATGGACAATACATTCAGCATAATTTATGTTGCTGTATAATGTAAGTCTGTTCACTTTTGTCAAATGTTGATATTGTTGTTGTTGTTGTTGTTGTTGTTTTTGTTTTTATTGTTGTTGTTGTTGTTGTTGTTGTTGTTGTTGTTGTTGTTCCTATAACTTCATTGTAGCCAGACCATATCTGCCTAGTGCCTAGGTAGTAATAGTAGTATTTCAAATATTTACTTTAAGTTGGAAATTTGGAGCGAATGAATACTTGAATATGAATGTTCGAATATTGGAAACTCGCGAAGGCAAGAAGGCATGCATCGTTCACGTGTGCCTTGGTTTGGATGGAAACAGGACGTTATGTAGAAATCTTTTATTATAAGTAAGTAGTTTAAGTATATATGTTTATGCTTTAAAACATTTGAGAGATCTGATGAATTTCGATCGCCCTTCTTTAAAAGTCAGTTAACAAGATAAACAGATGTAAAAATGTTCCCGGCATATTCGACCCTCAATAAATTGTTACTTGTATATAAAGTTGTGTTTTTTTCTATTTTCAAACAAAGTGATATTTAATAAAGTTGTAAAATGAAGCGCTTAACATTAATTTCCTGGTTAAAGACAAAAGCTTTCAAAAAATGGACGCAATCACACCACTACAACAATGCACTATTTTTTATTTAATGTCAACGATGTCAGCACCTTAAACTATTATTTTGGGAACAAAACAAAGACCTTCTTCCATACAACTCGGTTTAAACGCACATACGCCCTGAAATTATTAACACATGAATTCCAGAATATGTAAGAGCACGATGCTAGGAGCATAAACAGTGCACATATCAAGCCTAATGTTTTTTGCGTATAGTGTAGACCTATCACCAGAACATGATCACATCGTAGGCGAACAAGTCAATACTCAAAATTAAATTTACGGATAGGACAAATATATTTATTATAACATAACAGTTTATATCGTGTCTCCAACACGAATGCCACACCGCAATTGGTTCAGCACTTGTCACCCGTTAACCCCATATGATTGGGTCACTAAACTACATGTACAAAAATGGCTTCCATTTTCCGATTCTGTGATAATTTAAACATTTCACATCAATTGATCAATGTAAACAGGTTATCGACCTGCTATATAGGTGACGGGGCTAGTAGATGGTCCGATATAAAATAAACGGTGCGAAGAGCATCATATTTGGGTTTGAGCTCCACGCTCACCCGATATTGTTCCCTTTCCCTGGTATATCCCATTATCTACTAACCCCGTAAGATACTCGTGAATATTTTGCTCACTATCAGCAAGGTTTATTCTCTGTAATAATCTGCATTTATTTCATGCTAGTCTCATTGTTTTTAAGTACTGCTCGGTCAATCCGAACGGATTTTCAAATCACATTTGATTATGATTTTATGCTCATTTCTCAGCAAATGCAATGTTAACGTTATTCGTATAAAATGAATTCTTCTTTGCACCAATGCAGTTTTAAAGAAAACTAAATGACAGCAGAAGTTTCAATAACAGGCATTAGACAATCTGCATGAGTTCCTTCCAGGTTTACTTCACGCTGGACCTCGAACCGAACTACACCCTCAGCTATACCAGGAACCTTGTGCCTTTAAACAAGGTGGAAGTACAAGTGTTAAATCCAGAGCTTCAATAATATATACAATGTTTTTAATCAGCCTACAAACGGATCATTTAACGACGGCTGCTTTGGTAATGTGGTTTCATAATTGCTCATACCATGCTTATGTAGGATACTTTTGAAACCGACGCAATTTGTTTCCAGACTTATTATTTATGGCTCCAAGAACTACCTTTATGTAGGACCCCATTTCTGATCTAGTTATTTCATACGGTCATGTTAGTAAGTCAATTGTCGGAATTAGGCAACATATTGTATACAAATTTTCAACAATTGTATCTCTGGGAATTCTTCACAAGAAAATGTACTCAAATTTGCAAGTAACATTCTGCTTAAAACAGGTTATTCAATTATTGGTTTCATTTCCGCCTGTATAACTGTGTTTTAATAAAGAGTTGAGTGTCTTAGAATTCCTGCCCTTCAGCAATCCGTAAATAAAACGAATTTTAGCGCTGAATCACTCACTTAAGTCAGTTCTTGGCATGAATTCTCAAATTGTTATCAGCCTGAAGTTACACATTTATGGGATGTTCACTAACTATTCCTGTTAATTTCTACGCTTAATAATTACTTCAGGAACTGTTTTAACATTATATATATGACATTGATGTTGAAGTGCAGCAGACCTAAGTGTAACTTTAACCTTATTAAAAACACTTAAATCTTAAAACTTTTTTTCACCTATTAACACAACCTTCAGCTGTTGGAAATATAGGCATCTACGATGTCAATATCAATTCTAGAAGTAAAACATCGATGTGTGCTTGAACATGCGCTATTTCTATAAACAATGTATTGTTCATAAAGTCAGCTTGTATGGTTAGGCCCTAGCTGAGAGATTGAGGCTTTTATGTATAAAGTTATGATCAGTTAGTGACACTACCTAAATATCATTAACATAAGGTGTACCATTGTTTCATATTTTTATGTTGTTGTTTTTGCTGCTGCTATTAATATATACAATGACCATAAATGAACACTTACAACAACTAGAATAAGCATGAACGCATGCCAAGTTTTTCTTCAATAAGTGCGTAGGATAAAGCAGAAGAGTAAGAACAAATTTCATTTTCAGACCTTTTCGGGTGATGCTTATTTTTGTATTCAAGCATAAACCGAATGATAGTGTTTGATGTAAGCCGATCTCCACACCTTTATCAGTTAATCTTAAAGCTCACGTTCGTGCACTTCAAGTCCAAGTGTGCTTAAACAAAACAACCCGTGTATGACATACTGAGAACGTTCCCCTGCATTTATATTTGTAACAACAAGCATTTATGAAAAGACATTTCCACACCATATTTACATAATTCGAAAATCAGATAATGTGGTACCGTGTTATAACCTTTTGAATACAGGTTGGCTACGATGTTGTTTCAATTTTGTGCGAATTGTAGTACAAGGAGATTAATTATCTCCCGATTTGGACATGTGCATATTTTGAGATCTGCTAGCATTTCAACTACACTTCGGTGCAACGACACACCGTAAGAAGATTTTGAAGCATAAAATTAACTTGTTATGTATAGTAGGTAGAATGGTACACACCAAAACTAACAAGTTCTTCTTAAAAGGGAAACATTCACATATCGGTAACAGTCGTGGCGCTGTTGCTCTAGTGATTGGGCTGTGTAAAATGATTTAAGCTGAAACATATACAATGGGCTATTCGAAAAATCTTTGCCACTAATTTATGGATGCTCGGATCAAGTTGGTTTTCTAAAGAATCGTGATTAAATCATTAGTGAGGTTTGATGGAACTAAGGGGTTCGTCTCATTGCTTGAGGATCAAAACCTGTAGACGGAGTACTAAATATATTTATAATAGGACCTGCCTCTCATGTAACAAGTTGAAAGATCAATACTATGGTCGACAATATCTTTATATCCTTTGAACTTTTTATTTCAAAGATATGAACACCATTTGAAACCTTGCTGTGTATGTATGTAGAGTTTTCGAAATAGAAATCAGTATACATTCTCACTCATACAACTTTCAACAAAACAATAAAATAATGTTGACTAATAAAATTAGGTATTACGACATGCAAGTGAACGTACAAATCAAAAATATTCATTCTTATATACTTAATAATGCATTTAATTATTTTTAATTTCAAAATATCGATCCGATCAGTCCATCGCCATACATCTTATGTACTCGTTATAGGTACGCAAAGATCATGGGCAAGTTTGACCTAATTTATTGGATGTTGGTAATATGTTGGATTTGAAATAATAATGAGATCGGATATGACTTGATTCTGTTTATACTATGTTTTGCTTCTGTTTAAACTATGTCTCGCCTCATTTTATCTAACAACACCTTTTACCAAATTGGGCATTATTGTACGTCCAAGGCCATATCATCCTGCTTGTAGCCACTTACGTTTTTTGCATGTCTAACACATTAACCAACTGGTACGAATACAATGAAAAAAGCGTAAATATTACCCAGAACACGTAAGGTATATTTAATAGTTTGCCTTCAGTGAAGACCAATCACCAGCTCGTGAAAACAGTTTTTCTGCTGTTATTGCTTTGCGTATTTTTATTATGTACCAGCCATTGACAGACAATCAGAAAGAAATTACGTCTCACACTTTTTTTATAATTATATTCTCCTTTCGCTGCAAATAGGCTTTAAAATTGACAGGCCGGATGGAAAATTCGTATTAATACATTCCTTTACAGATCTTTAAAATATTGTAGTAAATCTTAAAACTCCTCTTTGGACAGATAGTAGAACAGCTTCATGAATCCCGACCCGGCCTTCACCCTTCCGCGGTCGGTAGTGCCTTGAACAATTGACATTAAAACAAGGTTATGGTTAAGGTTTGGGTTACTGGGCTTTACCTTTGTATTGATCATATACTTCATTCTGTAGTTATATGCTATGTTAAAAAAGAGAGTGTGTTCCCTGCCAACATCAGCAGCCATATTGTTCAAGGAAGGTGGACAGAATCATTCTTATGATGAGGGTACCATGCGTGTGCTAATGGTCTAGTTACTGCATCAAGAAATGTTAGCCAGAAACCTCTCGGTCCGAGGCAGGGCTTTCGTATACCAATTTACCACTGTTTTTTTACGCGAAACTAAACTCAATAATATGTACGAACCATTATGCTTATTTGCGTAAATCAAATCATTAAATTATTGTTTTTCATGCATCCCTGTATAATTATGTTAAGATAAAGATTAGAGTCTCAGAAAACTCCTTTGCCCCATTCATAATTCTTGTTTGTAGTGTGAACTGGTCGGTGGCTTATGTTCGGGTTGTTTATGTCGTTGTATTTGTTAAAACATGTTGGGTTAAAGCTAACTGCAGCAACATTAAACTGATATCATTCTTTGACAGCAAACTCATGATTCCTACAAACCGAAACAGTAAAACATTATATTTTAGTGAATGTAAGTAGCTGAGCCTATTTTTGAATTGTCCATTTTTGTTATAGATTGCAGTTTTCGTATAGCGTTGCACATTGCACAATAATTAAGTCCGTCATATCAGAACTTTAATAGAATCATCCACACATAGTTTTAATGTTTTGCCCTGGATTGTGACAAACAAATTGAACAGTCATTAGCTCGCTGGACACCTGTACAATTTTGTTTTTATGTTATTAGGGCATTGTTTCAACTTATTTTCCGCAAAGAGAATATTAATATCAGGTGATGTATGTCGTAGTGTATTACTCCTATGTCAGTTTCAATTCAAGTCATGCATTACCGCGAATGTTTCAAGGGAAAAGCCGTTTCCTTCAATTAGTTTAAAAACACGTAATGTGCCTAAATGAGTGCGACATGTCCGAAAATGAGACTGTTCTTAGTTCGTTGCTGTGTTTTAGGTACGAAATGAAAATATTTTTTTCAACCACAGATATTTGAAAAATAGTTTACATTTTTTCGGAAAACAAAATAAAGTGTACAAACTTTAATAATATTATTTTGTTTTGTCTTATCCATGAATCAGCAAAATTAACTTTTCAGCGTGCGGAATTAAAATGCGCACCTGTAATTGATCACTCTCCAACAAAATCATTGTTTGCCTCATGTCATGAAACTGACATAATCAAGAATATTTGTCCTTGGAAATAACGTAATGATCTGTCCAACAGGTTACCAATGAATGTTTATAGTACGTAAATCGATCGTTGTTCACTATTTTTGTGAAATTAAAGACAATTGCATCGCAAACGGTAGTGCTTCACACAAACATTCTAAGAAAACTTCGACCTTATTTAATAACACTTGGATCATATCAAAGGAAACTCAAGACGAGAAACAAACAACTCCGCAAGAAATCAACCACATAATACATTAACATATGACTTTTGCAGCAATAAATGTTGGGGTCACCGTATCAAAATTGCATTGGTTTGTAGAACAATGGGAATTATTCGGTTTACGACGACGTACGTTTGTTCTTCTAATTTTCCTTGACCTACTTCCATCGACTTTTAATGATGAAAATATTGACTTGTTCGATGACAATTTCAATGAGTATAAAGTGGATATTTATTTTGGACATTATATCATTGTTATATATGGCTAGATGTACGGTACATCCTTTTCCGGTAAAGAAGATGTTAATTTAACACATGATGCAAGAAGATGGATATTTAAAGTGACAAAATTAGATGGTTGGGTGTAATGCCTCAGTTCAAATGTCATCAATGTGTTGTATGTACTGGTATGCTTTCTACTAACAGGTTGACCATCTTGAAGGAATTGTCTCATAGGATTTATCATAATGGAGCATTATTTTCCTATTTCTTTATTAACATTCAATGTTAGCAGTATTCAAAATCGTCTGTTTTCTACAAGACCCTTTTCATTGCGCTAGAATGTATGCCAACAGTGCATGTCATTTACAGGTCGAGAAACACAACGTCATCGTTTAAAATGTCATGAGTTATAAGGATATTTGATGAGAATAAATATTTGCCATAGCGTTTTGATCCATAGCTTAATGGCTCTACAGCAATTAAGACACACATTTTTTTTAATGTATTCATATTTGAATTTGAAAACATTTGTCTACTCATTGAATTTCGCACAACGTCCGTCAGATTACTGTAGATGCGCATAATATGTTCGTTGCGTGAATAAGTATGACTTATTTGTTATATATATTTGTTAAGATTGATTTGAATTTGCTAACTAAAATGAACAAGTGGTCGTGTACTGTTTTAGCCATATGCTGTCTGTTTAAAAGTTAAGTTTTCGTTATCAAACGTTTCGAGTATTTGATTTAAGGTTGATAGATATTATTTTGATAAAGTTGATTTTCCCGTAAAGAGTTTTGAACATTTAAAAGAGCACTTTCTTTAAATATATATTTTTATCATTATTTTGTCTGGAGTTATTGATCTCCTTAATCAAGACCTCGTGGTTAATAAGATGTATTTAACAATACATAACACAAAGAGAAACATCAACCATATTGATTTGTTATAATCTGATTCAGTTATGTACAAATAACTTGTCATGAATAAATTGAAATATTTATTCCGTTTCCATTATATTTGATGATCGATAATGAATTTTGTCAGATTTTTTTATTCCTATGAGAACAATTCATCGAAACTTTCACGTTTCAAAGTTAACAACATTGTCTTTAATCACGTTGTTAACGTCAAAACAATTCTAAACAATCGGCCAAACGGCTTATTTATTTTCTAAAAATGGGAGTTTCTAATAAAACACGCTGCCATTTATCTCAAATGTTTAAGCCCTCAAGCCTTAAATGTGTCTTTATTGACTTTGTCCTTTGAGCGTACTGGTGCTATCTCATAGGGCGACACGTAGTTCAATGTCGATAACTATGCGCAGACCATCATGTGTCGTATTCTCCTGGGAAATCACAACATCACTTTACGTACAAATATAATGGATATCCCAACATGATACACATGATAAGCAAAACCTTATTTGGTGTAATACAAAAATTGGCACGTAATGGTCATGAGTAATGACAGTATCAGATTGTTGTCTGCCGTTGCGCTGTCTAATATCACCCCGTTGTAAATTATCGAACACAAAGAACCACGCTCTATATCTAGACAAAATAGCTTCTGTATTGGTCAGCGTACGTGGATAGACACCAACTGTGATATGAAGGCATCAACGCATCAAAAGGTTATTAATTATAGACAATACATGTATTGCGTGAAATGTTACTGTATGTTTTTAGCGTGTACCATTTTGTCATATGTTATGTCATTTCAGTTGTTGTTTTTAGTTGTTTTAAGTTGTTTTAAGTTGTTGTTTTTGTTGTTGTTGTTGTTGTTGTTGTTGACCCTGAATCGAATGCACGTCATTTGTTCTTCAATTTTGCTTCAGATTATAAAAAGAGATTATGATCTAAATATAAATAACAAGTGCGTGCATTTATACAATCTTCATCAAACCAATCTGCATTTTTCATACAATCATCGTTGTCAAATACAGGTACATCACTAAACGTACATTGTTTTGAGAATAAAGGATCCACCACACTCCGAACAATATTTGTGAACGAATTTACAGCATTATTAACGGATTCCTTATTTGCACAATCAATATGACTAACAACAGTATTAAATTTTGGTAACATAGAAATAATTCCTGCTCGAAACTGAGCTTTACAATTACTATACCATCTATACTTAACATCATTGTATGTATTAAGCTTAGGTGTTTTATTGTTACAATGTAGTGAAAAATATAACGGGGCGTGATCACTCCACTCATTAAATGATCCGATTGTAAAATACTTTAACAATGAAAAATTGCGCTCATGTGCTTAAAGAATAGGGATTGAAACCGAATACCAAATCGGTATCCGGATATTCGTATCAAGTATTCGAATACTATCCGGATACTCGTATCAACTTGTTTTTATAATAAGTAAATTTCCTATTATATGTCACCCACCTTCTGTTATTTGACATAATTGTCCACTTAATTTATAATTCGTTATATGGCAATTTCACTTTTTCATTCATTCTTTCTCAGTCTTTAATAATTTATAATGTTATAATCAAAGCTAAACAACTCATTTAACGTCATAAAACTCATGATGAATACCACATAAACACCTAGCGAATTTAATAGTCACTACGGCCGTGGTGGTTGCTTGGTTACTGCCCCTTGCTTTCGAGTTTGTTATTTATCAGCAGGTTGCATGTTAAATGACGCTTTGATTATTTGATAGTCGATTGTTATTTTATTTCATTACATTGTTTGATTTAATGCAATACCTACAATTTCTGCGGTGTTTTGTAATGAAGGATATAATTGCGGAAAAGATAAGAAGACAAAAAGACGATCTGATTTTTCTTTATTTACATGCGTGTATTTTTTTATTTATCAATAAACTAAACATGTTTACATATCGTATGAAAAATAAAATTCACTACACAAAATAAAACGTGAATAAATACTAAAAAGGAAATAAATCATTTATATTTTTGATAATTTAATTAAACACTGTACACACACTACTTTCAAGTCCGAAATGTTCGAATACTTCAGAACAGTTTTCATTCGATGTCGCACTTAATCGAACGCACGACCCTTATCTTGTGATTGGACGATCAATTCCTACGGATTAATGATCAATCCGTTTAATATCAACTAGTGCCAATTAGTGTCAATTAAGCGCATCTGAGATCATAAAACAACACTTGTCATTGTAAACAAGGTCATCAGTTCCATAGTTTATTGCATAAAACAATACAATGTTTATAGCATGAACAAAATGATACAACCAAATGGGTAGAAAAGAACAGTATCAAGACATTTTCAAAAGCAAAAAATGTTAACGATGTTATACAAAAGTGTTTCTAGGTTTAGTTATTGAAAAGAAGTTTTTATGATATTCTAATTTTATTTGCAAAGAATAGGAATTTTGAAATATTATAAATAGTTTTATTTGATTTTGAGCTCATTAGAATGTTAAATTTGTTTATAGTTCGCCAATGGCAAAAATATTTTTTAAACAATTTTTTCCTTAGTTCTTTGTATTTTGGGCACACTAGAAGAAAGTGATATTCCGATTCGATTAAGTTCATGTTGCAGGATTAACAAAATCTTTCATTTTGAGGGGTGTTTGTATATCTTCCAGTTTCAATTGCCAATTGGTGTGATGATGTTCGAAATTTCGAAGTATATTTTAAATGTTTTTCAGTTATTAAGTCAAGATAAGTTTCTTTTTCGAATGTATGTTTGTATAGAGCATATCTGGTTAATTTTGAGGTGTTGTTAACTTTGGAGTACCATTTTTGGTAATAATTATCAAAAATTCTTTTTCGGATCAACTCAATACGATGGTTGTCAATTTCTTCCACTAGCCATACGTAACTAAAACCATGTTTATTTAGGATGAGTTTTACTTGTGAGACCCAATTTTTATTTTTATAAGTTTTATTGTTGATGTCATCGTTTTTAAGTGTATTGTACATCTTTTTTACTATCGAAGATTCTTTTAAAGATAAAACTTTTTTCCAGTATTTTATCATGTTAAATTTTCGATATACATATAATGGGGCTCTGCCCAATTCTCCGTAAAGGGCAATTAGATTAGTAGACTTTTTTGCACCTAACATGCTTCGTAGAAATCTAGTGTGTATTAATTCGCAATCCGTGGCTGGATGTAAGCCCCATATCTCAGAGCAAAAATACTAATATATCAATTATTATTTTTTTGTGATATAGGTAATTCAGTTGTGTCAAAAATTTGGAACAGTTTATGTAACGAGAAAGAGTCATGTTGTGCGATTGGTTTTTGAGATCTTAGGAAATTTCCATTTTTGAATAGATCTATACCAAGATATTTAAATGATTGAAAAAATTCAATTGGTGCATTATAAATTGATAAATCTACGTGCGTTGATCTTCCGTTTTCAAATATCATTGCTTTAGTTTTGCCTACGTTTATCTTCAATCCCCATGTGTTACAGTATGTTTCAACATTTTCCAACATTACTTTTAAACTTTCATACGATTTTGCGAATAGTACCATGTCGTCAGCATAAAATAAAAAAAAGTTTGATATCTTCCAAGGAAATAATACCAGGCTGGTCAGAGTTTATATTTTCTATCATATCGTTTATAAAAAAACATTGCTAATAATGGAGAACTAGGATCGCCCTGTTTGACGCAAGATGAATAATTGAAAAAGGGAGAAAACTCGGACTTGAACTTAACGCACGATTTCACAGAGTTTTACATTGCTTTCAACGCTAAAACAAAATGAGTACTGATGTTTTAATTTAGCAGTTTTTGCCAAAGAAGAGAGTGATCAATGCGGTCAAAAAATTGCTGATAATCTACAAAAACACAATAAAGTTTTTCTTTTTCACTGAGCGTTTTCGATATAACCGTGTGTAAGATAAATATACAATCTGATATTGATTTCCCTCTTTAGAATCCAAACTGGTTTTCTGTTAATTTTTCGTGCTCCTTTGACCATAACATTAATCTATTTAAAAGTATTTGAGAGTATATTTTTGCAAGGATGTTTGTCAGTGTGATTCCCCTATAATTTTTAGCATCGTTTACATCACCTTTTTAGATACGGGGGAAATGATTCCCTTTCCCCATGACTGGGGGTATTCATGAGTATGAAATATACGATTGTACATGGCATTTAAGAAAGAAAGTATTATATCAAACGAGCATTTAAAAATTTCAGCTGGAGGTTTATCGATAACCGGGGCTTTATTATTATTTTGAGACAGTATGGCTTTTTTATTTCAATTTCAGAGATTTCGGCATCTAAGATATGATCACTGTTATTATAAGAATTATTATTTAGGTCGAAATTTTCTTCGGCATCAATTTTGTCTAAATCAAACATGTCTTTAAAATGATTAAATAAGTCCTCTATAGTCAATGAATCTGATTTAATTCCCCTTTTATTATCCTTGCCTTTATTAACGATTTTCCAAAATTTACGTGGGTTTGATGAAGCTAATTTATCCAGTTGTTGACCTTCTTTAATCATATAAGCAAACATAGCTTTCTTTTTACTTCGGTTATATTTTGTCTGTGCTTCTACGAATGCGTTTCTATTTATTTCATTTTTATTGCGGTTATAAGTATTTCTCTTTCATTTAAAATCTGTTTTGTCAGTGAAACATTTTTTTATTAAACCATGGCTTAATTATGCGTGTGTGTATATTTTTGTCGGGGCCTTTTTTCTTGCGTTTGCCAAAAACATCAACTGCTACCGATGATAACATTTGCGTGAAATCTTCGACACTTTTTTCTATATTCTCAGTATCTGTTTCGGAAGTCAACTGTCGTAATAAATCATTTTTATTTGATAATTGACCTTGAAAAAATCCACTTTATCTAAATCGAACACAAAGCATGGTTCATTATTTTTAGAGCTTGTTATATTTTTTGAAATAATTATCCGTTATATTATTGCTTATCTTAAGTGAGAATGACAGGCATGCGTGGTCAGAAAATTCATTAAAGTTGTTAACCATAAAGTTTTCTATTTTATCAAGAGTTCATATTTTAAAAGAAGATATACCACTACACTTTCTCCCCTACTGCAACAATAAGTGAACTCTCCTATTACATCACTTGCAAGCCGACCATTGGCTATTAACAGACCAGTCACGTGACACAACTGTAGTAAAAGCCTCCCGCACGCATCAGTGACTTTATCTTTACTACATATACGTAAAATACTATCTTGTTTGTAAATAAAAGGTTGGTTCTCATCCAAGTATTTGTCAAACTGAATAAAATCATAATCGTTTGCAGTGCGGCCATTAAAATCGCCAGTCATAAAAACAATTACTAGATTATCGTATTTTACAATATCTGATTCTAAATGTTCGAAAAAATCAAATTCATCGTTATCGATTTTAAAGCATCTGGTGTTATTTGGTGGTCTATATGCATGGCAAATATAAGCATCTGTATCATATGAAAAGATACACTTGTCAATCTTAATCCAGAAAATTCCATGTTCATTTTTATCAACAATCTTTATACGGTCCTTTAAACAAGTTTTATAAAAAAACGAAATACCTCCGCTATATCGCCCAGATTTTTTATGTTTCGATTTTTGTCCAAATATATGTACATCCTCAAAACTATATACTCCTAAAATTAAACTATTTATACAAGGTATCCAGGTTTCACTAAGAAAGACTATGTCAAATGTTTTTAAGTGTGAAATGAAGTCTTCGTCCCCTAACTTCCGTTTGAGTCCATTTACATTCCACGACCCGACTTTAAGGGACTGCCCATCGTGACGCCTCACCTGGGCTTCCATGCGCTCTTGGTTGCCGGGTTTGTAGAGTCTACCATTTATGAATAAGTCCTTTCCGACAAATTTCACGTCCTTGTCCGCGTTTTTGGCCTGTCTCATAACGTCATACAGTGGCTTCCGGGCCTCACGAATATCCTTGGGGAGTTGGAGGCCTATGCCGAAGTTCTGTTGTTTAAGGGCCTGTTGCTTATCATGGTCAAAGGATGTTCTACGCACCTGCTCCCGCTGATGGCTGTAGTGGAACTTTACCACTATATGGCGAGGCCGGCCGCCTTGGCCGCGTCGCGAGGGGCGGTATGCGCTGTCCAGCAGGATATCGTCGCTGATCTGTAATGTATCGCGAATAACTTTGTTCACCGATGCTTTACAGTCCTCCTGTTCCCCAGGTCCTGCTTCCAGTACACCATAGAACACAAGATTGTCTTTCATTGATTTCGTTTCGAGATCCAGCAGTTTTTTCCTTGTCATCGCTCATGGTTTTCAGTTTTCATTCAAGAGATGAGCAGGAATCTTTTAAGGTTTTAACGTGCGCTTTTGTTTGTATTAACGCTACGTTGTTTTCCTCGAATTTGGCATCTATGAAAACAGCCGCATTTTCAGTTTGTGTGACCCTCTTATCAATGTCACTCACTTTAATTTCCAAATCAGCTAGTTTTGTGTTCATGGAATTTACCGTCTTTTTCTATCTTTTCAAGAGACTTAACCTTGGCTTTAATGTCCTTTACCTCATGGAGGAGTTCCGTAGCCCATGGCGGTTGAAGTGTTCCCCCTAAAACAAACTGCTGATATTTTCGGAGGTGAAGGTTGAGTCCGACTTTACTTTCTTTACTGACTGACCATTTTCTGTCATTGGTTGTTCACTTACGGTATAATCGCTCGGATTCCTCGTGCTATATACATTGTCCAATATTGGTGAAATCACTTTTCCCTTTTATTTCCTTAAATTAACACATTTTGGTATCCGAATACTTGCGTGATATCCCGATATCCGGATATTCGGATATTCGCTTCCATCCCTAATTATAATGCGTTCAACAAATGGCAATTATAATTATAATTAAGACGCTAGGACCCCTTTTATACCAGCTAGACACCGCTCAACGTGACAGTGATTTGAATATTGTATATTACATTTATCGTAGCACATTTCTGAATTGGTGAGCTTTTCGGAATTAAAGTTCTACTAAAATAAATTATTTTACTGCAATTTTATCGTTATTGCATATTAGTTTTTATATTTAATATATTGCTGGCTGTTTGCTAAAATTCCCTTCGTGAAAAAGCTACAATTAGGTATTAGCCATTTCCTTTTTAGTGCAATCGTGTAACATACAATGATATCATTGTGAAAACATATATAAGTTGAATACTAATATTTTCATTTTTTTTCCTTTAGCTATTGTGTTATCTTTAAGGTTTCACAAACCATGGTAATATACCATTGTGACCAAGTTTATACATATAGATTAGGTTAAACTTTATTTAATTTGACAACGATTGTGAAACAAGCTATAACAACTTATATTAAACACTCTCGTTGGCACGATGTTGCGCGAGAGTGTGGTCTTGTGTTGTGGGGGAAACCGGAGTACCCGGAGAAAACCCACTTGTCCGGCTTGGTGACCACTAATCAAACTCACATGCGCCCAGGCCGGGAATCAAACCCGGGTCGCCTTGGTGAGAAGCGAGTGCGCTAACCACTGCGCTTACCGGACAACCATATAGATTCTTGTCAAAGGACAATTCATTCTTCGACAAAAACACTTCTATTTTGTAAAATTAAATCTGAAATCTAAAACTGACTGTTAAAGTGTGTTTGTGTTTGGGCTTCAATATGTATGTGAAAAACTACTTCGATACCTATGTGAAAAACTACAGAAACAATCTCAGTAGCAAAAGTTTAAACATAAACCAGGTTTAATGGCGTTGGGTAAACGCCAAAGACATAGAACCGAAAAATAAAAAATCGCAAACAAGAAACATGGAAGAACATCACAAAACTCCACAAACCTACTTTCGCATTGTGGATATTGCTGATAATATACACGCGATGCATGTTAAAACAACAAACTTATTATGAATAAGCAATCTGGAACATTTCGGCCATTATCCATCGAAAACAACCTCTGATGTATGCCGGTACATCAGTAGAAGTAGTTCGTAAAATATTAAATAATGTAAATAGTCAGTGGTCGTTTTTTAACATGTATTATGTATATCTAGGTCATTGAAGTGTTTAATTGCATAAATAATTTAGATTCCTATAAATTTAGCCATTAAGTTTAACTGCTAAATTGAAATAACTACGCGTTCTTCTTGCAATGTAGTTAAATACAATGTATAACAATTTCGGATATTGTAAACCGTCCATATAATTCCGAGGTTGATTTCGATGGAAAATGACCGAGGAGTTCCGAATGATGTATAAGCACCAACAGACATGCGAATCTTGGTTTAATCTCGGCTACTGACCTTTCCTCTAGAGTTTCCATTGTTTCATTAATCCGAAATAATAGTATTATTGTTAAATTAACTTCCCATATCCGTAATTTTTAATTAAATTGAAAACAATCAGTTAATAAAATGAATAAAAAAGTATGAAGAAATACGACTGAAAATACAATAAAAACAGCATTTTCAAGTAGCTGCCTACAACGGCTTTGTCTAATAATAAGACAATGTTTTTGTGAGAAATTGCCGAAACATATTATTTTGTCCCAATTCTAAACAAGAGCTTCTATTCGCCATTTGATCGAGTTGTATCTTTATACACTCATTCATACCGCATTTTATCGTTACTGTATTGTTGTGTGAGATTTACTGCCCCAGAAAATCAGATTGTTGACAACTTTTCCCGTAATATTCACTTAATGCACAGGCCACAGACGTTCATTAAATCAATTGCCAGGCTCCTATTATGCAAATGATTCTTGAAAACCAAATTAAATGCCTTCCGAGTCAACCGTGTATAATAAATAAAACACAACTTTCATGTGAGCATTTGTTTTATTCTAATTAAGCGAGTTTATCCAAAAATATTTGGAAGAAGGAGAGCGAAGTGGTAAGAGCAGATTCAGATATTCTATTCCTTGAGATTTCTGATTTCACAAAGGGACAGTGTTCGGCGAATTCGACCTTTATTTCGACGACAAAAATCAATGACTACTTGAACAAGTGGAGAGTAAGTTATATACAAGGAATGGGTGAGAAAAATAACGTTAAAAACAACATAAGAATAAAAATTAACCAAGCGTGTTTTACTATGTATTTCTTCAAAACACAAATCGGTCTTGACTGTTAAATCGGACTTATGTGTATTCATGGTTTATTGTTTTTAATGTTCGACTCCTGGCCTTGACGCTGTAGCTTTCCTCGTATAATTCGTATTCTAACAAACACGGAGTGATAACAAATAAATTTGATATGATTTTAAAGTAATTGTGTTTGCGAGGTATATAGTTAGAGATACACAGAAACTGGTTTTGAAAATACGGGCTGAACTCTACAAATTATTTCCTACATTCATCGCAGACATTGCTCAACTCTGCCCGTTTCTAACACTTTTGTGCCATGACATAAAGTTTAAGTACAATACACATCAGCACGAGGACAAAATCTCCCTTGGAAAGAATCAAGTTCGGGAGAACCTAGGCTTATTACAAGGAAACTGCGGTGTATGATAGGGTTCAATATCTGCAAACTTAAGATTAAATGAAATTCTTACTTCCAACCTTTAATATTTTTTGTACAGAAGATGTATTATAAACACTCTCAAGCACTTTTGACTAAACAACATTAAGGGAAAATTGGGGGAATGTAAATACAGCAATTGAAAGCTGATATAAAATATGAATAAATATGTCATAAATGTTTTGTAGAGGACAAAATTGTCTATTGTTATCCATCGACAGTTGCGGCAAGTTATTGCAAATATCCTGTTTTTAATGCTTTCCGTCTTTGTTAAACTTCCACCATCGCCATACAGGTAGAAATGAATTGACATTCACTTTTGTTTGCGAACCAACGTTTTATTTTGGCGAATTAACAGTCATTTGTCCTAGTTAATAGGCTGATTGTGTTCCATTCTTATACAACGTATTGGTAGAACGTCGGATTTATTTATTCGGGCTTGCCCCTGTAGTTTCATCTGTCCTTTTACGGTTACTAACTCAATGACATTTGTTTGTAAAAGTAACTCCCAATTTACTTACATTTGTAACCTTTTGTAAGAAAATATCATGCTTACTCAGGAATACAATTAACGTTTATATTGATTTCATGCTGAACAATAGTAAAAAAATAGGTGAAAGGTAAATGTGAAAATGAATGATCAATCCATCATTTCACTAACTCGCGTGAAAGGGCGTTCCTCTCAGTAAATCGCGTTACATTATTCCCTAAAGGCCAAATTATTTCCGAAACCAGATTTTAACGCCTGGTCGGTCGATGACGCCACTTCTTGAAAAACATTGTCAGTTTCTCTACTGTAATACTGAAAGGGTATTCATCTTGCACATAATCAATGTTGTTAAACAGAAAATTTAGTTGAAACAGCTTTTTTGTTTTCCCTCAGATACCTGTGCTTTATGAAACAGAATAAAACATACAAGGTCGGCATGATTTTCACAGAATATATTTATATTAAAACAAAACAACAACAGAAAAAGCTTATAATCTTTTATGATTCATTGATGATTTTCCGAGTTTCCAAAGTGGTATTCAAGAGACAAAGAAAAGTCTTTCTTTTGCTCTAATGTCTTTTAACAAAGCGGGTTTCATCAATCGTTCCATACTGGTATGGAAAGACAACATTACGGTTTGCATAACTGCATAATTATCTTTTATTTGAAGTCATGATACATCAAAGGCGCACTATTGAAAAGGTTGATGAACACTTTGATCAATTGATCAGATGAACTTAAATTCCTAATGTTCTGCTGCCATGGCTATGTAGTGAATCGATTCATTAAGCGCTATTTCTGAAAATATTTTCTTCTACCAAACTTTATCAAAATTCATTTCAGTCTATCAGATGCTTAATTAAACTTAACTTAGCACTCCAAAACTCATGAAAATAATATAAAATTTCAATCTTATCAGTCTCACAACTCATCAAAAAGAACATATTTTACAAATTAAACATAAACGAAATAGTCTGGTTAGTTTGATCTTGCTATAGGGGACTAAAAATGTTCGAGATGTTGGGGCCTTTTTTTAATTTTAAGATGTGGAATTCCATTAATGACTTGGTAAAATTTAACAGATATCCGGCTAATTAGACACTAAAAACCGTAGTTAACTACAAATGTCAGATAAAGCGTTTCATTTTATTACTGAACGGGATCCTCTCGATTTTCATGATTCTGACAACAAAAACAATAATAAAACCAGTTGACATTAAGTTGTGTTATTTTTATTTTAATCATCAAATGTCAATCACTACCCAACTGAAACGTCTTAGAACAAAAATTAAGATTTTAATAACTTTTCTAACCGTTTTGGCAAATAAAATTCTGTAATATTTGCTTACTTTATAAACAACAAAACTCTTGCTTAAACTTGTCATTGAACAATTGACCTTCTCAATGTCTGACTCTTATAAACTTCCCATAGGACAGTACATACCGACAACAGTGCATTATGATTCTCAATAGATTCAGTATGTGAAAAATAACGTTATATTTTGACATTTCACTAGTGGAAATACTTTAGATGGTTTGTAAACGGGAAAATAAAATAAACATTATTTGTCATTATTAGTGCACCAAACTGATATTTATTTCATATGACTGATTATAAATTAGCTGCAGCCACAAAGACATTAGTCAATACATATTTTGTTTCAAGCTTACGTATGTAGTTCAAATATATTTAGCTTCATATTTCCAAACTAGGCAATATAATGCGTTTAAAAATGCCAACCTGTTTAGTTGTTTAGTCTAAGAGCAAAATGCTACGATAGTAAACACTGCCCGGAACAAGTACTAAATGAATAATACTTTATCGTAGTGTGTAGATCCATCGTCATTACATGTAAACATTGTACTAATAAGATTCAAATGTCATTACAGAATAGTGACTTTTGAAATAGGAAAGATCTTTCTTATAAAATAATAACTCTTCGTAAACAACAATTGTCTATTGAGGCTTCTTGGTAGTAATTGTTATTCTCTGTAACATCTTGCTTTTATTGCTTTCCGTGTTTCATTATTCCTCATCCATTGACAGATAATCAGATAGTAATTGCCAAGTTTTGTCATGTTAATATGCTCACATCGATGCAACTGCCACATCGACGCTTTGAAAGAGACAGGACAGATGGCCACAATTCTCAATAATACAATCCTAAATGCATCTTTACAAGACTTGTTGTGAAACTAAAGAGAAGAAACATCATCTCTCTACATCGTGGCTTAAGGACACGCTGGACCTCTAACCGACCTTCACCCTCTTGCAATCTGTTAAGCTTTGAACTTTGTGACCTAAATCAAAGTAATAGGGTACCTTTTATTTGATTGAGGAACTGCCTATCTACCGAGTGTTCATATGCTAATGTGGTTTTGTAGTATTGCTTACCATTATTTAAAAGAATAACATTTAAAGGGATACACTTCGTTTCCTGGTATTGTGTTGGCATCCATTTAGATTGTTGGACAAAACTATTTTAACAATGGGATATCATTAATGTCCATATAGTGTAGCCTATGCATAAGATTTTGTAAGCAAAACAGCTTTCTTCCCGTGGCAAGACAATTTGATAGTAATTTGTAAGCATTAACCACTCTGCTTTTAACCGTTATTCAATCTTTTTTTTTCCCTGTATAATTGTTCCCCTGTATAATTCTGAAAATATAAAGATTTATACCGCTCAATACCCTATCCCCGAATGAAATCCCTAAATAGAACGAGTTTAAGAGATCAATATGTTGTGACGTCAGTTCCTGACATAACTTGTCAATTATTTACCATCTAGGAGAAACACACAGTCACGGTAAGTTATTCTCACGTTAGAAAGTTTGCATTGCATGTGATTAGTTATTAAAACATGATGAGTCACACTTAACAGAAACCACATTATACGGATATTATTCCTTGAGAACAATTTCATGATTTCTAAAACAGAAAAACATATAATCATTACATTTTATTCAATATAAAAGGCTGCAGCTGTTTTTGAATTAGTTTTATAATCTCGCTAGGCTAATACTGGCTTTTGAAAAGCGCATGCACTTTGCATATTTTATTGCTTTCCTTTTGTGCGTCAAACTAGCACTTTCTTAGAATATTAGCCAGATATGTTTAAATGTTGCGCTGATTTGTAACAAACAATTATAGAGCAGACATCATGTCGCTTGTTTTTGTTTTGTATTGCATTGAAGACTTTACCAAAAGGTCTTCAAGAACAAGCTATTTCCTTCAGTTATTTAAACGTTCTGTGCGCTCATTTTATCTTACAGAATCGATGATATAATGTAGGAACTGTACGGAACCCAACTATGCAATAAGCTATGTTGTATCGTTATTGTATTACCTCTCTTTACCTTAAATAAATATATCTATGAAATCAATTGAAATATTTTATGAAAGCATAAGTACTATTATTTTTTAGTAATTTTAATTAAAAGTTCATAAAGCTACATAATATAATTTGTATTCAGATTGTAGCGTTATATTCAAATGTTGTATTGACGTTGTGTGCGCTTAATCAAGGCTATACTTTCGGTTTTATGGCATGTGTGTTATTGTTATAAATGCATATTTTTTATCAAACTTGGGGTTAAGAAATGTCAAAAGAGTTAAGAGAAGTTATTTGTATATTAATACATTTTGTTAAAATTACTAAACAAAACTGGAACTGGAACTTAAAAAACATAAAGAATATTTGTGGTTAAGATAAAAACAAATGATTGTTAGATTCACTAGTATTTCTAGGTTAAAGCAAGTAAAACATCCTGAGGTTTTAACATGATTTCGGAAACATATTATTTTTATTTCTTTTAATTTATTAGAAATATTAAAAAAGTACTATTAATAAGGGCCCTGGTATACTATATCCTGTTTTTATTACAATTCTAGACTGGAAGGATATAGCATTTTCCTTATTTCATTTATTCTTCAAAAGCTTGTGGTACACCTAACTCATAAGTAATACCAATAAACCATGAGTATATAATTGCTAGTATATAAAACAGCACCTTTGATTTGTATGCCATATAGTTATCTGATCGCCTGTCTTTCCATCCGTCTATTCACACGGTTTCCATTTAATATTTGAAGAACGCTCTGACACCTCAGATATAGTGGTTTTACTAGTCATGACCAGCTGATGAACCAAACAGATTTTGAGGTAAGTGGATCAAATGCCAAGTTGGTGGTGTCCTTAAATTAGAAATCGGTTTCCGATCAATATCTGAAGAACGCTGTGGCCCAGGGACCTCAAACATTATAGGTAGGTTGTTCATGACCATCTGATGGACGATATTGCTTTTTAGGTCACGGTCAATGTCGTTCTGACAGTAAACTAAATCTACGCAGCTTCAATCAATAATCGAAAACCCGCTTAGTCATAGGGAAATCGAATGGGCAGACGTCTCTCAAACATAACCAGCACCCTAACGGTTTTAGGCTTTAGATTATCAAAGCTTAAGGTCGTGGTGATCTTGAGCTGATAACTCGATTTAGTTCAACAACTGAAGAATGCTTGTAGCAAGGTGCCTCAAACTTGGTATTCTGGTGAACTGAATCTGTTTCCTTTTACTCATGTTTCAAATACATTGGCGGCGTCTTTGATGAAAATAATAGATCAACATGTCTGTTTTTGGGATAGGAAATTATATGAGTAATAACATAACAGCTTAAATCAGGCCTCCAACACGAATGGCGCAATGCCATCGGTCCTGGACTGGTTACGTGTTGACCCAATCTTATTGGGTCATTAAATTCTATCTGACCAAAATGACGTTAATTGTCCGACTCCGACGATAAAATGAAACATTTTCCATACATTGTGTACACTGTAAACAGGTTTTCGACGTGATATATATGTTGCAGGGTAAGTTTGTGACCCAATATGGAATTAACGCAGCGCGGGAAATCATGTTCGGGTTCGAGGTTCGCTTGTCCCGGTAGTTCCGATAGGTATATAATGTACTCATTCAGCCTACAAACGGATGATCATTTAACGACGGCTGCTTTGGAAAGGTGGTTTTAAAATATTGTATACCTTGCTTATGTAGGATACTATTGAAACAATTCCAAGATAGAACCATCTTTACAATACGACACCATTTCTCTCTAAATGGTCTGGCTATTGCATAAGGTCATATTAGTCAGACATAGTCTGCCGGCATGAGGCATGATATTCGTATAATTTGCAATTGTGGCATCTATCAGCGTTCTTAGCAAAAATGTGTACTCAATTATTAGCAAGAAACATTCTGCTTACAACCTGTTATTCAATTATTGTTATCAATTCCCCCTGTATGAGTATGTTTAAATAACGATTTAAGTGTCTTAGAATTCCCTAAGTCCTTCAGCAATCCGTCAATATAACGAGTTTTAGCGCTAAATCTCTCATTGACGTCAGTTATTAGCATGCATTCTCAAATTGTTACAGGCTTGAAGTAAAACTTTAACGGGATGTTACACTCACAATTAAGGATAATTACTACACTCCATCTTTATTGCAGGAACTTTTTTATAAACTTGTTTAGTTTTGGAATGCAGGATGGTTCGCAGAAGTGTGAGGTTTTACACACAAACTAGTTTAACCCACAGAAATTTAAATTTTACTAACCGTTTCAAGGCGGTACCTAACAATCCTTGATAAACACCCCTTATTTATATAGAATATTTATACTGTGTTGTTTTAGAGTTTTCAGTTGTTGTTCCGTGTTTTCGTTTGTGGATGTTTCTTTTTCTTTTTGTGTAGTTGGCGTTCACCCTGTGCCATTGAACGGGGTTTATTTTTAAATTTTCGACTTCTGGACTCTCTTTATTTTTTCAATTAATTACTGCTTTTAAAAGTTAATCGATTATCAGCTGAATCATCTCGTATATTTGCGGAAAAGTATGCGCACCTGTAATAGTTTTGTATCAAATCGCCGCTTGTCACAAAACGTATGTGGTCAAGTTTTTTTAAGAATACATGTCATTCGGAATTTACGACCTTTTTAAAATATGACAGAAATCATGGTTTCCATTACGGAAAGCGATCGTTGTTTACCGCCTTTGAGGAATTAAAGATACGACACTGCATGCGGAAGTGCAGAGGACATAAATCTTACGCTTATCTTATTTAAAAACTCTTAGATCATAGCAAAACAAACACACGACGAAGAACAATTCCCCAATAAATCAATCACAGGTTACATCAAAATTCGACTTACACATCAATAAATGTTCGTGTAATTGTATTGAAATTTAAACGGTCAGGGTAAGCACCAGGCCCGAATCTCTCGAAACTTCTTCAGTCTCTTTAAACATGAATAGGCTAAGCTAACTAGTTTTTTTATAATTTGCGAAATGTTTACTTCTTTTAATAATTTGTGTAATGTTTACTTCTTTGAGATTTTTTAGACATTTGCTAGGAATAATCTTCATGACTATTACAATGAACAAATTAACATTTATTAAAATCAAATTTAAGGATGAATGTTCAAGGCTTTATCAAATAAGCTACTTTATCCTGTTAACCTCAACAAGTCTCGAGACGAGAAACTGGTGCCAGTTACTCGCGATCACATCGGCTTACAATTCCGTTCAATGAAAAGTTTCTTCATCTACTTACTTCTTATATAGGAAATAAATCAATCTTGAAGTGTAACGTGGATGCCTGTTTGGGCATTAAACCATTGTTCGGTGTGAATATAAGGGACATACGACTTGTTAAGCCAGACGTTAATTTTACAGGAGGTTTATTAAAAGATACAAATTAGTAGCTGCGACGTCGAGTTTTGCAACCCCTGCGTTGTGTCCGCCTCTCTGCGGAGTGGTTGTGGGTTCGAGCCCCAGCATGGGTACCTATTCATTGACAGTACTGGATTCTGCACATAAAATGGACTCGAACGTGATTCTATAAGCTGTCCGCTTTCGTCAAAAATGGCCTTAAAGAAATAAGTATAAATATACGTATTGTTAGTATCTCTACTGGCTTTGAAAAAAACATAAATCATTTTTTGATCAGAAACAAAAAGAAACTTTTAATCCTAAAACTCATATATTCCTCTTCGTGTCCTACAAACGGGCACTTCATCAAAGCATAAGTCAATCTATCGCTAGGACAGTATGGCAGATGCGTTTTTCTGTCTTGAGCAGAAAGAACAGATCAACTCTCACTTTAAAAGACGAACTGTCGCAACCCAAATGGATCAACATTCTAATATTGCAATACAATATGATAAGCACACTTGTCACTCCTTGCTTACTCTTCGCTAGTATGTGTCTTCTCTGTCATGTTATTGAATCATTCTAATGGGAGCACCCTCATCTGTTAAACTTTAGATAAATACCAAGAAAACGTGATAAAACAACGGGATAGTGGGCTGTCGTGACCTTAATTGATCTGTGTAAAATCCAATATTTTAGTAAATCAGATGGAATATCCTTGCTCAAACATGTTTCAGAGGACAATATCGATAATTCTTTAAACGTGCATACCGCATTTTCTCGTAAATGTTTTGTTGTATGGGAGATGTATAGCCCTAGAAAGTCCGGGTAGTTGACAGCATTTTCAGTACATTCCGTACACATATCAAAGGTTTGATTAAAGGTAGTATAATAAATCAGTTGTCAGGCTTCAGTGATGTGAATGAAACCTGAAAATCAAAATTAACAGCCTTTCAAGTCAATTGTGTACTATTTATAATACAAGACCTTGCTGGAAGCAATCAACTGAGTTGTAAGAGCGGATTCAGAAATTCTATTCCCTGAGGGTTCCCATTTCAAATAGCATGAGCGAGAGAAAGTATTTGTCAAATTCGACTCTAAGTTCGGCGGCAAAACAATGACTGCTTGAACAAGCGGAGAGTGAGTCATATACAAGTGTTCCGTCAGCAGAGTGTACAAAGCGGATGTACACTATTTTATTAAACTTATAGCAGAACTCACTTATAAATAACAAATCATGCGACTAAATAATAATTTTCCTCAAGGTAACTTAACCTTTTTTTAAAGTAAACACAGAGTTTGATTGGGCTTCAAATAATAACACAAAACATTTATGGAAGAAGTGTTGTATAACTATGAATTACTAACTTTCCAAATATGCTGCTATGATAATGATCTCTGTGAATTAACATAAAGCTAGGCTTTCTCGGATAAAAAACAGTGTTGTAACATAACTGTTTTTGTTTACTTATGACTCTTTTCAAATTAGAACGCTTTACAATTATGCAGCTTTTACAGAATATATATTGAGGAAGGTTCACTTACTTACTTTACTACGAGCGCCATAGCTCTACATACACACTAACTGTGTTAAACATCGTAGAAGTGTCAACTTACTATGACTCACAGGATAGCTGAAGTTTCCAGTAAGATCATAGAAGTGTAAACTTTAATGCATAATGCATTCATGGTTTGTTTTTTCAATGATCGAAGACTGGGCTTATTACATCGTAAACACGCAACTGCTCTTCATTCATTGCACAAGGTCTTTAATGAAATATATCGGTGAAACAAATAAAAAACAGGGTTATCTCATCGAAACTCATCGAATCTATGGCGATTTTCAGCAAACAATAATGAATCAGGTAACCTGGACGCATCTGACATTACTACTCTTCATTCATGGTCTAACTATATCGAGGTATGAAGTATCAGATAAACCGAAACTGGTCTTTAAATACGGACAGAACTCAAAAATATGTTTCCTACATCGCTGATACTGCTTAACTATGCCCGTTTTCAAAACTGTTGTGCCAAGACATACGATGAATGTACATAAAGCACGAGCACGGGAACAATTTGGATAAAATTTAGTTCAGTGGAACCTAGGCTAATGATAAGGAAACTGCGGGTGTCTTCGTAAGCGATTGAAAATGGTTCCATGCCTGCAAATTTACGAGTTAATTATGTCCAGATTTCTAACATTAAATAGTTCAAAAGATATTACATTATTTAAACTTTCAAACTTTTTGGACTACACAGTATTAAGGGGAGGCGGAGGGAAATGGAAATACAGGAATTGAAAGGCTGATAAATCTGAGAATAAATCTGCCATAAAGCAGCATCTTATCTAGAGGATGAAATTGCCTATCGTTGTCCATTTACAGTTACGGCAAGTTAATGCAAATATCCGGCTCTTTTTGCTTTCCGTCTTTTTTATACCTTGACCATCAACAGACAAGCTGATATGAATTTACATTCTTCATTGCGGATTATCATTCATTTTGGCGAATTAGCATTCATTATGCTGAATTAACAGTCATTTTGGCATAATTTATAGGCTGAATTTTTTCCAGTCTTATATCAACGTTAAGATTGAACGTCGGATGTATTGCTTGACGACCGGCTTGTCCCTGTATTTTCATTCGTATGATCAAGGTTTCTTTCAATTATGTAAGCTTGTAGAATTAGCTCAAAGTCCACTAACATTCATACTCCCTGCAATTGAGATACTCTATCCAGGTAATGGATGTGGAAAATATGTTACTCTCATGAAAGGACATGGTTTACCTTACAATAAAAACATACAATGTGAAGGCTGATTTGCATGATGGCTCTTTCTGAAATAAAGTGTAAGCCGCGGCCTATATGGCCTTTATGGAGTTACGCCTGCTATGTAAGTTCAAAATGTTTGCTTTAATGAGCCGGTTATACTTTTAAGACTATGCCCGTAGGAAACTAGATGTTTCCTTCGATTGTTTATACGTTACGTGTAACGATATCTCCATAAACGACATTCCAGTTTTTGGCGTTTTTAATTTCCGAAATATTTCTCATTTTAGCTTCAGAGTTATGCAATAGTTAGGTTCTCAATTCTAGATTATTTATCTGGAAAAAGTTGGATTTTTAACGTTTTGTGAAGATATTATTTTGTTTTGTTCATGAATTTTTATGCTTTAGACGAAGTAACCGTTCGGCATTCGGAAGAAATACGTGCACTGACAGTCGATTTGTGACTTATACAATTATTTCCGACATAAATTTCTCGTTATTAGGTTATGGTGGCATACTAGAAAAGTATTTTCTTTCTTGTTATGGTTAATTTGACGGCATTCGCCTCAAAATTGATTTAGTCTGCAAATTGAATTTCCCATCGTCCGTCAGATAGCTTCTGAACCTAAGCGTAATGTATTCGCTGCGTGTCCATAAGATTTTTTTTCATATATGATACAGTTGTCTGTTTGTCTGTCAATAAGGTCTGGTTTAAAATGCATTTGTATTTGAGCCGTAGATAGTATTATTGTATTATTCAAAAATTATTATTTATTGTCCTATAAAATAATAGAAGTAGGTATATGCCGGGTATTGAAAATATTTTATTTTATTTAATACATACATATTTATGTATTCAATATGTTAAGCCAATAAACAATATTATGAACTTGGTCTGAAAAATTGTAGACATTGTCGTCTAAAACATGTGTATTTCTATTGTTTGACCTTTGAGCGTACTGGTGGTCTTTCAATAAGATGACTCGTAGTTGGTAGTGTTGGTACCAGAACGTACACTGTGTTGTGATAACGACTCCTGGGAAATCACTACAATACTTCTTGCGTACATATATAATGAATATCTTAACATGATGAGCAATAACTAATTTGGTGTGATACAGAAATTGGCACTTGATTGCTATGAGTAATGACAATATATGATGTCACAATAATTTGCTTTAAGAGGAAAATTAATGAAGCGTTTTACATGCATTACATGTTAGCATATAAATACATCGTCAAGGGAAAAACCAAATGAGTACAGGACGTGATGTCGTAATCATGTTGTTGTTTTTTTAAAGCAATGGTTTTAGTCAATTAGTTTAATTGTTTAATATTCTAGGTGAGATAAACAGAAATGCTCTGGCAATCTTTCATTTCTTTATTGAATGTCTGGGCAAAGGTAATCCCTATCATAACAAAATACTTAAATTAAGTTTAGAAAACAGCAAAAATAAATCTTAAATTAAGCTTCAATTTTGATTTAGTTTATTTTCCTTTGATAGATACCTGATTTGAATGATTAATGTAATAGAGGATAATTGTTCTGTGAGCACGTAAAGGTATATTTCACGAGTGGCATAGCCTAGTCCTTCACTTCTAGGGATCACGAGGTGAAATATTTTGTGACAAAATTAATTCGAGAATAATACCTTTTGAACGTGTTTTGGCAGCATAATGAAACTATTTTTAATATTAAACCTAACCTTCCAAACATTTGTTATGTCTTATTTGTTGACAAGTCTTTTTCGGAAGAAAATTTCAAACATTTAAAATTTGGTATATCATACGGGCACAAACACGTTATAGTTATTATGTTTTACAACAAGTAATATCCAAGTCCAGTATCTGAAACGACTAATTAACCTTAACATGTTGTCATTTGATCTTCTCTGTTAAGTGGCATTGACAGGGTCTGTGATTCATTGAGATTTCAGTACTTAAAAAGTGAAATGTTGGTGGGCAAAGCTGTTAGTTGTCTGTGCATGATAGCTTAGATTAATGACGAAAAAGAGATTTAATTGTATTAATTATATATTCATGAAAGAACAGTCATACTGGACATACATATTTTGTTTCAAAACAGGTTACTTAAGCAGTGTTGTTATAAGTGTTGTTTTAAGGTCATAGTTGGCTTCCGTGGTGTATAATTTACCATATATCAGATCACATGGAAAGCCTAAGCCGAGGGTGACAGTAACGTTTCGATGGATTACATTATATGCTATCCCTCTCCATGGGATTTAATAGTTATTTCATATGGCTGACACACAACTTTTTTACGTAAAAAAACAACACTGTAATACAGGAATAAAAATATAATTTCAATATAGCATTGGGTTTCATATTTACGGTCTTATATACAGTAGTCCCTGAATTTCTTACTGTATGCACTACTTGTATGCTTATTTTGAAATAAAATTAATTTGGTCGTCTTTGTTAAGATGTGGTTAATAATTCACATACCAATAAAAACCATGTCATGCGATTCTGAGTGACATTTAAAATCAACATGATTCTGGGTTTGCATTTTTTCTATTTGCGCTTATAGAACCTATAAAACATATCAATGTTTTTCGCAAGGCTGATGGAAAAAAACAACGTAGGACAAGGAACATTTCGATATAGTCAGTTTTAATTCCACAACATATTAACTACGGCTTGCTTCATTGACATAATTGTTACTGTAACACATCTCAATTTAACAATTTGAAACATATCTTACTACAATGCAGTATTTTTAAAACAGATACATACATATTTACACCAGTATTCTATAAGAACGAAACAATAATGTCGCAATCTAGAAGCTGCCTTTACTCTTGACAGACTTTCTATTAAAATTGTGTACACAACTTTAATTTGCCCAATCATCGAAAATGCTGTTGCGGTTTTGGAAAGCCTCACAAAAGCTGAAGGACACGATCTAGAACGGTTCCAGCAAGAAGCTCTTCGTATTATCTCCAGCAATACAAAACTTGTATCTTATACAAATTCTATGCTGAAACCTGCTTCACCTCGAGATAAATGACGCATTGTGTATTTTTTTTTCAATAAAATGAACAACATTACTTACATACCTAGAATCTCTAGTACCAGAAGGCCGCTAGAGTTCCACGATGCAACACACAGTTTTTTTCAAATTCCTTTCTTTTATCATCCATCAAATCTTGGAACAACCTTCCGCCAGAGATCCATTACTCAGAAAATCTGCCAATATTTAAATGAACAACAGCCATTTCGGAAAAAGTTCAATTCCATCACAGTTTTAAAATTGTTCAACGCTTCTCCAATATTCAGCATGCAAGGTTCAGGACTCTTTGTAGTAATTTGAAAGAACATCTTTACCCATAATACACTATTGAAGATCCATTTCGTTTTCGGGTAAAGTTGAAACACTGCAAACTATCTTTTATAATGCCATATATAAGAGAACAAAGGTCGAATTCAATTGAGAAATCTGCAAGTGGTTTATGTTCCAATCTCCTACCTGCTCCCTACCCCCTCGCCGGCCTCTTGTACGGTGACCCTTATCTTGACGTGGACTCAAACAGCGAAATGTTCATAGAAGTTTATCGTTCCATTAGAACATCTCATCTTTTCTGCTTCAATAGCATCTAATTGGCATTGTGTTATTGTTTTCCAGGAAGGCTGACGCCTACCCATGTGGCTGCGCGACCATAATTTCACACAATTCTATTTCAGCTTTTGCATTTACATATCACCACCAATCATAAATTGACCACTCATGTTACTTCAAAATCAAAATCAAAGAAAGTACCTCAATACATCAATAAGATACCATAGCAAAATATTGGCAGTACTTAACTTTTATATACTTAACATGATTCTAAGATTGTTCTTATTTCGATATGGTAACTATATTTTCACTAGTATTTAGTCTCATATAATGCTTCAATTACGTCTCTGTCATGTTTAATCATTTGTAGCTATTATGTATAAGATTTACACTAGGCAAGATGCAATATTGACAATCGGTGTGACTTACAACTTGCAAAGATTCAAATTCAAAATAATATTTCAAGGTCCCAATCACAGGTTATGCCTTCTATAATTAGTATTGGTATAATCTCAATACTAGTATAACTGTTGTCGTCAAATGGTTTTTGAAAAAAACGTATCGATTATCGCCGATTACAGACATAAACAATTGATTTTAATCGCAGTTTCCCAATGTGATCATATTCATTTGTAGTATTTTTGTTCTAAGAGAACACTCTAAATAGGTAAGATATATTTTATAAATATATATATAAAACATAATATTCAGCATTGCATTTGTGACCATTACCACAATATGTTTAACAAGTATTTTCACAGGAACAAAGTAAAATGAACACTGTCTCTTTTTTCCGAAAACACTCGTACCTTAGAGACGAAGTGAAATAAAATTACCTTTTAGTACCACATCAAACATTTCACTGAAACATTGTGGTTTTGCTAAGAACGCAAATTACATGAATACATGAAAAAAGCATCAACATCTTAGTCTTAAAAAAGTTTTTTTTAATATTTAGGCGTACTACGTTCACGAATTTGATGTTCGTTTAGAAAGAATTAACAAATACAATTAGGAAAGCCACGCAACCCTATCTGGTTCTTATGTTTTTTATATAGAAAATTATCATTTAAACTTTACAAGACAATATGTCAAAGTTGGAATATGATTGTTTTTAGTTTGCCGTTTTTTAAACGATTTATGTAAATAAAATCAATACAAAACTGTGAATAAATCCCAACGTTATTCATTTCCGTAAACTCGTGTATGCTATATTTCAATAACTGTAATAAAGGAACGAAAATATAATGTTGCAATATAACATAACAATTCAAAATAATAAATGGTTGGCTTGGAAAAAACCATATAGTTTTAAATAGGTGACATATTTGATAATTATTTACCTTGCCGGTTTATTTGCAAGCAGACAATAACAAAACGTAAGATGGATTAGACCAGTAAAAACAAATATAACATCAACAAGTTTGACCGACTGTACGGCCAGTCCACATGCTTACGGTTACGCTAATTGATATACAACTGTACAAAAGTTAGTTCTTTCAAATATAAAAATAAGGGTAATATTAGTAAACATTTTAAACATCGAAGTTGAAAGAAGCATAATGTACATGAGAGCTAAGGTAAAGTAATGTGTAGTTTGTAAATAAGTGTTATCATTCTTAAATTTTAGCTTGCTAGAAAACGTATTTTGAGTGTATTGTTTAAAGGAGTCACTTAAAAGTATTATGTAAGTAATATATTTTGCTAACATTATCTGAAAAAGTAGTGTAAAAAGATCATTTTAGTTAATAATATATGATGACCTTTTCAAGGACTAAAGTACTCTTAAAATACGTTCGTATATCAATTATTCCCATCTAGTATGACAAATTGATGACCATCTGGCAATATACAACATTAGATCCAATTATAAAAATATGAAAACGTAACAAATAAAACAAATCTCAAGTTATAACAATTGTACAATAGCAATTGATATTAGTTTAAGTATCAAATCATATTAGAACGAAATGCACATATATTTTCCATGTTAGATAATAACAACAATACTAATTTACGAGGAATATACATGTGTAAATGTTTGTAATAAATCCATGTTCATCTTAAGGTCACAATGCTATTTCAATCCTTTTTAGTAGCACACTTCAGTCTATAAATAGTCGTGTTTAAATCCAACGAAACATAACATCATTTGATGTTTGATCCCACTTAAAAGGCTTGACCGAACTGTTAAAAAATATATTATTTACTAAGACATTGAAACACAACAGAAATACAATAGAGTTTAAATTAAATTCTGGTTCTCATGGTCAATACGACATAAACATATGACAACGGGATATGTATTTGATTGAGTAATCAAAATAAAACAAAACAATTATAGCTGCAAATTCAAACGTGTACACACAAACGGTTCCATTTATCAATCGAGAACAAATATGGCTGTATGTAAAAACACTAGACGTTGAAAATGAGCAAAAACAATATAACCATATAATGCGAAAGCCTGTTACATGAAGAACGTTTTGAAAGAGCCACAGCATATCAGCAATCCTTTGCAAATTATGGTTTATTTCTAAATTTATAGGTAATGTGGTTCAAAAAAATTTCAATTTCCCCTCCTTTGTTTTTATTTAAGACTGTTTGTGTGTTATAATGATAGTGAAAACATCTTATCAAAGAATATACCGTGTCGTTTATTCGAAATACATGCAGTTACTTGTCCTAATTAACCAAGAAGTTGTTATAATCTGAATGTATAGTATTACTATACATTAAGATTATAACAACCTCTTGGTTAATTAGGACAAGTAAATTTGACAAACTGTTATCGTACGTTCGTTCAACACAGCAGCGTTAAAACAATATCGTCTTTGTTTTGTTTAATGCAGTTTCAAACTGACCGTTACTCCTCCAGTTCTTTGGACGCTTCCTAAAATATAGGAAAAGAATATAGGTATATGAATACAAAATATGAAACAACATTTTCAAACCACATAGCGACAATTTTCAAAGTAACTCCCATAAATGCATAATAATCTTAATGGCATTATGCTAATAAGCTACATAAACTACACTATAAGTGAAAGTGACTTTTCAGAATTAATCTGGCCATACCTCAATTACTTCAAGAGCCATCTTTGCCCTTGCATTCTTAGCAATTGCTGGTTCCTTCAGAAACTCTGTGTAGACGTCAATGGCTTCCTTACACTCATCTTTGTTTACTTCAAGTTGACAAGCGTGTCGCCTCTTTCGAGTTACCTCCCTTGCCTATTCGAAAGAAAACATTTGTTTACTACTGTCGAATTACAATATGTTTCGCTGTAATAAATATTTTGGTATATAGCGTATACTACTTAAATCAGTCAGTACTTAATATTATAAAATACCACGTCCTAGGTTTGACTTAATAATTATGTGAAAAACTACAGAAATAAGCTTAGTAGCCAAAAACTAGGTTTATAACATACCTAGATTTTTATATATAGTATATATGCACTGTGCTGTCTGTGGAGTTTTGTGCTGTTCTTCTATGTTTCTTGTTTGTAAATTTTTTTGTTTTTATGTTCTCTCTTAGGCGTTTACCCAGTGTCATTAAACCGGGTTTATGTTTAACCTTTTTGCTACTGAGCTTGTGTCTGTTGTTTTTCACATAAGTATGTATATTTTGCACAAACCTCACTCTTATTTCAACAGTCCTGAATAAAGAATAAACCTAAAAGGTAAATCTTATCAACTTTGATTTAACAAAACTGAGCGTTGTTCTTTCGAACGTGATGAAACTATATTTGTAAACATATGATGTAACATATTATAGAAATATGCCCATTTAACTTCATTGGGCGACTTTTCATATTGTTTTTATATGTCAACACATAAGAATTGAATTTGATGTGGAATTTACCCGCAAGACGGATACATATTAAGAGTTATAAAAACTGTAATGATACTAAATATACTATATAAATGTACATATATATAACAATACCTTAACAGCAACTCCTGAATCATTCAACTTGCTGGACATCTGTTTGCAGTTCATGACAATGTTTATCAGGACATTAAAGTCAAGTCAACCACAAATGCGCCCTCAGCATCTTTGTAGCCATGTTGCATAAACACTTTGGCCAATTCAGACGGGTCAGTTGACCATTTTCTTGCTTCAGTATTGCGCCAAAAGGGGGTGTTAAAAATGTGCTGATCCACGAGAAAGTCCCTGATACTGTCGCAATATCCAGAGGGACAGCACGGAGAAAACTGTGGCTTGCCACGACTTCGCTTTGGTGAAATCAGGTATTGCGTAGAACACTGATCACATATGTCGTCGCTTGCTAACCGTAGTTTGTTTCTGACTTTTGTAAGAGCATACTGTTGAAGGTCTCTAGTGGTATCCTTTGTGAAGTCATACAGTCCGTCTTTAACTTTGAATACACAGTTTTCCATATCAAATACATCCGTGCTATGCATTGGTCTGTAAAAGGAGGATACTAATATTTTGTGGATTAATGCATGGACAAATTTATAGACAACTAATTTTATACGACAACGATCAGCCTATTATAAAGGATGTGTATAGTTTCCTCGTATTAAGATTATAACTATTCTAATACAAAGGAAACATTTATTTGATAATACCGATCATTTATCTAAGTGATTGTGTTTAAGGATTAGGTCGATGATTAGACAAGGCAAAACCTAATAGGAATTGTTTGTTATTGTATTTAAATTAAAGTGTTTTCTTGTATTTAAATCAAAGCCGTTAACAAACAAGGGCAAATTCTTATTTATTTTGTACAAGATACTTTGAAATATTCTTTAGTTATCATGTATATGAACTATTACCTTCGCGAAGCGAAGCAGCTGTTTTCATAAGTCGTCGAATTTGTCCAGTCCCATTACCTTATCTACGATCTGTAAGTTATTTCAAGTTCTTATATAATACAGTTCATATGATATCATTAATTGCAAGGTCAATACATTAACATTGTATGTGCATTGTTTTCACATAAATAAAATTGACTCTTCCCCAATATATCAGATTGTATAGCTTCGGTTAGATACGTTGTATACGAGTATGTGCATGTACAAAACCATGTCCTATGTAGTGCAACCACACACAAAGTAACTGAAATTCTAAACAATGCTTTGCACATTGAATGAAGTGGGTGAAGTATTTAATTATTACATGCTGTGCAATGTTGTTATTAAACGGTTATCCGCACACTAGTTAATGATTGTTCTGATATGAGTATTTATCCAAGCTTTGATTCATCATATACGATGGTCTATCAGAAGCGATGCTATATAGTAAATATTATGCAATCAACCATATATACGAGAAAACGCTTTGTTTGCAGCGTAAACATACAGGTAGAATCTGTATCTGTGTTCATTCTAGTCCTTGTCTAAAACCTTCAGAGTAGTCTGCCCTTGGTAAATGTTTAAGGCACGGACACACTAATCTTAAAAGGTTAGCTGTCGGATGATATATGTGCTCCGAAATACTTTTCTTGAGACTAAGATATAGGAAAACGTGACTTAAGTCAACTGATAATAGTTGAAGGTCTAGCACTGATTCAAATATTTGTCTAACACAACAACACCATTTTTTAATCGGTTTGGAAAATGCCATATCACAGGAAAATTCCTTATTTTGAAATAATACACTTAGTACTGAAATCATAACCCCATAAGCGATACCTTAACCATTTATGGCCAATTTCCTTTGCCAACCTCATCCTAGCAACAGCATACTGAACAGTCAAACCGTTAATCTGTTGCAACCGTTCATGCTTAGTTGCCCAGTTTTAAGCGTCGTAATTATTTTATTTATTCATCACTGTCAGTCATTCATAGAACGCCTTTAATAATAGCCGTCTCTACTTCATAGACGTGTTCGAAAAAACAACAACGAAATTTGCTTCTATAATTAAATGTCTTAAGTTCTTGCTTCATTAAACAGTCCAAATATTGGCCAGCTTTGATGGCATATAGTACTTCAGAATTACCATTGAGAATTGCTCCATCACGAAATGTTCATTTAATGTGGATAAAGGACCTAAATGTTGTACAGCTAACTGTTTCAAACTGTGAGAGTGCAGCTCTTAAGCCAAACTGATAATACAAATTGAAAGCAATTATCCTGGAAAAAATAAACATTTACTATCCCTATATTGAGCTGAGGTGAAATACATATATACCTATATAGCATTATACCTATATAACATTTCGTGCATTTCTATAGATACTATTTCAGCAACTGTAAGTATCATTTACTGAGCAAGTACACACAGCTGGACCAAAATCCCAACTCTTGCAAAGATGAAGACGGCAAATTATCATTATTTAAGTCATTGTTTCCAGGTTGTAGCGAAAAATGTTTAAACTGTTTACAGCGCAATGTTACATTTGCACTGAGCCCAGATCTAGGAGGTGGGGTAGGAGATAGTGTCGGTATGTCTCACTCTGTAGAACTGCAGCCAACAAGCCTGCGCTTCAAAATATGACCGTCACGGATACTGGTGTTGCCATCCATCACTTCCCTGCAAAGATATAAAATCTGATTTTACAGGTTTCTTTAAACCTAGCTTCAACTGTACATTTAATCTATTAATGAATGCACAATGCGCACATGGACTTGTAGCATCTGCTTTATAATGAATGTTTTGAAAATATTTATTAAAATTCAACTTTTCAGCAAAAGCTAGGGTGTGTGCCTGTATAGTTAAGTGGTCTACCCATTTTCATAATAATTTACTTGTTTCCACGAGTAAACTCGAATCAAACTTGCGATCGATCTCTTTTGTTACTTATTCCCTATTTTTTCTAAATTTTCATTTATTTTAAAATCAAACATTGAAATATTTATGTGAATGTGATACAGGTAAATATAAGCATAATTATATTGATCATTTCCAGTTTCAGGAAATGAAATTTTTGGTATCAAAACATGACCAAGTCCCTTTAAGAGCATTTTGGCAATTGCAAAGGAAATTGAGTTGACACTCATTTCTGTGAGCATGCATAAAAAAAAGCATAAAGTAAACTACAAAATGTATAAATGTTACTTAATAAATATACATGTGTAAATGAACCAAACGCATGTATATACAAAAAAATACATGCATGTTTCTAGAATTTATATAGTATTATTTAACACGGTGTATTGGTAAACAGCTATTTTTTTAAATAAAACATTTTGCACTTCTTACCTGTGAAACGTTTTCGCGTCGAGATCGCTGTCAAGGAAACAAGTCAATCCTGTGGTGCATATTAAGCCATTTTCCGTTGTCTCATGAAATACATATTCGGCTTTGATGGTATGTGTAATTCCAGAACCAGCCTGACCCGAATAAGCACGCTAAAGTCACTCAAAGCGGCATTTAATGCCAAAGACTTCTCTGTGTTAACACTTTCGTTCCAAATATCACAGTTGTTAACAGTTGTACGCGAGACGTCTCGCGGAGTTCAAGAACCAATGAAATGAGCCGTTATAAACCTTACTCTGAAACCGAAAGTCAAGGTAGATAGAAAATCTGAGAAAACAGAAAAATGGGAATAAAGTCAAAAAATCGTTTGATAGGCAAATTTCTTCGCGGGCTAAGGTTGAGTGTTTTGAAGATGGATATCATATCTTTAAATTTCGATGGCTTTTAATCCGCAGAAGAACTAAGAAATTAGATAATTACGTGACCCGGAAAGCGAAACGTTCAATGCCATGCTAGTTTATTATACAGTACAAAGTGCATATTTATGTAAAAAATATTTTTCATTTTTTTTCACAATTTCGGTATTATAATTTTTAGTTCGGAATTTCAGTTTGAAAATGCGGTGCCAGTGGTAAAGGAACCTCATTTTTTTCTGACTTCCGATGTTGATTACACATGAATACTTTTCCATATTAAAGTAATTAATATGGAATGTCAAATGCTGAAATGTTAGTTATAGACACAAACTTTTCCGACATTGCCTGCCACTGGAATGAAATGGAAATTACTTGTTGTCTCTAACGAAAAATGACAGGAATGTTTGACTGCTCCATTATTAGCAGCGGGATATTATTTCAATGGAGGAACTCTAATCAGCTAAATAAACGAATACGGCGGATAATGGTGGTAATTCATGAGCTATATAATTACACTGAAGGTGACATTTGAAACCGTTTAAATGCTGGTACAATATACTCTATAATTGAGTTCTATTCTTGTAAGCCAACGGATGCTTTGCAAATGAATAGGTTTGTTTTACATTAACGTTTAACGAAGTTAGGAAACACTGTTCAATTTTTATGACATTTATAGAACGCTTTCTGAAATAAGCCATTTATGTTTACCTTAAGACGTGTAAAATTTGGTCTAATGTATTCAATGTTCCGTTTCCTTAAACGGCGAGTTTTTACTACAAAGTGTTATTGTATAAACTAGTTAACGTTTTAGGATAATACCTGCAAAGTTTCAAAGACTCTGTGTGTTTTTGTTGAGCACAGATATTTGTTCAATCATGAGATACCATAAATCTGTTAAATGCACACAATGTTTTTCCATAACACTCGACAATTGTTAAGCATCCATAAACGATGTGAATCTTTTTCAATCCAAACGGTGTTATTAACATTTATTATTTACAGCTATAGGGATCGGTGCAAAGAACTGGCTGTTGTTGTTTTTATCCTTCAATATTATATCATACTTTGAGAGTTTACTGTTGGAATATATTGTTATCTTCTTAATAAATTGGCTTAATTATTAATTAATTATGAAAAATTTATAGTTGATATACCATTTAATGCACATTTTACTGGAGATTTAAAGTGCTTGGTCAATGTTGTCTGATTTTATTTTTATAATATCGATACACAAATTGCGTTGTCATGGCATTTGCCAACTCAAATGTTGCCAGTTAAGACATAAACCATTAAATAACAAAGGGTTATATATACAACGCATGTCGGTTCAAAATCATATACAGTGTTATCCTTAATTGTCAATTCACGAAATGCAAACAATACAACGAGATTAAAAACAGATTTAGAAATCTGTCAAAACAACGAACAGAACAATCATTCAATTGCTGTTTGAACATGAAAAAGAGTTTATGCTCACATACTAAGAATATACCATGAAGCTCCAGAGCCTAGGTTTACATTACATTTATAGAAATTTGTGAAAGAGCACGTCGAGTTTTGATTAAAATCTAGCCGCACGTTTCTTACAACAAGACTCTGCTACCGGAAAAAGTCAATAGACGCTTTACTTCTTTCTTATTTAACCGTTCTTTCATAGAAGACAAAAGAAAACAATAAATCCATAACTTAGTTGGTATCTTATCTTTTTCTTCAATTCAAAGCAAACCATGACTTTATATGTATAACAGAACGTAAAGAACACAATACAGATGCACACTACAATAATTTTATTGCATGACCATGTCAATGATAGGTTCAGTTTGTTAATATAAAATGTTAAATTTGTTTCTTTATAGCAAGTATGGGTATTTTCCAAATTAATGCAATATAAACTACGAAACAACATTCATCAAATTAAATTTGTATACACTGGTAATTAACACAACATTACATTAGTAATGTTCGCCACGCTATTTTCGACCTTACCTCAATCGCAATATTTTCCTTTGACGTCTGTTACTGTTATAAACCACAGATGAAAATAGTATTGAGGGTTATGCATTAATTGAGAATCAATCACCTTTATTGCGTTTTACGACGCATTCATAGGAAATACCGATATCAAAACAAATAGGCCAGGGCGTGTAAGCTCCTTGAGTTAGATTTATGTCTATGGCAACACGTTCAGATCTCTTTGTAATGTGGCCTTTGGTACTGGAAATGAAATGTATACTTACTCCCACTGAATGTGTGTATCTATCGATTGTTTGATCAGTCAGTGTCACTACTTGCTTCTGCTAATGCATGAATAAGGTTCATGAACGAGCAAATAACAAACTTATCAATGATCGGGGAATAGTTGAGGCCAGTTATAATAGTTTTAGGAGGTTTGATAACATTTTTATTGCTCAGATGGAGCAAATAATCACTGAAATCACAGCGTCATTTCATTTTAGAATAGTGTTTGAAATATGAAATAATATAATCAGTTTCATTTCCAGCGTTTGCTTCCTAACCTTCATCAAATTCACCAATACCTGCTTCATTAACGCGTAATTGACACAAAGATCGAAGTATGGTTGAAGTTCGCTTAAAGAAGTGTTCGGATATTTGATTTCATTATCTTTTTTGTTTTAAAGAAGCGTATTTGACCAATAATATCACTGCATTAATTTGATTTATAAATGTGTTTTTTTAAATAATGAAAATATATTACATTGTTAAGTGGTAAGTTACAATTGTCCTTGATGCTATCTGTTTCAGTGCTTCAGTCAAGAGCATATATCTATTTCTTAGAAATGTTATTCCAATAATTCCTTAACACTTTCGTTTTGTTAATTTGCAGTAATTACAGTTTTTTCTAGCTTTATCTATAAATATCATGTTATAACATAATAAGAACTACAGGGTCAAGACTAGTAGTCAAATCTTTTAGCCCAATTCCTGTTAAGAAGCACTTGGCTAGAGCCTAATAAACATTGAACAAGATACACAAAACGTCCAAAACATTAGAGGGAGACAACACATCCATCATTACAGCTTGGTAAATGAATGTAATGTAATGAAAATTAAATTTAGATATCAAACCATTAGGGAGTTGAAGTAGGCCGGCAAACAGTCCAACCTGTTACGTTCGTTTGCACAATTATTCTCTTGTGTTATGATTGGTATTAACTTGCTGTTTGCGAATTCAAGCAAGCCTTAACAAACACATTTGGGTATGTCTTAAAATCATCTTGACTTAAACTTATTTTGATAAGGCAATTTCGTTCAGAAAATTAATTGTAGTAGTTTCCATAATTTTCAAGTAAGTAGATATACATACATAACTGAATTTAATATTTCATTTAGAAGTGTCCTTCAAGCTGTACAGCAGCTACCAGAGAACATAACATAGTACAATTAAAATACCGGTTAACAATTGTCATGAAAAGTTCCATAGAGGTCAGTTGATCTTGTTTTACATTTCTTACCAGATGTAACGTAAAACTGATGACAGCCTATTCGAGGGACGTCTTGTGATTATTTTCTTGCTTATATATACAATCCCAAACGTTTAATATTCTTCATACACGTGTACACGGTTTTGAATGACATATTTAGTGCATTTGTATAGAGTAAGCATTACTTTAAATATCAACTGTAACAGTATTCGTCCTATCAGCTTATTATAGTTTTTCAAATGAAATCATATCAGTCTAGAATTAAGGGAGCAATTAATCATTCATGTGAAGCATCTGTACATTTCCATCTTTTACTAGTTGCTGGAAATTTTGGGTGTTGTGCCTGTCATAATAACTTTAGCATTATACATCTCATATTGGCTTTTTTGATATATAATAGTTCTAATGAACGCTACTTTGGTCGTAAGAAACATATTCAGGCTTATTTATCATCTGTACGGAAACATACTTCTTCTTGCAGTAGCATTGATTATATCGGCTATATCATAAGTGCAAAACGTTGATCTAATGCCTTTCCTTTTCTATTTTATTAGCTTAAATAGCATACAATGTCAACAAAAGTTACAATTTTCAGACAAAAAATACTGAAGTAAATAGTATTACAATCCTTGTAATACAAATATCGAGAAAACAAAACAAATAAGACACATCAGAATAATATGAGACATTATATATCACCAACGGCATGCACTCATGTGCTTGTTTCATTTTTAATTACATTCCATCACTGATTTCCGTAAATGGTTTTCCATCTCGTCCCCTATGGAAAATAATATGCAGAAGCCGCAAGACAATCATAGAAATGTTTCACAATAACCACTGTTCCTTGTAACCATCGCGTGCTAAATTGCGTCAAATGTTCCCTTGAAATTTTATTCAAATTACGTCTGCAAATCATTCCCGGACCGGCCTTTGCGAAGAACCTTCAAATTACCAGCACAATAAATCTGACGAAAATTTAAAAACGTTATATCGGAGATGCTTTTGACATTTCTAAATGTCTATTTAAAATAAATGTTTTGGTTGTTCGGTTAGCGCAGTGATTCGCGCACTCGCCTCTGGGTTTACTTCGTTTTAAATTCTGCTATGATTTACAACACTTTACTGTTGCTTTTGTAGAGTAAGCAATCCGAATACATGACAGTGTATTATTGTCTAAACATACATTAACCATAAATCTTACTATTATAACTATGATCCAACATAAATGTATTGCAGGTTGGTAAATAATGTTGGAAACACGTTGTAACTTCGCTTCTCAGGCAGAAATGAACGCGGTTTCAAATAATACAAATTTTCATCTGCATTAGCTATAGATGCAATTTAAGAACATAATGCTGCAAGATACTGTTGAAATCAATATAAATTGAGAAGGCATTGCTTCATTTATCTGAAATAACAAACGCATCCTTCATTTCAATGTTTGCTTCATAAAAAGCACGATATAATTCAATTATTGTCCCTCGTATACTGATATGTTTTTCTGTTCTTAAAAGGTGTTAATATTAGTCAAGGATCTGTTTTATCTAGGAATACATAAGCTTGTCCGTGATCTGTCCCCTTTTGAAATAGATACGATAATGGCGAAATATTATGAATTTCTATTTTGAATCATGTTCAATAAGAAGTTCTCACGTTACCGACGTCATATTATTGTTAGATACTTATATATTTTTAAATATACAATGAGGTATGCGTTAACGAAAGTAACGCATACGAAATTACCTAATATGTTACTACATTTATGGTGTAATTTTCAACCTCGTCCCTATGAGTGATCCGACGCCTAGTGGTCAGCGTGAAACTCGTTTCGGCTAGTGAATATCATTAATGTTTCCACCAGGTTCATCACAAAAACTTAATGTGTACCCAGGTGTCTGACGTTGGTAATTAGTGTTTAAACATAATGATAATCTCCAAAAAGGTTTTTAAATATCATTATATGAAGTAAAATAATCATTGTGTTGCATTATCTACTTCCCATTTTGTTAACCATCATTTGAAACACCACTTATCCGATATATCAATCCATTTCATTTAAATACGTAATATTGATTATTTTAGAACCAAATTTAAGTCTTGGTGATCATTTTGGTTAAGTGATATACACCGCCACTCCACCTCTGCGTATGGCTAACGTTTAGCTCGAGTGATATTTCAATCCGTTCCAAACATAATATAAACTCAATATCTGTCTGGAAATGGTGATTGTGACGAACAGGAAAGAAGTGTGCGTATATTTGTGTGTATAATCAAAGACGTATGACACATTAAAGGTCTTTCAGTCTATTTGATTACGAAACATAGTACACTTATTTTCCCCGAATGAGTTTACGAGAGCACATATACATTCATAATTGAATACTCAGTACTAAACATTGGGATATATCCTGCATACATTAGCATGGCTTGCCTACTCTTGTAATGACATCGAGCATATCCCAGATGTTTACGTCAAAAACTAATATGACAAACAGAGAAATCAGAAATATTAACAGGCTACTGGATTTTTGAATGGATACAGGAAATTTATTGAAAACATAGTATGCAATATGGTCATGTAGTGACATTGTTTAAAACAAACTTGGTATATGCATGCTAATGTACATATGAGTAAGGAATATTTGTATCATATCGGTAAGATAAAAGTACTTTTTTATTTACTTTTAAACAACTTGCATGTTAGATTTATGATCACATTTATTGGTCCAACGTCTAATAACATACTTCTTTTGGTTGAATCAAAAAATTTGGCGGTTATTAAAAAAACATTCGACGGCTACTGACCTTTTCCAAGGTAGCAACCCGAACGTACACGCTTTATGTCTTATTATGTGCCTCTAAACGTGGTTGTCTGTAGTTTCCTTTGTAAAATCTGCCTCTTTGAAGAATGTTTGCTTACAAAACATTACGATTGCCTATGGAAAAATGTGTACTCGGTTTGTTATGCCCATATTGCTACAATAAAACGGCATTTGTTTCTGGTTATAGTTTACTTCTTTTAGTAAGACTTGAACAGCTTTATGATAAGTCAACTACCTCGTTAGGGTAGTTTGCGTAAAAGTTTTCTATTTAATGGAATAGTCTTACCATTAAAATGACACCATGGCCTAGGACAACATGCAACACGCCTACTTTAACACTATTTCACTGACCCATCGTGCTCCTTTTGAACGATTTGCATTGGGCTGCCTATTCAAAATAGACGTTCACATTCGATATAAGGCTTTTTCGACACTATTCACAATTAGACCTCCGCCCCCAACTGCTTTCTGACTTGTACTCGTAGTTTCCCTTTTTAGAACTGTAAGACCTCGTTTAATTGTTAAATGATGGGCAACAGACGAACTGTTCATTAAGTTTCGAAAGATATAGTGTCATATTATTCAATCATAAACTGTATCACTTATATACTACAGTTCATTGTTGTAGTGGTCTTTGTCAACATATAATGTATCCTTATTTAACCGGGTTTTTGTTTAATATTTTTGCTACTGAGCTTGTTTCTGTAGCTTTTTGCATAAAAAATAAGTTTATTCATTTTTAACTCAGTTGGGAAAACAGGTGAAAATTGATACGAATAAACTTAGAACCCATTCCTGGGTTGAACGCAGTTCTTTTGTCCTTTTTGAGAGGCCCTGGGAAATAAAACCTGGTTGTCTTTAAACCCCCAACCTCTATGGTGAAATGCAGACGTTCTAACCCTGGTACCGCCAACATCTTGGATGAAAAGCAGACTCCTTGGTAAAAACCATCTCTGGTGTCATTTTTGAGAGACAATGATGAGGTACATCTGGTTGAGATCAAACCTAACTTAACACCTAGGATAAGACGCGGACACCTTTACCACTAGAAAACACTCAACCTCTCTATACCACTGTAAGTCTGTGATGTGTAGGTATTTTCTAACAAAACAGTTTGTGCAAAAAAGATACACACAGGAGGAAAAAAATCAAAGACATAAGTTTGTACTCTAACAAAAGTGCATGTCATAAGAACAAATATTCTTTTAAGCCATGTTTAAGAAAGTCACTGCATATTTTATCGGAATGTTCCATTTTGTATATTAGGGATGACATGATGTTGTACTCTGTTTCTGCCACTGTTATTCTTTCTATAAATGGTTCTAGAGATGACAGACCTTTCATTCCTAGGTGAATATCCATTCCTGAAACACAGAAACAAAAAGGCATGTTCATGAGATCATAAGTTTGAGACATAAAAGGAAATAAACAATTTTAAAAACAGAATAGCTTAACATCATTTTCCGCTGTGACTTGTCATGTCACTATATACTTTCTAAGCCTACGAATAACCATATCTTGGTTAAAATAACAGACCCTTTTTAAAACGAAGAAACTACCCTTACCCATCACAAATTGATTAAATTTACATTGGACAAAACGGCCGGCCTACCTGTGTTAAAATTGAAAGATCTCGATGCCTCTCCTTCCGCGATAATAAAAAGGTCACAATCGGATATGTAGGCGGCGCTTTCTGTCTTCTGAGAAAGCCGTATTTCATAGAGACGAGGACTAAACTTCATGTTGTTAAGACAGAACGAATCGCTGATACTGGATTCCTCGGGCCGTTTGTAGGTGTTGAAACATTTGAGAAATATATTGCGCATCATCTGAAATAAACATTCCATTATATGTGGAAACAATATCTTCGTTATAATAACATTGTTTGAGTTGGTTTACTAACGTTTTCATTACAGTGTAGTTATTGCATCATACGTCTTGTAAATTTGCAGGCAAATAAATATAAATTTAATTTCTAACAGCAATCTACATGTTAACACATAATTGATATAAGTCAAGTTATGCAAGTCGTGTTTGACTTCCGACTGCAATATGTAAATAAAGATAAAGTGCTTACGGACTTGTCCAACACTGTTTTCAAAGCTTTAACAACTTTAGAATCGGATTTTCTCACAGCAAGTGCAAGAAATCTACATCTCGAGTTTCCAAATATTTTCAAGGTGAACTTGGACTTTGTATCTTCTTCATATTCAGAAGACATATAGGCAGAAAGGTCAAATCCAATGTTGAGGACCCGGATGTCAGGTCTTGGCACAAGAGTTTGGTTGTTTCTTTCTATAGCAGCCAGGGCTCCGAAAGCCCCGGTCGAATGATAGACACATTCATCACTCAGACCTAGAATCTGGCCCGCTAGGCCCGTACGTCCATCACAGCATATCACCAATTTTCGTCCTGGTATGGTATCGACCGCGTCATTACAGTCACGGCTAAACTGCAATAGACAAACTATGTATATATATACTATTATATAAATAGTGCTATTCCCTTCTTATTCATAATTTTTGCACTTTAAAATCACAGTTCGTTTAGATATGAATATAAAATCCAATGTTTAACTGTTGAAAAAGGTTACCATATGAAAATATTGGCTTTACACATCGTTGTAAATACGCATAAATTATATAGTATTAAGCATTCCTATGCTTTGAGATATTACTGAACTATATTACTAGATCAAAAGTATGAGCTGTATTCTCAATACCATTGATAAAAAAATAGAGTCCTCAAGATGCTTGTCAACTATGAGAACGCCAGTCAAGACAACACAAATGAAATCTCAGAAGGGATTATATATTAGGCATTGGTATAAAAAACTAAACAGACAGCCTATTTTCTATAACTTATGTCAATCATTGTCAATTGTGGCATGCAAGAGAAACTCAAATATTGTAAACATATTTTAAAATATGTCGAAATAATGAGTTCAATCTAGTTGTTGAACATGAAACAAATAATTTTAATGCTCTCTCCAATAACGTAATTTCAAGGTACATGAAAAGCCACGCCTATGAATATAACGCATATTAGAAGCTGCATGAGCATACGTGATTAAAGTTAGCGTAACATAAATGTGAACTGAGCGCGACTTCCAGAACATAAAAAGTGTTCGAACTTGAAACCATTGAATGCTATTTGAATACGGGTTTTTGAGAGCAGATCTAGAAAAACGTTGTGTTTTGCTTAGTATCTAATGGCATAAAGTTATTAAATTAACATGTAAATATTACTTGATAAAGCGAGGGCAAACGGATTCGAGCTAGGAATATAAATGTTAAGGCACTTTTCAAACACATATGTTTTTACTGTTGCTTTCAGTCAGTGTTAGAATTTGTCCATTGATTTCATACATAGCTGTTAGTTGTACCAACCAGTTGGAGGAAATATTTATTGTTTAACATGTCATCTTATGTTATTCTTTGGAACCATGTACGTCAAGCATCACATCCAAGTTTTGCCGTCGATTAGTAATTAATGTGTCCTTCTTATCTGATTTATTATATATATTATGGTTGGTTTACTTGCATGTAATGTTTGGTAATGTTTTGTAGTAATCCGGTAATTGATAATAATGTGTATCTTCACATTGGGGAAAATAAAAACTCTCCTCTCTCTCTCTCTTTCTCTCCTCTCTCTCCCTCTCCCTATCTCTCTCGCTCTCTTTCTCTCTCGCTTTCTCTGTCATTCAGACTCAGAATTTGTCAAATTAACCCGGTGCATAGCTGTTAGTTAGTTGTAAAACATAACTTTTATTTAACATGTCACAATACGTCGGTCTTTGGAACAATGTATGTCAAGCATTACATCCAGCCGAATAGTGATTGCTATTAATTTAAAAGAAAATTCACACACACACAGATTATATCATTAATATATGTTTGTATGGTGCTCTCCTTAGATCGGGTTATCAAAACGCAAACATAAAAATAAAATGTACTCCTAAAATCGAACTTTGGTATTTTAATCTTAAATGATCAATACAGTCATGGCGGAAAAGCCTGAGTGCTAAATAAATAGTATGCACTGGTTTCTGTTTGACAGGAGATCTTTTTATCTCACATAAAAGGATATCGAAGTCGAACGAACACTAAATATTAAATCCACTCTATTTCTGCTTGGTTTTAAATCGTTAAACAGTGCATGATACGAACCGTACAAAAAAAATCGCGAATGGGAATGTGATTGTTTTATCTTATTCATTTAAATGCAAACAAGCACTTTCATTTGTATTACATTTAAATCAACAAACACTACATGCGCACACTGTAAAATGAATAATAATTTTTATTAGTTACTTTGAATTGTTTAATATGGTCATATCTTCGATGTGTTAAAATTCGTTAAAGTATTACGTAAAAATGTTGATAAATCTTTTAATCTAAGAATTAGTGGGAATGAATAGAGCAATCAATAAATTAAATAGTATAATATAAAAACCATCTAAGCATTATATACACAGAAGATTAGTATTATGTCCAACGCTATTGTCGACTTTAATGCAATGTCAATATCTGTCTTCGATGTTTTTTTATTGAAATTAGTATGAAAAATAATTATAGAAAAAAATTGATTGGGAATAAATATTTTATCAACAGATTGTTTCAAATTTCCAACAGCTTTAACGTAGATAACAATATCAAACAGGTCAGGGCAATATAAGCCCCTTGAATTAGACGTATGGCCATAGCAATACCCTCAGGTGTCTTTGTTCAGCAACAAATAATACTTAACATTAAATGAAATGTAAATGTATTTGCAAACAAAACTTCTTTTCATGAATATAGCGTATGATCAGTACAGTGTTTTGTTTTTACCATTTTGGAATTTGTTCCCGGGCATGATTGAGTCATTTTTACTTATATTTGGTCTTCAATTTTTCCCTTTAAACACAAACGCTTACAATATCGACAGAAAAAGAATTAATCAAGTCTGCTTGTTGAAGAAAACACGAAGTCTTCAACAAAAGAAGGAGAGGCAGTGGAAACATAAGAGAGTATTAATTTTATTTTTACATTGTTAAGCATTAGGAATATCGGCGCAAGATTTATCTGGAAAAAAACACTGACAACATTTTCATTCTTTCTATTCTGTTTTTGCATATTCTATTCTGTTTTTGCATAAATATATGCCTTACAAAAGAGCATATAAATAATAAATATCCGAGAATGGTTTACAATTACTGATTATAGTTTTTAGACGCTTGATTAAGAATTTAATAACCCGGATGTGTTTATAACCACTGATATTACGGCATCATTTTGTGAATAAATGTTATTTGAAATAATGTAAAATGTAAATCGATCAGTGTCATTTCCTGCGTTCATTTCTAAACCTTAAACTATTGGATGAATCATGTTTCATGATAGGATAAATAACAAATTTATCAATGATCGGATAATGGTTTACGATCGTTTATTATAGTGATCAGAGGTGTTCAAGTCAAATTTCCTGGATCATGCTTGTATTGAAGAATATTTTATTACCACAGATATGATTGCACCATTTTGTTTTAGGAATGTTGTTTGAATAATGAAAATATTATTGTATTTAAATGTTAAGTTACAATTGTTCTTAACGTAAATACCTTTGTTCCAAATCTGATATCTGGTTCAGTGGTGTACAGTGGTAGAACATGTATAATGTATTCCAGGTAGATGCCAACACGTGTGAAGAAACAGCCATCTTGCCACATGCCTTCCAGATTGTCAAAGTCAACTCCATAACTTCTCAGAAACGACACCAAAGAAGGCTGTATGGTTATTTGATATGACCGATTTTCTACGCGTGAACGGGTCTCTTCTTCAAAGATGACCAGTCTATAGACCCGCTTACACTGTACTGCAATAAGCGCTGCAGTAAGTCCGATCGGTCCAGCTCCAATGATGATAACAGTCAGATGGGCCATTTCCTTTCTTATTTTGCAGAATACATGCCTAGTCCCTATGAATACAGCCACTGCTGATATTGTTATAAATATATGCATGGAAGCATGACTGTAGCTCGCTTGCATGTAATGAGCGAGTTCATCTGAATTGCAACTCATCGTTAATGTACATAAAGATTCATTAACGCCACTGCTAAACATTTCAAATTACGAATCAGCTTATAACATACGATTCATGTGTATTCCGTTTACTATTTTCGGTAAAAATATTAAATATCTGATATTTTGAAGTCACAAACATATATGCATTTCACAGAATTCTAGTTTCAATTAATCTTTAACACTTCTGTCCCGTTTATTTCCATTAGTTGCAGATTTCTAGTTGATAATTAACAGTTTTCATGCTTTATGCATTATGTTTCCTTCATTAGTGGTTCATTAACAAATAATTATCCTTGTTTCCTGAAAATAATACGTGATTAAATGAGAGCAAACATGAACTCTAAAGCTACATCTAATGAATCACTAACATTAACTTCCGCGTATATTGTAAATATGATAAGAAACAAATGATTAGTAGTATAGTATATTCTCTTTGTGTCATAAGCGTTTACTTTCCTCCATGAAAAGAAGTTACGAAACAGATTCAATAACGGGCGTGAGCCGAGGTTGAGATTAACGTTTGGATGGTTAACATAATATGCAATCACTGCGCGCGAGGGTAGAATTAAATGTTTTCACATGAGACACGAAAAATCATGATGACTATAGGTATTTTTATACAGTCAAATTCACGTGAGGTATACTAAATAATTATATAGAGTTTTAAAACAAACAAAAAATTAATTCTATGCAATGGAAACTTATGGTATTATTTATTCCTTATATCACCAGTCCTATAATAGTGATTTCAATGTTGTTAATGCAACGAGAGTTTATAATGAAAGAGACAAAATGAACTGCATATATTTCAATCCTCATGCAGTTAAAGAACTACTTAGTTATTACAATCTTTCAGATCTCAATAGAACAAATTAACATGATCCATACTTTAATGTTTATAAATATGATTTAATCTAACATATTAGTTACATTAAAATATTTTGATCGTTTCAGCCGGTATTTCTTTATATTAAATCAACGACAACTGAAATTGACGATGGCACCTTTATAATAAATGCTTAATATACATAAATTCAAGAATCATTAAAAGATTTTTAAATACAATGTTATGTACTATATCAAATTTGGTAATAAAACAATTATGTTTCTTTTTCAATAATATTTACCTTCAATCGAAATACGTCCTTCTCTCAGAGAAAAGCCATACAATCCAGATGTAAAATTGTCACTGTACTGGCAGATGACAAACACTATAGAGAAAGAAAAACAATCATACGCCCATACGCATCAATGCTGGTATGGGAAACAGCAAGAATATCCAATGTTCAGGCGACAGTGGGTCGTTTTCCAATATCATTCTGGCATGAAACTATTAATGGACCTTATGTTATTTTCCCGGTCTCAACATGATTTATAACCATTTATTGCAAATTACAATAATTGTAGAGCGTTTACCACATGAACCATGACGTTTTTGATTTGAGACATATAACATTACTATATCTTGGTGGTAATTCCGGAAAATAAATGCATTCCAATGCAAGTAAGAACTACTTTAGACGTTAAGAGTAAGAACATCGTTGCAACACTTTATTGTCATCTTACAAATATATAACTTATATGTATAACTTAGCCCATAGTATGTTTGAAAATACGTTTTAAAACCCTTTGACTTATTCCACGTAAATCTTTAATGCAATGTCAACTGGAGGATTTCAGTTGTGTTGTTTCAGTATTCAGTGTTGTTGTATATATATATTTCTAGCAAACAAATGGATCAATAAAGGATGCTATAAATCTCCTAGATACGATGTAATCAATGCGTCAGTACCTGGTATATGACACATGACCGTATACTCTTAACAAACACATCTGTAGGTCTCATCTTTTATGGCAAAATAGTATCCGATAAAGCGCAGCGTATCAACTTCATTAACTTCAAAAATTGATCACATCCTCTTTATTTACGTTAAATCCACAAATTTGCAGTTTCACGATTAGATTATGTTATTAGTAATAAGTCATTTATGTGCATGTATTGAATAATGGTTTCAAATTTGTATCCTCTCTGACCAGTTGTACTCTTGTAATAGGTAGATATCACAATGCTTGTGTAAACTTTGTTGTTGTTGATTTTTGCCTTCATCTTTAGACCAAAGGCTTTAAGTATTACACTTGTGTTAATATTTAAATACATTTTAAAAAAGTAAATACAGAAGTCTTCGAAAATAATGGGAGTGAGAGTGCATGTTTAACTTTGTCTTTAATTGAAATTGAATATCGTTACTTTCATTACGGAAATGCATGCAGAATTGTCAGACAACTTATAAATACTTCTACAAGCCGAAAAGCTAGTACGTTTTTCACAATAGTATTTGTTTGTACGATGAAAAAGGCAAGTATCTCAAGAGTGCAAGTTGCGGTAAACATTCTGAAAGGAAAGGAGTACACTTTTGTTTTTAAACTAATACACTTTTAGGGCTTATTGCGATACTTTCCCACGACCTAGATGTCTTCTATTCTGCGAGGAACGGAGGCTACATACTCGTATTTTCATTAACCTCATATAGGATATTGTAATAATCGTTAAGTACAAGCACATTCATCAATATGTTTGTAGTTATGCTACCTATATAGTCTTGCTTTAAAGCAAACCCGGATGCTGTCTACTACTTTTGACATGTGGACATTCTGTCTGATGGTCATTCCGGGTACGAAATGACTATTCCACAAAACTCATCTTTTGCAAATCACAGCTCCATGTTTCGAGTGTAATTGAACCATTGCGTTTTTTTAAATCCAAATGATCCCCACTAATTTAGGTTGGAACGTTTATCCCAAATATTATTCAGTGTTGGCAAAAACTATGTACACTTGTAGTTTAATTTTGTTTTTAGCAAGAAGTCTACGCTTTTAAATTTATTTTTTAATATAAGGTGCACGGACGCATGATTATTGAAAAGTTGTTGATTTTTAAAAAACAACAACATGATGATGATGATGATGATGACGACGACGACGACGATGATGATGATAATGATGATGGTGGTGATGATGATGATGATGATGATGATGATGATGATGATGATGATGATGATGATGATGATGATGATGATCAAGATCATCATCATCATCATTAACATCATCACCACCGCCACCAACATCATCATCATCGTCGTCGTCGTCGTCGTCGTCATCATCATCACCATCATCATCATCATCACTACTAGTATAGCCATTACCGTCACCGACATTATTATCGCTTGTTTTTTTACCGATGAAACATTTCCAATTTAGGAAGCAGAGTTACTTGCTTAAAATTTGAGGATTTGGAAATCTAAGCTAAGTTATTAATAAGATACAATGTCGCATGCTATTTTTGCCGACAGTATATATCAATACAAAAAAATACATAATTTGGTTACCGCGTTAATACAGTGAGAGAGAACGCAAAGGATTTGCCAGGTTGAGGCGGTAAACGAAAGCTAACAATCATTACTTTTTATCAATTGAAACCCTTGAAAACGGATATGCATTAAGTTACCGGATATTACAGTAAAATGATACGATCAAAACACTTACTCACATCTGATGGGCCCTTTTGTTCAATTACGAATTCAGTGTTTATGTCCGGCTCTCACCAGGATTGTTTTTCTATTGGATTTCATTATTCATCACATAATGCTCAAGTTTAAACAAAACATTAAATATTATTCTTATTTGTGTGATAATGTCGAATTTGAAACACCTGTTATACGTCATTCTTGGATGCATAGTTGTGTCAAGTAAGTCTTGCTGTTTTTGTCTTGGGGGTTTATTGTTATCGAGTCATTTTCTATAAAACAAATTATATGGGTTTATCTAAGACATGCACGTACACTCTGGATCAGCGATCCTGCAGAAGCATTTGAATAAATAATTTATATATATATCAGTCCATAGACAGCACTGTCATTGCTATTTACTACCCTTAGCAGCGATGTATTTGACGAACTTTTATAAACATCCTATTGAATGACCCTGAAGGACTAGAAAACATATAAATATACTGTAGACGACGAAGTAAATGGCAACACTTAAGACCGTCACATGACTACATAGCAGTAGTAAAAATATAGATATCTGCCTAAAAGTGGAATGTATTCGTTTTCTTTCAAACACGAGTGAATGCTGTGTCAATTTTAATGTAACCATATCTGGTTACCCTAAAGTATTTGTAGCTGACTAAAAATGAAAACATAAGACATAACGGCATATACATGATTTATCCTAATTTAAGGTTCTGATACTGTCGGATCCGACACGTGCTACACATGCGTCAACTGCAAAGATACACAGATTGATAAGATGCATACCGTCCGTTGTTCAGGAAGTTGTTTCAAAATGCATGGGAAAAATGACGATGGGCATGAAAGTAAGACACCCTATTTTATTCTCCCATAAAGTTACGTATATAATCAGTTTAATAGCATTGTTCATTTGGTTTCACATTGAAAATTCTAAATTAAGAGAAACATTTCTCAATGTTCAATGTGTTGAACTTTAAAGCCCAGTGTAAGTATGTATGCATGTGATATTACAGTATCAATATATCCAAAAGATTGTCTAGATTTAAACTTCGGTTCATGTTACACTTTTCTAGATTCATACAAGTCAAGTCAAGAGTTTATTTTGTAAATAAAGGCCTCCGGCCCAAAATACATTTAAAAAAATAGACATCACACGAAATGCTTTAAGTTGTGTCATAGTACATTTATACATGAGATGAAAAAGTGAACAAAAAGTGTAACTATTCTTATTCCTTCATACAATTCATAAGATGAAATATATACACTGCTAATTTTCTTATTGTGTTAAAGTCATTTGTGGATAGTAGGGCATACAAACTATTCAGATCATCACCAGATTCATACCAATTTAAAAAATATTGGTTCCTAATATATGTATATTTTTTACAACGAAAAAAGTCATGGTATTTACAATCAATTTCAGATATATTATAGTACAGTAGACAGAAATTGCATAATCGATCATGCAGTGCAATGCTTAATTGCCTTCCAAGTTCAATATGCAAATCATGATTAGAACATCTAAATTTAGCATATGTAATTTTATGTTTTAGTGGCATCTCTATCAACATATATTGTTCGATGTTAAGTAAACTCTTAAAGTGGCTGTAGTGGTAACATCGGCTGGCATTACTCACATGATCGTGCCAAGTGTGAGTAAAACAGTCAATTATCCTGTCTCTAAACATTTTAACAAATAAATTACAATCACCAATATCTTGTGATATCCAAGCATATCCAAAGCCATAAGTAAAACAAGACTTTTTACTTTGGTAGCCCAACAGATCCTTCCCGCATCATCTAGGGACTTTAACATTATGTAAATTGCCTTGGATACCTTCCAGATGGCATAGATAATAATTTACACCAATACCTTATACAATATTTAAAATATGTTATACATAATGGTAATCTTCCACAGTCTCCTAAAACCATACAAGTATTCGTAGTTTTTCTTACATGTAAAAATTGTCTACAAAATTTATTTTGAATCATTTCAATGGTTTGACTATACTCATATCCCCATTCTTGGGAGCCATAACATAGTATTGGCTTAATCATAGTATCAACAATCTTGAAAAGATCTTCAGCTGGAAAATAACCAAACGGTTTTTGATAGTTTTTCAAAGCAAAAATAGCCTTTTGTGCCTGAGAAGCTATTTTAACATGAGCTAAACCCAATGATAACAGTAGAGTAAACATCAATCCCATATATTTGTCTACAGAAGTAGTTTTAATTGACTTTCCACGATATAACCATTTTTCATATGCTCGTAGAGGACCACCATTACGGAATACAATGATTTCAGTTTTATCAAGATTTATTTCCATTCCAGTATTAAAACAAAATTGATTGACTGCGTTTACCTGTTGTTGTAACTTAATTGCAGTTTCAGCGCAATTGGCAACATCATCAACAATCATTAAACATATAATGTCTGGAATATCATTAGTTACAAAAATGCCTGAACCACAATTTAGCCTTAAAATAGACGATAACTCGTCTATAAATAGAGCAAATATTGTTGAACTTGACTTATTCCCTTGTCTAGTACCAATGTTACAGGCAAATGACTCCGTGACACTATTTGAGACTTTGACACAAGAGGTTAGACAAGAATACATTGATTTCAGAACTCTTAAGAATTTCCCAAACACACTTTTTCTTTCTAAGGATGAAAACAACTTAACATGGTTAACTTTATCAAATGCCTTACGGAAATCGACATACAAACAATAAAAACGGCCACCTTTCTTGGAAAGGTACTTTTGAGTCATTGCTTGTAGACAAAAAACATTGTCAACAGCTGAATAACCCCGACGAAAACCAGCCTGAGATTCATCAATTTTCTGATTTTCTTCGGCCCAGTCATACAATCGTTTATTAATTACACCGGAAAAAACTTTATATAATGTGTTCGTTATAGAAATGCCTCTATAATTTCCAGGTATATTGCAAGGACCAGACTTATGTATTGGCGTAATAATACTGCTGCCCCACGAAACGGGAAAATTACCTGTTTTTAGAAGTTTATTAAACAAAAGCAAAAGAACTGGTGCAATATCAGCAAGTGTGTATTTATAAAATTCCGCCGGAATACCATCAAGTCTACAACTTTTACCATTTATCAGTTTTGATACGGACAGTTTTATCTCATGTAATGTAAACGGGTCATTAAGCGAGTCGCCGTTTTATCGGCATATGCATGATCATTTCTAATATAAGGATCAACAACATGAGAGTCTTCAACAAATAAAAGACCACAAAAATACTGGAACCATTCCTCACTAGAAATACTAGAGTCAATAGCTTTAATGGGCTTACTCTTTTTTAGAACTTTCCAAAACGAACTAGGATTATCACTACTATTTACTAACGCCAATCTATTCGAACGTTGATACTCGTAAAGTTTTCTGTCACAACAATTCTTAAAATAATTTCGCCTGCCTTTATAAAACCGGAGATCTGATGCTAAGTTAGTAACTCTGAATTTACGTAGAGCAGCATATTTTATTGATTTTAATCGATCGCACTCATCGTCCCACCATGCGGGCTGAGAAGAAACATATCGAAACTTCTGCAACATGCAGCTGCCCGCTTCCTGAAATAAGAAAGTAATATAATCTACAGCAGAGTTTATATTCGTGCCTATGGATCCAATCAGTGATTCATACTGAGTCTCTAACAAGTCTCTAAATTTCAATAACAAATCATCCTTTACAGAACTGCGCCAACGGAATTTCTTAATTGAGCCCTGCAAATTTACATCAGTGTTCTGTTCATTATCATGTAAAATCATTGGAAACTCAAAAACACATGTAATAGGAAAATGGTCTGAATCATCTCTATCGAAGACCTTAAAATCTTTGAGATAACGTGGAATACGCGACCATATAATCAACAACACTAGCACCATCATTTGAAAAACATGTAAAATCGCCATCTTTATCACCAGGAAAGCGGCCGTTCAAAAAATGAATATCAAAGATGCAACACAGATTAACGAGATATTTCCCATAGTTATAACCTCGTAAAATATTTAAATTATTACGATGATTATCAAATGTTCTACCATCATAATCAGTATTACCAAAAATAGAATACAGATTGTCGAGCGGTATATAATCCAAAAGGTCTTTATATCTACTGTTCATGTCACCTGACAAATATAACATTGCATTAGGATAATCATATATTATGTTTTCTAAGTGAGTATACATATCATTTATACCATTTTTCTCAGGTCTATAATTGTAATAACAAGATCCCTCAGGAGATATATACGTAAAATACATTATTATATCTTTGCAATTATAAATGGAGGAAGACTTAAAGAATAAAACAATACAATTTTCAAAATGGTTATAAATTTGCTGTATCGATATCAATTTGTGTAAACTACTTTTTATAAAGACACTATTTCCACCACTATTACGCTTAGCAGTGTTTTTCATAGTTCTTACAAAGTCATAATGAACATATGATTTAATAAAGTCATTAAATTCACACTTAACCATACTCCATGTTTCACAGATATGTATAATGTCAAAGGTACTTAAGTACTTGATGACCTCTTCATTGTCATAATATTAATTTAATCCGCAAATGTTCCACGATATAATCTTCAATTCATTGTTACTATTTTGTAAGCCTCGGCCTAATCCCTATGCATTAGAAGATTCGGAATGTTCGTCATCATCGGTAGTCCTCGGAATGCCCTCGATTGGTTGGTTTGCGTCATGTGACTGACCGTTGTCAACGCTACCGTTACCGCGCTGACTTCCGACCAATCGATGTCCATCATCGGTGCGGTAGTTCCCATGCCCACGTGATGCGTCTGCACGTGGCCTCGTTCGCTTGCCGATATAAACAATCTGCTCAGTTTGCTCGTCATATTTGTAAATCCTATCATTCGCAAATAGCTTATCAAATCGCACAAAAGCATAATGGCCATTGTTGTGTTCACGAATCATACGCTCAACCAGTATTTTGCGATGCCGTTTCACACGATCAGAGTAGTCTTGTTGAACTGAGCAATTAGAATCTGGATTAGATTTAAGAACATTTATAGCACGATTAAGTATAGATTGACAATCCTTAAAGCGAACAAAGCGTGCTATTATTGTACATGTATTACTATCATTGGACCTAAGCCGGTGAGCACGATCAATATCAATCAGGTCCGCTTCTTCCCCAAAATTTAGGGTTGTTTTGAGAAAATCTCTTAGTTTTTGCTCGGTAACAGACCACTGCTCATTTATTTTGCCACTTATTCCATTGAATCTCAAGTTATTTCTCCTAGAGTTATTTTCATATTGGTCAAGTTTAATCTGCATTTGAAACATTTGATTTTGTCTACATTGTCTAGTTTTAATTTTTCAGAGTCTAATTTTAAATCATTAACGGTCGACAAAACAGAATCAATTTTGGAGTTCATGCTGTTTATATCTAATGAGCATTCTGAGCTATTAAATCTTGTTTCATATCCCTTAAAAAGTCAAACATGTCTGTACCCTGGTGTATACGTTCATAATCTTGTTGGTCCTGGGGGCCCGGGGAGGTGTAGTTCGGCGGACGGCCCTGAGAGGGCGAAGCTTGCTGTCTAGGTTGACTAGATGATGCTGTAAAGGAGGATATGGACGTTTGGCACGTAACACGACCATGGGCTATCTGGGCCTCGCCCGACCCGGGTCCAGCGTGGGGGTCCGTCTGACCATATCTGACCATCGCTACAGGCGGCTGCCTGGCTTCTTGCTGAAGTAGATTTACGGGAACCGTCAGCTTTAGGAGGCCCCGGATTCCTTTCAACGTCTCCACAAACGAGCAACAACGCCACCAAACACGTGGTTATGTAGAAAGTCAATCTCCATTTACGTCCAACATGAACATAAAACACATTTAAACGAAAAATTGACTTGTTAGGTTGAGAAAAACATCCTGTTTTAATCCTCCACTGGTCAATACTAATCCCCATTGTCAGTTTAGTCAGTTTTTCACAAAATTTCATAAATTTTATCGAGCACTGGATAAACATGCCGCCATCTTATCAAGGGACACAACCTACATCATATAGACAAACTTGATGTGATTGTCTTTTAATATTTAGCATATTTTTTGGATAATGAATTGGACCAAATGATAGTATACAAATAATGTTGCTCAATATTCAAAAGTGATATTTAGTCCAATTAGAGACCCTGTAAATGAACGGCAATGAATTACTCACATTATTGATCAACATACTATTACCCTGTACTGAGTTGCCTCTCAGCAAGCGCTTTTATTGGTAGCAAATTACGATTCAAGCTTTAGGTTGACCGTTCACACACTAATTTAAACACCCTGACGGTTACATCGTTTTCACTGACCTTGCAAAGTGGTAGCCCCGGCATTTACTATAACGGCATTTCGAAGGTTGTGTAATGTGTTTGCATAGCGTTTCTTGTTTTGGTTGGCCTTGATAGGGTACCTTTAAATAGGATATATGAACGTGTATAGGCGTATTGACTTGTCCCCCTAGATCTTACAATTTAGTTAAACATCAGATAATCAATTTGTGTTCGCGATTTTTGTAGAAATTTCATGTAAATGAATGCCTTACCTTATCTGATAATTATCTTTTTTTGCAATAACTTTTACAAGATTCGGTACTATAATATGAACACGTTTCTTGCAGATGTAAATCGCGGCTGTTTGACCCTGTTCGAAGGCATGGCGTTCGGAGCCGAAAGTGCCACCTGTCTGGCTGGAAAAGTCGGGAAATACTATGGAGAAATCTGTATCTGTAACGGCGACAAGTGTAATACTGGGTCATCTTTGGTTGGCAGTATAAGCCTGATAATGTCGGTCATAGCAATGTGCCTTCATATGAAATAGTCTTCTAACTGATATTGAAATGTCAATTACTGATATTTTATGTTATTGCAAATAAAATATGTAAAAAGACATACTTTGTTGAAATATGCATTTAAAGAATAATAACTAAATAAAAACCACATTAAAGATATATTACATAATAACATAGTAGAAAACCGGCCATCAGATAAAAGGCATTCAAAAAAGGTGTGGTTTAATCTACGAAGTCGATTTCGGGATATCTTTTTCTCTTAACGGTTGGCTCGTCAACTCTGGAATAAAAATCCTTAGGGTTGATTCATTGTTTTTACCGTATTGTTTTATAGTTGTATGGCGTAGACAATAAGTTTTACAAATATCCTGTATATCGACTACACGTTTAACCCTTGTACAAAGTACACATACCTGGATGATGTAGCAACATGCAAAAGTATTTTATCGCAGCCTCTTTTATACCACAGAAAACGCATTACAGCGTATTGATCTGTCCTATATATTTCTAAAAATGCCCTTGATTTAGAAAAAAGAAAACTATTTCGGTTTTTTTTTTTTCATTCGTGTCTATTGTTTATCGTCCTGTTTTCTTATGCCCACTGCTCCTTTTCTTACACGATTTGTGTTTTCCTGTTAAACTTCTCCCTGTAGTTTCTATCGTAAAATAATTACTTTTTCTTTTCATCCACGTACTCGTCGATATTGTCAACTGAGATATAACGATTTAAAAACGATTGTTTATGCAATGTTGATATTCAGAATGTCAACTTGTCAACCCTTGTCAAATTATCTTCAACGGATTGTTTTTTTCATTAATGAAAGCCGCCTGGAATAATAACACATGGGATTAAAAAAGGTTTTGATCAGCATTTTGATTGTATTATATCAGGAAGGGAAACCATTAAGTTTGCGATTTATAAAATTTAAATTGTTTTCATTTTCGAGAATTCCTTTAAAAGGCGATTTATCTACATTTATCAATCACTCAAGACAAGCCTTCGAACTGCTTTGTTGCACTTAAAACGGTGGACATGACTAGAATATCGTCCATGAATTTAATTGACAGTTCACTGACATGTTCCAATGCCAGACCAAATTAACAATCGCTTAAATTGAAACGTGTCTACGGGTCAACGTCTTATTTCTTCATTCGTTTACAACGAGATCAGTAAATCTTGATAAGCAGAATACTACAAAAATCACTAAACTTTTGTATAACGAATATCCCTCTATACCTGTGCGCTTGCTTGTTATCAATGTTAACCGTTACGCGGTAGCTGCAACATCAGATGGCCTTCGAATCCTTGATGTTATTGTTATTCAAGAGGGCGGCAATGTATATCAACAAGCAGATGCTGATTAACAAAAACGTTCATTCCAAACAAATGTCTGTTGCTGCCTTGTTTCGTAAGTGGTTTTGATTAATTCATCGACAGTTTATTGAATACTAAAGTGTGTCCATTATGTGGTTATAAGCAGTTGAAATATATCTATGTTACAATATTTACATCGTGTGCATTGTGTGCAAGTGTAATACAATCGCCCATAACAAAATACAGCAACGTAGGTGTTTGTCTTTAATTAACTTTTAACGAGCTCCGTATAAATTTACGAGATCGAGGAAAAAAAAGTTACATAACATTCCGTAAATTAATTCATAAAGACAAGGCTAGTATATCTTTACATTTAATATCATTTGGATAAGGTTGTTTTGACATTTTAGCTTAATAATATTCCTGTTCGGTATACTAACATAAGAAAGCAAAAAGGCTGGCAAGCCAGATAGGTACACTTACTTTAGAAATATATGTCTAAACGCTAACGAGAAACAAAATCATATTAGTTTCAGTCTGATGAAAGGAAAGAAATATAAAATGTGACTAAATTGCTCATAGATAATCTAGAGTTGGTAAATATCATCAATGCAGGATGCCTAAAAGAATTCTCGCACTCTTGATAAGGTCAGCCATATAAATGTGCATGTGTTGTGTGAACAAAGTGCTTGTTACAAATGTAACCAGTCAAACATGTCTCGTAGTGTGTTCGTACGCTTTCGCGTCTCGTTCAGTGTTGTTCGGGCTCTTAACTCGTGCCACAAAAAAAAAGTTTATACTTACCTTCCTCCCTACTGTCCATGTAGTTTGCTTTTATTATCTTCAATTAATTTTCTTCAATTACTTGAAAATGCCTTATTTCGGACAGCGGTTATAGTGACCAAATTCCGTCTTTAAAGTTACCAAAGCAGTTCGATGGACTGTCGTTTCTGTTAGTTGCTGTTTGGTGTAAGTGTATTTAAATGATTAAAATTACGAGAATTAGAACAAAGTTTGAAAAAATTGTCGACAAAATAAAATATAAGAGAGTTCCTTATATAAGTGATACACTTATCAACAATCCTACGATAACTTTGCTTTTTCAAATTGATAGTTCCAAGGAGTGCATCATTGATCGTTTATTAACATTGCAGCTGGAGATGTTCAGATCGATTTCGTGAATCAGACATGTCCATCAACCTGTATGACATCCGAAAATGGATGACTGAATGGTATCCTTAATACAATATATCATGCACAATCCATTGACATTTTCTTCGACCAAAAATTTGTATTATCAAGAGCAAACACATGTTTCTTGGAGATTCATGTTCCACTGTTGTCAAGACGATTGCAAGAACCTGAAAGTGTAATGCAGTAACTGGTGGACTGGACTATTCTGCAATGTAATCTGGTAATTTTTCAACAAAAACAATTTTCAGTACATTGCTACATTTGTTCAGTTCACTTTTGCGCTAGACATCAATATATTACCTCCAAGTTCCACATATAGTGTTATAAAAGATGAAACTAAGTTTAAATTACGATAATGAATCGCTTTTTATTTAGTATTTCTCTATGAACATTGTTATGTTAGCATATTACTAGGTTTTATTCGCGTGAAACCTTGAGCGAGGGTTTCAAGCTTAAGTGTATTTACATTATCACGTTTTACATGTATGCTCATTTTCTACTTTAACAGCTTTTTTTCTTTAAAATGATCATTTCCATATTTGGTTTACAAGAACAGTTCCTATTATCACGTTTAAATTTTTTTCTATATTTTTTTTTTCATTTTTGACTTGCTTTGTTCATTTTTTATTTATGTGTGTGCTGTTTTTCTTTTACGTTTTGTTGCATGTTGACCGCCTGGTTTGTACAATCTTTACGAGACTTTATAAGCACTAAACCAAGTTGGTATTATTGTCATAAATGTATTCGTTCGCGTGCAGATAATGTATATATTGTCGTCGGGTACTTGAAGTGAATATATCTGTTTAAATCATTTCCTTTTACGTTACACTTTATTTGGTTGGAGTTAAGGCAGGTTCTGATTTGGCTTGTAATTTAAAATCGAAAATATTGATTGAATATTGATTTTTGTTATGTTACACTTCGTTCGGTTTAAGTTGAAGCAGGTTCCGATTGGGCTTGTATTTTAATTCGAAAATATTCATTAAAAGACGGGGATGGATATCCTTTTGGTAGTTCGAACCCCGAGTAAACATCTGTTTCGCTGACCTCTCCAATGCCATTGACCAATTTTCAAAACGTATGATGAAGTATCCATTAAACTTTATTTGTACCAAATCACAAACTATTTAACAGAATTGTTTATTTCAATGTTTGAATTCGCAAACGTTCTAAATAAACCATGTATACAGATATCATTACACTATTCAGGATTAGCTCAACGAAATTTGAAACGCATCCTAAGGCTGTTTCCGAATGAACGATTCACTTGTCCTGAAAATGAGGAAATGAAAATATTAACGTTGAATCTTCATTCCGTTTTCTTTTCCTACAATCACTGTCATAGGGAAAGGGTTAGTGAACTAACGAAAAATATGTGTATTAATGTTTATGTTTAAACTTTTTGCTACTGAGCATGTTTCTGTAGCTTTTTGCATATATATTAAGAATAAAAACGTTTAAAATGACGTAATTACTTACATTAATCATAGAACGTACTAATAGCGAAAGAGTTGTTTCTCAAATAACTCCTTTTTGTTTCGCCGTTGTCAAATCTCTACTTTCCCTTAGCTTTCTGCAATCGGGCAACCACTGTAGTTTGGGATATGATTGCTATATAAATCATGCATTCTTTGCTATATAATTCATGCATTCTTTACCAAATTGATTCGTCACTGGGTGACGAATAAAGTAATTGCGATGACCTTTTAAATGTTAAAGCTTCAAGTAATTGCATTCTTGCTTCATGTAAAGGTATTTTCCAAAGTAAGTGTCACTTTATTGTATCCATGTGGGACTAAGCGATATATTAATTAGACAGACAATATCATTATTTCCGTCTGATCAGGGATATAACATTTGTTACACGAGACATGGATAGGAGGGGGACTATAGATAAAGCTCGCTTTTCCTTGTAATGATATTGGTAGTTAATAGAGGATGTTCACGCTCGTGGTGGTGATACTGTATATGGACAAGTCACGTGTCTCTGAAAGACATTAATTTCGTCACTCCTCTTCTTCTCTGTAAGCAAACGGTATATATTTAAGTCATATATTTCATTGATATGTTTTCCTTATCTGAAATAATTAGAGGAATATATATTAACTAGGTTTTTGTCACAAACCACTTACATTATTTACCACTTCGTATTGGTGCACTGGAATTTTAACAAATGATGCTACTTTTTCATATAACTTTAATCCGAAAGTAATACCTGTATGGCCTTAATCAGTAATGCATAGTCTTTACAGGCTGGTAACATTTCAGTAACCATCTTAGACCAACCACTAATGACATTTTAAGATGTTTGAGTGATATTTCCTGAGATAAAAATGTTAGTATTGTTTGCTTCCGTCGTACCATGACCTTTTTAAACTAGCTTCGTTGTTTTCAAATTTCATTTGGAACTATTTTGTCCTGTGGTTTCCAAGCAATTGTTGAAGTTCATTTGGACATTGTGTCTGAAACTGAATGATTGATACTTAGTGGTATATCATATCAGAGTCTTGCGAGCCATCTGTCGGTAGTACCTTCGAGAAAATACATCAATTATAGGTGACAATATAATGTTATATCCTTTCCCTTTCTCAAGAGACTTAATCAGTCGCAATTGATATGGTGTCTGGAATAGGTCCGCTCTAGGTTAACCATTTGTCAGCCACTATTTAGAACTTGCAGTGGTATGATATGGGTGACATTACAGTTCAGCCTTGAGTCCATTACTTTTTATTATCTCGCTAATATAAACATTGTATGTTCGAGCTTGAAACTTTGTTGTATTAAGCGTAACGTCTACTGCATGTGACTACGCGTCTAAATCTAAAATATCAACCACGACATATTGAAATAGCTGAAGATTTCCCTGTGTATAAATCTAGAGAATAAATATCGCTTTATAATAATATGACCAGTGAATGATATTTCAAAACAATAATTCATTCATAACATAATTCAAACTACAAGGACAAGCCCAGTTGTCATAATTTCAAATATTAATCCTGTTTAGGGGCCAAACGAAACTGAACTATAGGAGCAAACGTACAAACAACACATAAACACGTACACACATCATATATACGAACAAACACAACATAGACACGTACAAACACCACAAAGACACGTAAAAACACCACATAGACACGTACAAACACCACATATACACGTACAAACACCACATATACACATACAAACACCACATAGACACGTACAAACACCTCAAAGACACTAACAAACACCACATATACACGTACAAACACCACATAGACACGTACAAACACCACGTAGACACGTACAAACTCCTCGAAGACACGAACATACACCACATATACACGTACAAACACCACATAGACACGTACAAACACCACATATACACGTACAAACACCACATATACACATACAAACACCACATAGACACGTACAAACACCACATAGACACGTACAAACACCACATATACACGTACAAACACCACATAGACACGTACAAACACCACGTAGACACGTACAAACTCCTCGAAGACACGAACATACACCACATATACACGTACAAACACCACATAGACACGTACAAACACCATGTATGCACATACAAACACCTGATATACACAAACAAACACCACATATACACGAACAAACACCACATACATTTGAACACCGTTAATCCGAAATCGTAGGGACCCAAAAAATATTTCGAAACATAAAAAATAATAAAGCGGTATTTCGGATAAACAATTTTCAGACAGCGTTCGCGTTCGCGAATTGTAGCATAGACCATCCAATACAGTAAGCAGTAAGCAATAAATTGTATAAATGCAAGTATGTAAAAAAATACAATTTCGAGTGCCTTAATTCAACGGTTTAATCAAGATAATAGATAAATTAACGTCGATATATTAAGGCACTATTTCTTTGTGAAAATGCCTAAATATGCCTAACAAGCTTATTATTATTTCCAGTTCTACAAAAAACCTTCTGGAAAAAACCTAGCACTTCTATCGAAGCTTGTCATTAAACATTCATTCGCCCTCAATTTTCTCGTAAATGTGTCGTTGTAAGGGAGATTTACTGCCAAAGATAAACCGGGTTGTTGACAACATCTTTCGTAAATTCCGTTAACGCAAAAGCTGCCGTAGTTCATTAATTCGGTTGACAGGCGCGTGCAATATTGTAACCGAATGATTCCGGAAAACCAAATTAACTGCCTTCCAGGGCAATCGGGAATAATTTATTATACAAGGAGTTCCTGTTCCTATTTGTTTATTCAAATTACACGATTTTTTCCAGTAAGCAGGGATTAAACGACAAGTGGCAAAAGTAGATTGAGATATTCGAGAGAGATTTGCGAATTCCCCTCAAATAACGCCAGTGTTTAGATATAAAGCTAACGATGTGTGTTTGGTTAATCATTCGTAAATCAGTATATTTACTTCGTTATGACAAATGAGAGTATTAACAATATTACACTGAGAGCAGTATACTACACAATAAGCAGTGACCTTTACACGAACAGAGTTAATTCTCTACAATGGAAAGGTGAAACGTGAATAACATTTTCTCCCACCTCAGATAAGTAGATCCATTAATTTAACCATGCTAGAAATTCTTATCTTGCCCACGGGCGAAGATAAAATGCCCGTATGGAACTTCTTTTAATGGTCACCACATTGTAATTACCTCCCTTGTTGAAAACTGTCGTCTGTAGCGCATCATGGGAACCTTGTCTGTTGGCAATATTTAGAACGCGAGTTAATTATTTCTCGCTTCAAATGTCACCAAAAAAAAGTTTTCACGCACCTTTCAAGAAATAATGCTTCACTCTTCTTAGAACTATTTAAAGTCCGATCAGACCATTTACATACTCTGAATCACTGCGCGAATATCCATGACAACCACGAATTAATGCATATCCGTACGCAATTATTTTCGCTAAGCACAAAAGAGTTCCGGCAAAAAAAGACATTTTTACATAATTTTGTTTAACTGAGGTGGGAGAAAAAGCATCTACCATAGCGGCTCGTGTAAGATAGGTTCATTCCGACCCTCGCGCAGGGTGTTTTGCGGAAACACGGTGAACCTCGTTTCCGCAAAACACCCCGCGCTTGGGTCGGAATGAACCTATCTTACACTCTCGGCCATCGAAGATACTTATAATCTTTGCAGAAGTACTGTCCATAACTATAAAATTGTGTAAAATATGGAGCAGCGCCTTCATTTTGAATAAGGCTCGAAATTGTAACAAATGCCTAATCTTGTTTAAAAAATAATGATAATATCACGTTTTGTTGTAACAGACGCAAAGAAACGGATTTGTAAAAGAATAATAAAGTATTCAAATTATTTAATACATGTCTGGCCAGTTTCTGAACGTTGCCCTGTCCAATTCCACTAAGTTTGTGCCAGTGCATCAGATACAATGCCATAAGCAGGAGATCGGTAACAATCAAATTCACAAGAGCCTCGACTAATAACAAGTAAACTGCTCGTGTCTCAGAAGCTTTTGAGATTGTGCTCAAGAGCTGAAATCCAAAGACGAAAATAAGTCCAGACATGTTATATTTGAGAAATGAAATAAAAGAGATATAATGTAAACTCTCAGGCACGTGTTATATTTGGACTATTTAACATAAGGAGGAAATTGTGGCGAATATTAATACGGCAATTGAAAAGTTAATTTGGGAAAGGAAATATGTCATGAAACAGAATCTAATCTAGTGGACAAAATTGCCCTTTGTTGTTCATTGACAGTAATAGCAAGTTATTTCAAATATCCTGCTTTTATTGCGTTCCTTCCTTTTTTATATCGCTACCATTCGCAAATGAATTACCATTGTGGGCTAGTTTATATGCTGATCTTTATGACCAGTTTCATAGTAACGTTTTATGAAAATCTAACCCATTTATTAGTTACGATATTGCAAGCACATGCGGTCTGTATTTGTTGTTTGTACGTTATGGGTCGTTGAGTGCCTGTTATGCGTTCGGTAAATTTTAGCATTACGGGTTTGTCCCTGTAGTTTCAAGTGTATGAGTAGGTTTTCGTACTTAATAATAAAGGTTTGTACAAGTAACTCCCAATTCACTTGTTTTACTTTGTTTAACTTTACTTGACTGGCATTGATATTACTCAAGTTCTTTCGTTTATACTGAGCATGCCTTGAACATTTGAATGCCTGCAGAGTTGGAAATATTTATAGTATTATAATTATATTGTTGGAGTTTTTATTTATAATTTTAGGATATTATTTAACTTTAAAATTCACGATTATAAATCACATGTATTCGATATATAAACTTTGTATCAACATTATATGATAAACTCTTTCAAAAACTTCAAGAGATGACTTGCATCACCACTTGAATAAACACTGAGTTCTCTAAGCGAAAAATGGCACTCCAAACTTCTTGGAAAATGTAATAACTTGTAATAATGATTATGTAACTTTGCAAGAAAATAAAGTTAAATACATTCACATGCAATTTCGATGCTTGTTAAAATATCAGAAATAACGTTTTAATACAAAACACAATCAAAAGAACCCTTATAATGGATTGATGTTTACGCATTTAGAAATAAAATATAGCAATGTTAATACTGTTAAACTTTACATTAACTCAGGTTAGGTTTCGGCACGTCCTACAGCAGGTGTGTATTTATGGTATCCTAACAGCTCCGGTCCCGATGGTGCTGATGTGGGCGTCTTCTATGTTGAGAAGTTTTCCTTTGCAGGAAGCTTATTCCCAACTAACAAAGCTGCGAAACGTACGAAACAGTGGATAAAGGCAGTAACGTTTCTAATACCTGTTCGCTGATTCCAAATATGGTTTCCTTCAGCTTACAACCGGATTGGCGCAAAACATCGCGTTTTATCACTTTTTCATTGTGAATTTCTAATGTAACATTAATAATATTCTCAAACACTAACATTCATATTCATTTTACATACATTATAATACCTTCAACAAATGGCGATCAAAATAAGACTGCATTATTTCGGAACGACTTTAGGACTCCTTTATACCAGTAAGACGCCTTTCAAAATGACAGTAATTTAAAAATGCAAAACAATTATTGTAACACATTTAACAAATTATGAGCTTTTTCGAAAACAGACATTTATACACATTAACCGTATTTGCGGCAATGTTATGGTTATCGCACAGCAGTATCGTGGTTGACTGGTCGCTTATTACTGGTTGACTGTCGGAAGTCTCTGTGAGTGATGTGAGTGAGTGCTACAATAAGGTTGTTGCCATTGCCCTATTAAGAGCAATCATGTCACGATCAACATGCCATTTTGTATAACAGTTGTGTTCATTTATCTTCAGTATTACTACTGAAATGTGGCAATGTACTGTGATAGTCTGTCCCATATCTGAAGAGACCTATTCAGAAGTAATTCATATACTGTCTAGAGCAGTTCCACTGTTAGGTATACAGTTAAAAAGCCACCATCTATTATTTGCAGTGGTGGGAGCTCGTATCTATAACTATTTTTTCTTCTTAAATGCGTTTCTCCAAACGATAATTGTTGTAACAAATTGATTATAGTGTATTATGTACACGCGTCACATTGTCATAACTCGTTCCTTGTAAGGATATATCACAAATATGTATAACTCTTTTTCAATAATGATGTCCCTCTGCCTTTAAGAATTCTGGCACTTTTAATTTTAATTTTAGAGCTGAATAGGTTGTTGACGTCAGTTCTTGGCAATTTGCACATTACTTTCCTTATGTGCGTCATACTAGAATTTTCGTCGAATATTAGCCATGTATGTTAATGTTGCGCTGGTTTGTAACAAACAATATATTGAATTATGATTTCTTCATGAAAATATACTATACACTTAAATCTTGGATTCAGTTGGTTTATATCGTAATTCATTACTCAAACATTCCAATTTTTTCGCGTGTTTAATTTCAAAAATTAAATCTTCACAAACATGCAAAACTCTCAACTTTGGATTTCGAATTTCTTTGGATTTTGAACGTTTTCTAATAATGTCATTTTGCTCTTTATATGACTTTATGCGCAGAAATTAATGTTCGGTCTTCGGAAGAAACTCATGCACTTTTTGTCTAAATATGTTTTGCCATAATACATTAAGTTATTCCAAGTAACAAATATTTCGTAACAATATTTATCATGGGAAAGTTACGAAATGTTTCTCCTAATGGGTGAGAAACCAATGTTTCCAGTACGTAAATTGATCGTTGTCCAAACGTTAACCTAATAGGTCAAACATATTGACTGTATGAGACAAAAATAGTCCCATAATACGGAACGTTGCTGAACTAATTCATCAGTGACATTCACGATCATTCACCGTAGTGTGTGTACAGGTCCTTTTTTAATTGCTATATAACATGTAGAGAAAACACAACGTCGATTTTTATCACGAATTATACAGGCTCTTATACAGACGACAATAAATATTTACCAAAGCGTTCTGACACACAGGTCAATAGTTTATTAGCATACTAGTAATACTTAAATGTTTACTTTCTTTGTTACACTTTTACTTTTGAAGTATTTTGACTTAAAAGAAAAGTTAACACACTTTAGACCTGAAACTTAAATATACATGTCCAGGAGATATACAAAGTATACTTTAACTAAGTTACCTCTGTCGCCATATAAACCAGCAATTAAATCCAGACGGGTCCATATATAATGATTTTGGCCATAGGGTTTTGCAAATTTACAGTATGATTGAATTGAGTTAGTTCAAACAGTGGTCAGTGCAAATAAAAGATCAACGACATATGCCTTTTCGGTCGTAGGTTTGCAATTTGACAGTATGATTGAATCGAGTTAGTTCACACAGTGCTCAGTACAGTAGGAATATCAGCAACACGTATCATTTTTGGCACCAAGGGTAGCTTTTTGCATATATATTGACAGCATAAGGAAACGAGTAGGTCACACGCAATGGTCAGTATAGTTCATGAACTACTCTGTTTAAGTCTTGGGGAAGAGGAATTGGAATTAACTTTTAATACCTACTTAACGTGATTTAGACTAAAGGAGGAAACTCCGCCGGATAACAATATTTTGTACTTATATCAAATAAGATGTCATTTTAGAGTTTTTAATACGTTGTTCATCAAGTTTAATATCTGATAGATATATGTTTAGCTATGTAATGACATCTTATGATGTAAATATATGCAAAATAATATAAAGAGAAAAAAATATATATATAGATTTTATGCATCCTATTGAATGTTGTTGTCAATAATGAAGACGGTAAAACCTTTAAGAACCTGGGTTTTAATAAAAACGATATAACTAATAAGTTGTAAAGCCATATGGCAAAGTCTTGTTATTGTTACTTTGAGGACATTCGCCTGGGGGTTGAATAAGTAGGCAAACTGAATTTTCCACAACGTCCGTCAGATAACGTTTGTACCTCAGCTTAATGTGTTCGCTGCGAAATCAAATTAAACAGGATCAGTAACCTAATAGTTTCACATCGTTCCTTCGTTAATATATACTTCATCGTGGCTTAAACAAATAACTTGATTAAGAGTTGAGTGCTGCTGGAACAAAACTGGAACTAAACGACTCATCACGTTGGATCAAAGAAAATGGGGCAACTTCTTTTTGCCTTAGAGTGCCTCCTCTCTCTTGTTATTGAATTTGCCCAAATAGAACACGATAGTTTATATCCCACTACGTAATGACATTGTTGTTACGGCAGTTAGCGGGAAAGCGCACTTCTTGATTGGCCTTAATAGCTAAGTATATTGTTCACACAATTCTGAATTTCGGCTTTGGTAAAATGGGTATAATATGCAGTTGCCTAAATATGTTTAAGAGGACAGCGTCTATAATCCTATTCATATTTTTGCACATTGGCTAAATATAAATTGTTAATTATTTTCATTATCAGGGACATACGCATTTTTATCTTTTTTAAGGTTTGTAGTGATATTCTGGGCCCTCAAGGCGAGAGATCAATATGGCCTGCTGTATTGGTCAGTTTGGTGGATAGGTCCCAATTGAGAGATTAGGACTTTGATGCATCAAGTTCTAATTAATTATAGACAATACATAAAGCATCATTTATGTTGCTGTATGATGTAAGTGTGTACACTTTTGTCAAATGTTGATATTGTAGTTGTTGTTGTTGTTGTTGTTGTTGTTGTTGTTGTTGTTGCTTTAACTTCATTGTAGCCAGACCATATATGCCTAGTGTCTAGGTAGTACTAGTGTTATTACAAATATTTACTTTAAGTTGGAAGTTTGGAGCGTTTTACATGCAACGAATACTTGAATATGAATGTTAGAATATTGAAAGTTCGCGAAGGCAAGAACGCATGCATCGTTCACGTGTGCCTTGGTTTCGATGGAAACAGGACGTAATGTAGTAATCTTTATTATATAATTAGTATTTTAATTATATATGCTTATGCTTTAAAGGATTTGAGAGATTTGATGAATTCCGATCGCCTTTTTATAAGTCAGTTAACAAGATAAAGAGATAGTGTAAAAATGTTTCCGGCCTATTCAACCCTCAATATATTGTTACTTGTTTATCAAGTTGTGTTTTCTATTTTCAAAAAAAATGCTATATTTGATAAAGTTGTAAAATGTAGCGCCTAAAATTTACTTACTGGTTACTAAAAGCGAAAAGCTTTCTGAAAATGGACACAATCACACCACAGCAACAATGCACTGTTTTTTGTTTAATGTCAACAATGTCCGCACGTTAAACTATTATTTTGAGAACAAAACAAAGACCTTCTTTCATACAGCTCGATTCAAACGCACATTCGCCTTTAATAAATTACTTAACACGTGAATTCCAGAACGTGTAAGACCACGATGCTAGGAGCATATTTAGTGTAGACCCATCACCAGAACATGATCACATCGTAGGTGAACAAGTCAATACTCAAAATTGACTTTAGGGATAGGAAAAATATATTTATTATAACATAACAGTTTATATCGTGTCTCCAACATGAAACTCACAACGCCATTGGTTCAGGGCTGGTCACCCGTTAACCCAATATGATTGGGTCACTTAATTATATCGTACCAAAATGGCTCCGCTCTCACCCGGTATTGTTCCCTTGCCCTGGTATATCCAATCATCTACTAACCTCGTAAAATACTCGTGAATATGTTGCTCACTATCAGCAAGGTTTATTCTCTGTAATAGTCTGCATATATTTCATGCTAGTCTAATTGTTTTAAAGTACTGCTCGGTCAATCCGAAAGGATTTACAGATCACGTTTGACTATGATATTATGCTAATTTCTCAGCAAATGCTATTTCAACGTTATTCGTATAAAATGAAATCTTCTTTGCACCAATACAGTTTTAAAGACAACTAAATGACAGCAGTAGTTTCAATTATAGGCAATAGACAATCTACATTAGTTCCTTACATTCCTTATGTTGTTGTTTTTGTTGCTATTAAAATATACAATGAACATTTATGAACACGTAAAACAACTAGAATAAGCTATTCATTGAACGCATACCAGGTTTTTCTTCAAAACGTGCGAAGGATAAAATAGAAAAGTAAGAACAAAGAACTCAGACCTTTTCGCAGGTGATGCTTATTTTTGTATTCAAGAATAAACCGAATGATAGTGTTTGATGTAAGCCTATCTAACTAAAAGCTCACGTTCGTGCACTTCAAGTCCAGGTGTGCTTAAACAAAACAACTCGTGTATGACATACTGAGAACGTTCCCCTGCATTTATAATTGTAACAACAATCATCCATGAAAGGACATTTCCACACCATATTTGCACTTCAAGTTATTTCCTTTTTTATTACTGGGAAAGCACTTTGTAATTCAATTTAGTCAAGTTTTTATCTGCTCGTTTCCATTCGTAGCTTGTAAAGAAGCTCTGGTCTACCGTAGTGGGGGGAAAATGAAACATTTTAATAGTTTCTGATGTTCTAATTACTCACTTGAGTGCATTTCGAAGAACGCCATTAATATAGTTTGGCTTGTGATAAAATTCAGAAAACTGAAAGTAACTCGAGAACATTATGATGTCTTGTAGGATCTTGTAGTACTAGTTAAAATTATGAATACAATGATGAAAATCTTTGAAGCGAATAAAATGCTTTAGATTATATGTAAGAATACTTGTACATCGCCTGGACAAGAGAAGCATCTATCGTACACCTGCACCCTGAGTTTAAAGTAATGAGGCAGTGATGTTGGAATAAATTTTTAATCGCCCAATAAAACAAGTAAAATGATACACACCTACAAAATAACAGCCTTACATCTTATCGGCGTTGCATAGAAGTTGAGCTGTGGACACTCCCGTTGTGCCTTTTTGTACACATGTGATTATGACTTATATTTTATCTGTGTTTTATTTATCAAATATAAATTAATCGAAAATCAGATAATGTGGTACCGTGTTAGAACCTATTGAATACAGGTTGGCTACGGTTTTGTTTCAATTTTGCGCGAATTGTAGTGCAAGGAGATTATCTCCCGATTTGGACATGTGCATATTTTGAGATCTGCTAGCATTTCAACTACACTTCGGTGCAACGACACCCCGTAAGAACATTCTGACTCACGAAAATGAAACGTGTAGGTATAGTAGGTAGGCTAGCACACACCAAAACTTACAAGTTCTTCTCAAAAGAGAAACATGCACACACCAAAAACTAGCAAGCTCTTCTTGGAAGAGAAACATGCACATATCTGTAACAGTCGTGGCGCTGTTGCTCTAGTGAGTGGGCTGTGGAAAATGATTTAAGCTGAAAGATTTTATGACCTAACGTTTTTGGAACATATACAACGGGCATTCGTAACATCTTTGCCACTTATTTATGATGCTCGGATCAAGTTGGTTTTCTAAAGAATCGTGATTAAATCATTAGTGAAGTCTGATGAAACTAAGGGGTTCGTCTCATAGCTTGAGGATCCTGTAACCTGTAAACGGAGTGCTACATATATTAATAGTAGGACCTGCCTCTCATGATATATCTTGGAAGATGGATTTCTCCTTTTTGAAGTAACATGTGTTCAGCAATGAAACAAAGATACTTTCCTCAATACTATGGTCGACACCTAAGTATCTTTAATCCTATAAACGTTTTATGTCAAAGAATGTGAATATCATTTGAAACCATGCTGTGTATCTATATAGAGTTTTCGACATAGAAAAACAATATACATTCTAACTCATACAACTGTCAACAAAACAATATAATTATGTTGACTGATAACATTATGTATTACAACGTGCAAGTGTACGTACAAATAATTTAAAAAATTCTCATATACTTAATAATGCATTTTATTATTTTCATTTTCGAAATATCGATCTGTCCATCGCCATGCATTTTATGTACTCTTTATAGGTATGTACAGATCATGGGCAAGTTTCACCTAATTCAATGGATATTGGTAAAGTGTTCGATTTGAAATAATCGTCTGTTACGTCTTGATTCTGTTTATACCATATGTTTAAACTATGTCTCGCTTCTTTTATCCAACAATGCCTTTTACAAAATGGGGCATACGTCTGCATTCAATGAAATGTCAACCTGCTTTAAGTGACTTACGCTTTTTGCTTGACAAACACGTTCATTCCGCAACTGGTAATATTAGTACGCTTAAAGCATAGATATTGCTCAGAACGAGTAAAGTGTTTTTAATAGTTTTCGCTTAGATCAATCACCAGTTCGTGAAAATATGTGTTCTGCTGTTAATGCTGTCCGTGTTTTATTATGTACCAGCCATTGACAGACAGTCCGAAAGAAGTTACGTCTCACGCTTTCCTATAATTATATTCTCGCTTCGCTGCAAATATGCTTAAAAAATTGACAGACCAGATGGACAATTCGTAGTAATACATTTCTTTATACATCAATAAAATATTTTAGAAATACTTGAAACTCCTCTTTGCCCAGGTTGTAGAACAGCTTTATGTATTCCGACCCGGTCTTCACCCTTCCGCGGTCTGTTGTGCCTTGAACAATTAGTAAGAAAAAAGGTAATATTTAAGCTTTGGTTTATTGGTCTTCCATTGTACTTACCATAAATTTTATTCGATAATTATATACTCTGTTTAAAAAAGCAATTTCTTTTCTGCCAGTTTCGTAAGATTTATTCCAAAAACCCAGGTGGGCAGATCAATTATATTATTGATGACATCATTTGTGTGCTTACGGTGTAATTACTGCATCACGTCAGAAACCTCTCGGTCCGAGGCATAGCTGTCGTTTACCTATTTACAACTGTTCGCTCCGTGCATATTATTACGCTTAACATGACACAATGATATGTTCGAACCATCATGCTTATTTGCGCTAATAAAATCATTAAATCATTGTTTATCATTCATCCCTGTATAATTCTGTTTTAATAAATATTAGTGACTCCTTTGCCCCTTCAGAAATCTTGGTTTAGACTGAACCAGTCGGTGGCGTATGTTTAGGTTGTTACTAACGTTGTTTGTCGTTGTATGTGTTAAACATTTTGGGTCAAAGCTAAAAGCAGCAACATTAAACTGATAAACTGATATAATTCTTTGACAACAAACGCATGATTCCTACAATCCGAAACAGTTAAACATTGTATTATAGTGTATCTTAATAGCTGAGCTTATTCTTGAGTTGTCGATTGTTGTTATAGGTTGCAGTTTTCTTAAAGCGTTGCACATTGCACAATCCTTTAGGTCCGTCATATAAGAACTTTTGCAGAATCATCCACACATAGTTTTAATGTTTTACCCTGGACTGTGACAAACAAATTGAACAGTCATTAGCTCGCTGGACACCTGTCAAAATTTGTTTTATTGTATTAGGGCAGTGTTTCAACGCATTTCCCGCAATGAGAATATTAAAATCAGGTGGTGTATATTTCGTAGGGTATTACTCCCATGTCAGTTTCAATTCAAGTCATGCCTTACCGCGAATGTTTCAAGCAAAAAGCTCTTTCCTTTAATTAGTTCAAAAATCAAAAATCGTAATGTGCCTAAATGTTTGTGACATGTCCAAAAACGAGACTGTTTTTAGTTCATTGGTGAGTTTCAGTTAAGAAATCAAAGGCATTTTTTTCAATTTTTGGAAAACAGAATAAAGTGTTCAAACTTTGAAAATATCATTTTGTTTTGGTTTTGAGGTTTTTATTAATGAAACAGCAGAATTAACTTTTCAGCGTGCGGAATTAAAATGCCCATCTGTAATTGATCACTAGCCAACAAAATCATTGTTTGCATCATGTCATGAAACTGACGTGATCAAGAATATTTGTCCTTGTGAATAACGTAATATTCTGTCCAACAGGTTACCAATCTATATGTATAGTATGTAAATCGATCGTTGTTTACTATTTTTTGTGAAATTAATAACACTTCATCGCAAACAGTAGTACTTTACACAAACATACTAAGACAACCTCGACCTTATTTAATAACACTTGGATCATATCAAAGGAAACTCAAGACGAGAAACAAACAACGCCCCAAGAAATCAAACTCATATTACATGAACATATGACTTCGGCAGCAATAAATGTTTGGGCCACCGTATTGAAATTGCATCGGTTAGTAGAACCAATGGAATAATGGGAATAATTCGGTTTAAGACGACGTACGTTCGTTCTTCCAGTTTTTTTACCTACTTCCATCTACGTTTTATGATGAAAATATTGTCGAGTACATTGTCAATTTCAATGAATATAACATGGATATTTGTTTGGACATTATATCATTGTTAGATATGGCTAGATGTACGATACATCCATTCCCGGTAAACAAGACAATTTTAGTTTAACACAAGATGCAAGAAGATGGCTATTACAAGTGACAAGATTAGATGCTGTCAGGTTGGGTGTTATGCCTCAGTTCTAATGTCTTCAAAGTAGTGTATGTACTGGTATGCTGCCTAATAACAGGTCAACCATCCACCATGAAGGAATTGTCTCATAGGATTTATCATAAATGGAGCATTGTTTTCCTTTTTCCCTATTAACATTCAGTGCTAAAAAAATCAAAATCATCTGTTTCGACATTGCTCTAGAACATATTTTTCAAGACTGCATGTCATTGACAGGTAGAGAAATACAACGTCATTGTTTTTATTGTCATGAGTTATAAGGATATTTGGTGAGAATAAATATGTGCCATAGCATTTTGATTTATAGTTAAATGAGCCTACAGCAATTAAGACACACAATTTTTGAAATTTAATCTTATTTGTAGTTTGAAGACATTTGTCTACACATTGAATAAGACTACAGATTGAATTTCGCAACGTCAGTCAGATAATTACTGTAGCTGCGCATAATGTGTTCGCTGCGTGAATAAATGAATGCCGCAGCATTCCAAATGTAAGCGTGTGTCGTGTGTGGCCATAAACATATGAATTACTGATTATAAACATGGATCAAGGGGAATAAACTAGCTAGTATTATACCTTTCATATATTACAACTACATATCAACGTTTCAACTCGGTCTGTATAGTTAGTATATCCTATACCCTTGAAAAAAACTAAATCATTCTTTTGTCAGTTACCGTTTTTGAATCGTAACACCAACCACATATACCTCTTTGTGTCTTTTACATCAACTTCATCAAAGCCTAGTATTTAATAGCAAATGCAGATGTGACATTCAGTCGATTGTACAAAATACTTTGAAAGAAAGAAAGAAATCCACCGGTCAAATCCAATTAGTTCATGGAAATTTCATACGGGAATCTGAATGTGTTACACCGATAGGGAAATTTGCTAAAGTAAGCATTAATAATGTTGAAATGACAAACTTGTAGATTGACTGTTTTTTAATATATTGGTCAAGATTGATTTAAATTTGCTAACTAAAATGAAGAAAGTGGTCGTGTACTGTTTTAGCCATATGCTGTCCGTCTCAAATTTAAGTTTTCGTTGTCAAACGTTTTGAGTTTAACTATTCAGTTTAAGGTTGATAAATTTTATTTTGATAAAGTTTATAATCTCGTAAAGAGTTTTTAACATTTAAAAGAGCACTTTTTCTAATTATATATTACTATTATTATTTTGTCTGGAGTTATTGATCTCCTTATTGAAGACCTCGTGGTAAATAAAATATAATCTACCATACAAACCACATAGAGAAACATTAACCATAATGCTTTGTCATAATCCTGATAAATTTATGTAAAATATCTTTTATATGTATAAATTTTAAAAATCATTCATTTTTTTCAGTTTCCATTGTATTTCATTATCGATTTTGAATTTGTCAGATTTCTATTCCCTATGAGAGCAAATAATCGATAATTTCACGTTTCAAAGTTAACAACATTGTCTTTCATCACCTTGTTAACTTTAAACAAATCTGAACAAATGGCTTTAACACGCTGCCATTTATCTAAAATATATACGTCCTCAAGACTTAAATGTGTCTTTATTTACGTTGTCCTTTCAGCGCACTGGTGCTTTTTCAATAAGGATACACGTATTTCAATGTTGATACCATGCACAGACCGTCAGATGTGGTATTCTCCTGGGAAATCACAGCATTACTGAATGGACAGATATAATAGATATTCAAACATGATACACATGACAAGCCAAACCTAATGTCGTGTAATACAAAAATTGGCACGTAATGGCTAAGAGTAATGACAGTATCAGATTGTTGTCTGCCGTCGCGCTGGCCTAATATCACCCCATTGTAAATTATCGAACATAAATAACCACACTCTATATCTAGAAGCAATGGCCTGCTGTACTGGTCAGCGTTCGTGAATAGACACCAGCTGCGATTTGAAGGCATCAACGCATCGAAATGTTATCAATAATAGAAATACATGCATTGCGTGTAATGTTACTGTATGTTGTTAGCGTGTACCATTTTGTCATATGTTATTTCTTTGCCGTTGTTGTTTTCAGTTGTTTTAGTTTGTTTTTAGTTGGTGTTGTTGTTGTTTTTGTTGTTGTTGTTGTTGTTGCTAACCCTAAATCGAATGCGAGTCAATTGTTCTTCAATTTGTGATTCAGATTATAAAAAGAGATTATGATTGTTTACATTAATGTTTTTTATACAAAATGCTGGTATTCGATCTGGTAAGCCAAATTCCGCATCTCCAAAAATGAAACTTTAAGCTTACAATGGTGCACTTCAGATCGAGTTAAACTAAGCATAAACTCGTGTTTGACATAATGAGAATGTTCCATTTCAGTTTTTTGCAAATAATCAAAAATGGAAAGCCATTTCAGCCGTAAGGTTTTTAATAATAGTTATTTCCGTTCATGTTATTCAATTTAGTCATGTCATAAAAGTATTTATTTGCTCGTTTCCATTTGTAGTGGCGTGATAAAGCTCGCATGTGTCTGGGTGATGAAATTAGGCAGACTTTTGAGAGTTCTTGAATGTTCTCATAACTCATTGTAGTGCAATTTGAAGAACAAAAGTAACTGTGTGTTCGTCATGACAGATGCTCTCTGAAAGCAAGGCCATCAGTATGCCTTGTTGGATCTTGTTGTACAAAATGAGTTCACATTATTTTGACTTAAGGACATTATTTTCAGCTGTTTATATGCAATGAACATTTCGGTTTACATATACGGGTATTCGTACTTGTTTGGAAAGAAAGCACGCATAATATGAGTAGGTATGCTGTAAAACAATTGAATAAATATTATTAATACTTTAATATTCTTGATGAAAGTAATTATATTTCACTACATGTCTTCCTATGGAAACTTGAACTGAAGAGCAATCTTGTGGTGAATGACCGTTATTGTGTTCATTAGCTAGGCAATCTACCAAATTTTGACTTAACATAAGACAAACACATTCATTTGTCCCAGTTCTTAAGAAAGGCTTCAGAAAAATATCGAGTGGTTTCATTAAACGTTTATTGATCCCACATTTTCTCGAAAATATATTGTTGTGTGGGAGATTAACAGCCCCAGAAAGTCCGGGTTGTTGACAGCTTTTTCCGAACATTCCCTTAAGACAAAGTGAAGGCCGCCATATTTCATTAAATCATTTGACAGAATCCTGTTATACGAATGAAAACCAAATTAACTGCTTTACAAGCCAATCGTGTATAACTCGTAAAAGAAACTTTTCTATACGCATTTGTTTTATTTAAATTAAGCGAGTTTATCCAGTTATCTTGGAAAAAGGGACAACGAAGTAGTAAGAACAGATTCAGATATTCTGATCTCTGAGATTTCTGATTTCAAATGACATGAGCAAGGGAACGTCTTAGTTGAATTTGTCTTTAACTTAGACGACAAAAATCAGTGACTACTTGAACATTGAAGTGGAGAGAGAATAATATACGTGGAAAGGATGAAAAAGAAATAACGTTGCTATGTACAACAAAGGAAAGTAGCCGCTGTACCATGTTTTGAAATGTACTTAGACATGTACTTGTAATCTTCAAACACGTTACTGACAATAACGAAAATTATAAATCAAGGGAGTTAACTCTCGTAACCAACTGCCTTTCAAAATGGCAGCGGTCATAACAAAGGACGTACTCCTTACAGTTTTCCTGGCAATACTTCGGGTTGAGAAAGAAAGAGATGGGCCATCGGTTATATTGAATTTGAATGTAGAAAGTTGATACCAGAATCATTATGTGTGACACCGATAATTGCACAAGTTAATATTCATAATGTAAAATGACCATAATGGACTCTGATTTGGTATACCCTTGTTAAGTTTTTTTTTAAGTTGGTTACGAAAATAAATCAGTGTATATAAACCGCTTTAGCCAAAAGATGCTCATGTAAGAATGAAGATTTCGTTGTCAAGAGTTTCGAGTTTAAGTAGTCAGTTTAAGGTTGCTATTTCGATTTTTATAGAATTGATTTTCCATTAAAGAGATTTGAACATTTAAAATAAAAATAAAATCTTAATAAAGGATTTTATCAAATATTAGATATATACCTCATTATTAAAGACTTTATGGTTTGTCTAATATAATAACCAAGGCATAACACCGAGAGAAAATCAATCATGTTTCTTTATCATAATTTTTGATCATGTATGGACAAAACAATTTGTGAATGAATTCATTTTAAAAAATCATTTACTTGTTCCGTTTTGATTACACTCGATGATCTATTATGACTTTTGTCCGATTTTTAATCACTATCTGAGCCAACCATCGAATATTCAGGTTCAAAGTTTACACAGATGTCGTTTATCACGTTGTTTACTTTAATTGAACAATCTGCTAATTTCCCTAAAATGATTATTCATCAAGACCAAAATATGTCATTTTTACGTTGTAGGGCGATACTTTTATAACCGTCTATAACCAATATTGTTGAGACCGTCAATTGTTGTCTTCTCCTGGGAAATCACAAACATCACTTCTTGTGTACAGATATAATGGGTATTCCAGCATCATTGATAGGATAAGAAATACTTCTGGTGTTATACAAAAATTGGTACTCAATGGCTATGAGTAATGACAATATCTGAGTGTTGTCCGTCGTTGACTTTATATCAACACGTTGTTAATAATTGAGCACAAACAACCACGCGCTATATCACTTCCCAATTGCTTGCTGTCAGCTTACGTGGAATAACACCAGCTGCACGGATGCGAAACAGTAGCTCCAGCTCTTTTCGGAGCTGTGTATAAAAAAGAGCCAATGACACTTCCGAGCTAGAGCAAAAGAACGGATATCATCGGAAAACGTAAGTATGACTCGTTATTTTATCTAATATCACAATTATAAGGGCTTATTTGAGAAATCGGGGAATGCAGTGCCATATAAATATCTTTAATCTTCACACGTGTTTCTCTTATTTTGTAAACATATTGTTTATGGAGTTATAAAACCGATTCTCCCATCAAACACATCAATGTTTACAAACGAAAGTAGAGCATTTTCACCAATTTTCAGCTGAATTTCACTCAAGAAGCTTACATTTAAGATAAAGCCAGTATTATCGATTGCTTTTATTTTGTCGACAATAGAAATGACCGCCCGATTACCGGAATAAGCATGTTTATACTCCTTTTCTGGGTTGAGCTGAGCCAAAGCCAGGTAGCTGGAGCCAAAGCGTGGAGGCTGAGCCAATACACTGTATAATAATGCACTCAACTCGGCATATTTGGAATAGTTGCAGTCTTGTATTTATAACTAGTATTAAGATAGTGATGTATGTTTTTTAAATATATAATTATTTATGATTATCTAATGCAATTCATCTGATAATGGGCGTTGCAATCTCAGACATGTCGATGGAGCTAAACAATCCTTTAACTACATCTGTATAATTATATGGTTACTGTTTCTTGACCAGTTTTTACTCCAATCAGATTACAAAATAAATGAAAGGTAGTGGATGAAAGAAAAGTGTGTCATTTAACAAAGATTAGATAGACGAAAAACTGGTAAACTATGTGCTAAATGACATCAACTGACCGCTAGTACACCATTCGGATTGAATACGTGTTAGTGTTAATTTTCATATTTTTTTGTACATTTGATTTATTTTTACTATATATATATAAAATTAGGTACCCTATTTACCGACATTAAACGCGAGCTTGGCTTAGATTAAGAGAAAACTAGTGTGAATTCTTACAACAATTCCTGGACCAGTAAGGTCGTTATACAGCATAATGAAGCACACGATATTAAAGCTGCACTCTCACAGATGTACCGTTTTTACAACTTTTTTAATTTTTTTGTCTGGGAATGTCAGAGCAAATTTTTGCGTAAATATATGCAAACCAGCGATAAAAAAATTGCTGACAAAAGATCAGATTGCAGATTTTCATATTTCCGTTCGAAAACGAATGTATATGGCTTAAACCGTTACTAACGGTTTAAGAGAACTACATAAAACATCAATTTTGGAGCGCAAAATATGAAAATCTGCGATCTGATCTTTTGTCATCAGTATTTTATCATTGGTTTGCAGATATTTACGCCAAAAAATGCTCGTTCCAAGACAAAAAAATCAAAAAATGTCAAAACGTTCAATCTGTGAGAGTGCAGCTTTAAGCCAATAAACATCAATGTGTGTGTATGTGTGTGCGTGTGTGTGTGTGTGTGTGTGTGTGTGTGTGTGTGTGTGTGTGTGTGTGTGTGTGTGGTCTTCCATTTAGGATTGACAAGGTTAGTTGCTAGACATTGATGGTAAAGTGATGGTACCAGATAATACAGCCACAACGCCAGACTTAAAACGAATCACTTACTGGTATATTGTGTATACATATAAGTGTATATTTTATTTAGTCATTGATAAACTAATGTATTTGTTTACATTAGGGTTCAAAAGTTGTACTTGGAAGTTCATCGCCTTGGTTTTTTTTACCATCCGACTTTGCAGACATTTCAGCAACTTAATAAAATGTTCGATTCATTCTGTTTTCAAATTTGAGCAGGGGTGGGGTTGAAGAGGTGTGCGTTTCCATTAACTGTTTTCTCATAAACCATTGTGGTTTAAAGAAGAACAATATTGATAACTGGAGTCATGTACGTGATATTCATTAATAGAAAATAAGTATTTTTTCAAATCATATTCACAGTAATGTATTTCAGCAAGCTTCTTGTCCGTCACATTTTTGTCAAAAGTGTACACTAACTTATACTTAACTGGTATAAGGATAAGTCAGATTTATTTCATTCCGGACAAAAAAGCACAGAGAAAGTATTGTTGTTTTTATCTCCTGGGTAAAACAGTGCTCAAAAAAGCTATTTTCCAAAAGATGAAAAGGAACACAATTGTACTGTGTACTTTTTTGGAATAAACATTCTGTAAACCACATAAACTTGGGCGTATTTCGTAATATTTATTGTAACGATATTATGTAGCTTTTACAGACAAAAATGGCTCATACAACAGGAAGGAAAAAGAGGTTTGAATGTACAGTTTGCGAAAAATCGTACAGCACAACATCAAGATGTGCCTTTCATGAAAGAAATGTACACGAAATTGTGACAAGGGACACGATTTGCCTTGTATGCAACAGACGGTTTAGCAGTAAAGCCAACAGGAAAATCCATCAGAAAAACGTACATTTGGGAATCCAAAAACAGGAGTAATGTAGCCAGTGTGAAAAAAAATTCCTGTCTAAGAGAGATCTTGTGGAACACATGCGACAATGCCACAACTTAGAAAAGTTGACCTGTGAAAATTGCGGATCTATGTTTTCGTACTTACGAAACTTAAATCGCCACAAATTTGTTTGTGGCAAGGCGTCAAAAGATCACAAGTGTTCAGAATGCCCCAAAATCTTCAAATCCAAAGCATCTCTTAAAGACCATGTTAGTGCTAAACACTTAAATTTGATGCACGTCTGTCAACACTGTGGAAAGACATTTGACAGGAAGTTTTCGTGCACGAGACACGTGAAAAATGTTCACAAAAACGACTAGACATTCATCAAACCATCTATAATTTCTTTGGCAATCAATTTGTTCGAAACAAATATTCTAAGAAAGTACAAATTATATTCATATTTACTAGCTAAATATAAATGAGGATAATTACAAGTGAGAACATTAATGTATTAGTTCAACACAAAAGTGTTCTTTAAACCTTTCAATCGGATAGTTAGCAAACAGATATTACACAAAATAGTAAACTGTGTTTCATATACTTAATGTTTGCAGATGTATTGACAAAAGCTATTCAAGATCGGTAATATAGATTGCGATCTGCATACTGACAAAGTCGTTATTGTTTGCTAATTTCTTTATTGTTCACTAGTCATATATATTTAGTGAATTTGTTTACTGTTCAGGTAGCTATTATTAGGCATTAGGTAGCGTTATATTTTCTCATACATGACATTTGCTTCCATTTTGTTGTATTGTTTTATCAGTATTTCAAGCCAAGCAGCTTGCTCACATGCATTCCTTTGCAAATCTCATTTTTATTTTGTTTACCTTTTTTGAATAAAAAGTCAAAAATAAAAATTGTTGGTTATCAACTTCAACATGTGTTAGTAATGCGTTGGCTGTAAGTTTTCCTGTTGTTTTTCGTTTGAATACTACAAGTATATATGGCTCAGCAAGAATCTGATAGCTTCCGGGCAGATAATGTAGATAGGTGACATGGGCCTGTCCTACAATCTAGAGACTGGTAAATAGATGAAAAATTATTAAAAAAAATAAATAAAGACTTTCATGACAGACTAGATATAATTTTGAGATCAGGACATGACCTGACTCTGAATGGATTTATCCCGGTGCAACCAAACGCCTTTAGATTCAAAGCTCAGAATAAGATGCGCTTTAAAATTAACTGAATAATTAACAAACATTATGGTTTATTTGATTTAAATTCAGCTCACATTACTGGTTGGCCATATCTAAGCAAACGCATATCTAAATAAAATAATATAAAAGAAGTAGGTCTATAATAACTACAGGAAATAAACAGTATTTTAGGCGTTTTTTTCATGCAGTTGCCTTTTATACAGTTACTTGCAGACTTTAAACTAGTTTAAATATAATAAAAGTCTTTTATCTAACATAAATCCAGTAACAATTATTCGTCAGACAAATCCCAATCAGTCGGTACATCTAATGCCAGACGCTTTGAAGGCAACATCCTTGTTTCGTTTATTTTATAACCGTATTGGGAACGAACTGGCTGTTCTCCTCTTAATGGACCGGACATACTTGGTTTGTACACCGTCTCAGGTTTAAGTAACCTAGCTCTTACATCTTTGTCAAAGAAATGGTCCCTGAAATAATAAATAATTAATTAATTATTATTACCACTAAAATATGAAGTGCATCTATTTTTATATCAAAATTAATATAAACGAATTTACGGAAATCAACGGTCTCTATATTTCCGTTCAACTGAAAGAATGACGTCACTGAAATCATCTTAAGATTGTTGTTTATTTCATACTGAAACAAATAGTCCAGATTCCGGGTCGTATCAGGCATCCATTGCACGATGCGGGCGACCTCACCACTTTAGCATCGCGTCGCTTTACAAAAAAGAGAGACTAGATGACTAATCAAGGGCGGATCCAGGATTTGACGCAAGAGGGAGCGTAATTTAGGGTCGTAACCTTTTGAGATTGCGCCCCACTCTTAGAACCGAATTTTTTTAGCTTAAAGTGTTGGCAAGGCGGGGATTAGGGGTTGGTGGTACTCTCAATAAATTTTTTTAACAATATCTAGTCCAAAATGGTGCATTTTGGGCGTATTTTATTACTTTTGTTTTCTACTATATTTATATAAAAAGTAAATTTGGACAATCTTAGGGAGGGGGTGCCGAGTGCACCCCCATCCGGCGCCGCTTGTAGGCTTTTTAAAGACGATTAACGACTTACTTTGGTAATATGCACTTGATGAATTTCTTCTTTCTACAGTCGCACACATAACTCTGATGATTTTCAGATAGTCCTTTAGCTGTTGGTTGAAGGTTGGGACTGGATATGCTGTGTCCTTTTTTTGTTTTGATGTGTATGTTCCTGAAAATAATTAATACAAATAGAACAATGGTGGTATACGACCTGATGCATTGCAACATTACAGTAGTTATATGCGCTGGGCACTGCTTGATAGAATGATCGAAAATATTTTACTTAATGTCTGATTTTATGATATATTGCAAGCCAAAGTGTTCCATTGTTCATCCACGTCGCAGAAATTCTTTGAAGATATTTTAGACCAAGACTTAAACTGGTGAAGATGAAAGAATACATGTTGTTTAGTTTTTCTAATCAACCTGTCTTATTATAAATTATAAAGTACACCAAAACAATACATTGACATAAATCACAGAGATACATTTTCTTGTTTCCGGTTAAAGCTGCACTCTCACAGATTGAACGTTTTGACAACTTTTTTTATATTTTTTTGTCTTGAAACGAGCTATTATTTTATGAAAATGCATGTACACCAGTTATATAAGGCTGATGACAAAAAAGAAGACCGCATATTTTCATATTAAGTCCAAATATTTATGTTTTATGCATTTTTCTTAAACCGTTAGTAACGGCTTCAAGCTGCACTCTCACAGATTGAACGTTTTGACAACTTTTATATTTTTTGTCTTGGAACGAGCCGATTTTTGCGATCATCCATGGGAACCAGTTATTTAAGACTGCTAACAAAACATTAGATCGCAGTTTTTTATATTTAAGTTCAAAAATTGACGTTTAATGCATTTTTCTTAAACCGTTAGTAACGGTTTAAGCCATAAAACATTACTTTTCGAACGGAAATATGAAAATCTGCGATCTCATCTTTTGTCAGCAGTCCTTTATTATTGGTTTGCAGATATTTACGCAAAAAAAATGCTCATATCAAGACAAGAAAATAAAAAGTTGTCAAAAGGGTTAATCTGTGCAGCTTTAAGCCATAAAACATTAATTTTGAACGGAAATATGAAGATATGCGATCTGATCATTTGTCAACCATATTTTATTATTGGTTTGCAGATATTTACGCAGAAATTTGCTCTTTTCAAAACAAAAAGGTTGTAAAAACGGTATGCCTGTGAGGGTGCAGCTTTAATATAGCCATCACGTATTTTTTGATGTTCAATATATTACTCCGCCTGTTTTAAATCAAATTAATTGGCAAACTTCTGGCAATTATTTCTCATTTAGTAGTTTGACGAAGATTTATTTAAATACCGTAGAACAATTTACAAAGACGTTCGGTACTTAATAATTTTAAACAGGAAATGATGTCAAATTATGACGTCATCTTATCGGGAATTACCTCACGATTTAAAAATGAAACAAATGTTAAAAGTATAGTGTTCTTGTTTTTTGTCTTACTGGATATCATCTTAATATGCATTTTACTTATAAAGATTTAAAACGATTTAAACGATTGGACAGTTTTGCCATTTTCTACTGGAAAACCATGTGATAAGAAATGCTGACAATCGCCATCTTAAAATGCACAATTTGATTCAACTTGTCCAGGAAATATGTTAGTAAGCTCGCCAAAGGCTCACTTACTTACTTATTTCCTGAACTCGTCGAATAAAATTATGTATGATATATGACGACTCGTGACAGATCCTTTATATAAAATACAAGTTTCGTGTTGAGTTTTGTTTACATGCTTTTTCAACAAAAGGTTAACGATCGTTCTCAAAATGAATTTAGGAACAGTTTAAGACATTTTGAATTGACCGTAATTTCTCTTTTTATCTTTTTAATAGTGTTATTATGTTTGTAAATTATTAAAACCATAACCTTGTTTCATCCATTTTCATTGCTGTGATTGTTGTAAAATCCGCTAGATGTTTTTTCACTCCATCTGCACTTAGGATTCCTTGGCCCCAGGGATCCATTTCTTGCATTGATCCAGAGAACGATTCACTGCAGAGCGTATTCGGGGCCCTGACACAGTATGTGCCTGAATTTGCAAGAGCGTAGAGGCATAATTTCGCTTCTTGGCTAGTTCCTAAACCTTCGTACAGAACATGCGACAGTCCCAATATGAAGCCACCATATGGTGAAAACTGTCCAAAGTCGACGTCTTTATTAAGCCATTCAAAAAGTGATAATCGCTTTTTGCATCGTTCAAATGCTGGAATCCCCGGCGTGTCATCAGCAGTGTACAAACCCTCACTTACTACGTTGCAGAATTCCGCCTCGGACAGAAAACCAAGTTTTATCATTTCAGTTTCCACTTCCATACTCACGATTGTTCTTGCTAATTTTTCCTTCATTTGGTCTATTATCTTTCCGTCAGACACTTCGATTATTGACGGATGTAAAATATCAGGTCTCTTTTGTGAAACAGTTCTCCACGCGTTGATTGATATATCTTTTACTCTATCAAGACATATTGCTTTCCGCAGGTTTGTTCCGAAATGGGTTTTGTCGTACGTAAATACACGGAAATCATTCTCATCGTCAATATATTCAGGGGAGTAGTATGGATCAAAATATAAATCGTCATCTGTTTTCCCCACGACTCGTATACGTTCTGCAATTTTTCCAGTTGTTTTCCATTCTTTGGCCAGATGTACGATGCATATGCTATGTTGAGAACTTGTTTCGTGTAGTTCGGTTTTATTAATACTGATGCAACAAGATTTCGTAATGACTTCGTTTGCATGATGCGTTTCGTTCTTTTCCGTTGTATATGTTCGTACCGTGTTCCAAACAGCTTTGAAAACAGTTCAAGTAATTTACCCTTGGTAACATTATTCACCTTCAGTGCATTTTCTGTCCCAATGAATTTCAGGTTCAAGTAATTTGCTATATCCAATAGCTCTACTTTCAACAACCGTGGCAGCGAATTGAAAATAATTTCCATAATTTCCATTGGACTCGTGTCCTTCCACTTTATCGGCATCCGTTGTTTAAATAAATGAGCGATATTTTTTGCCTCATCTATGCTGATGACCGACTCATGTAGCTCTTTATCTTCCGAGTCTTGCAACAGTTCTTCGAAGTCTTACGAGACAGTGCCATCAAGATCACCTTCTGCATTAGGTTCATTTTCCTTATCATGTGTTCCGTCATCTGTTTCACCTTCACCTTTACTCTGTGTGACATGTGGGACTTCGTTACTGCAGCTATTTGCAAGATGGCAGTCTTCCGAATCGGATGATTTTGTTGACCGTGTTTTCTTTGTCCAGTCTCGCGTTGGTGTTTTTACCCGAAAACCATCGTCGATGCTTTCAACTGATGTTTTTCCGCTCTCATTAGTAACAACTTTGTGTTGTTTATTCACGCTCTTTAATGCTTTTATTAATTCATGTTTCTTAATTTTACAAACGTCTACCCATACTTGTTTGCTCAGCTGGTAAATTGTGAGAGGTTGACCTGCTCTTCCCTGTGCAATCAATTGTATAAATTCTCCATCGGAGGAAACAGCTGCCACATGTAGCCCTTTTTTCGTGCAGGCCTTCGCACAATGTTCCAACAAATTTCTTGCTGTTTCCATATGCAAGCTGTAACCTCTGTAGCAGAACATTACTGGTATAGCATGCGGAAGTTCCGGTTTCCAAAGTCGATCTAGATCAGCGAGTAAATACACAAGGACTTGTGATGCGTATATCCGTCTTAAATTGTATGCATCCTTCATACTTTGTTTAGCTTTCAGAAGAGACCTGGTCAAATCTTGATAACTGAAAGTCTCGATTTCGTTTCGAGACAAGCCAGACTCGAAATAGTCTCTGGTTGGTATGTTTGTAGCAGTTACTGATGGAAACTCACCTTAGAATTCACACTGCTTTACATGTTCTTTTATGGGGGTTTTCAGCTTCTTTGTCTCTTTAGGAATCCTTGTTGGCCTTTTAGGTACTTCACACGTATAAACCTCGTTAACTATGCATTGGACTGCCGTGCAGATAGACTCACTGGCTGGAATTTTGAATACAGTTGTAATACCGGTGTCCAACATAAATAAAGGGTGCCAGATTCAGCTCCCATTACCCTCTGTTCAAATAACGTCTGAGTTATGTATCTTTCCGGTACCTGATAATGCTACCGACATCGCGGGCTACTATTGTTCGACAGTGCTTTTCTCTCGAATGCGTAGAATACTTTGGAACCTGAAACGTCTCTAAGGCTTCCTTCTGGGGAAACCATTGCATCATTTTGCAAGTAGTATCCCTCTTCAAAATATACCATGGTTGGAAAAAGGAATGGCATAACAACCCCCGCAAGCGTTGCAATTTCATGCACCTCTGATTCAGTTCCGTGATCCATCGCTTTTTTCTGGGATTCGGTTGGGGCGTCTTTATCCACACTACTTACGACATTATTATAAGTGGCTATGTAGACGCTTTAATCCGTCACAACCACCGGCTGCGTATAAAGTGCTTCCTGTCACGTTCATGTGTTTCCTTTCATCGAACCATCTCTGTGTTCGTTGTTTCACAAGATTTGTCGGTACATCATCTGAGTTTTCATCGGGCAACAGAAAAACATCTTCCTGCTCATCAAGATTTATTTTGCCTGCTCTAGTCCGTTGAAACAATCTAAGTGTACCATTAAGATATGACCCTGTTCTGCATACCTCCCACTGTACATCTAACAAGCTGGATACGCAATTGTCTGCTAGATAAGTCGCTGTACGGCAAGAATCTATTGCATATTCAAGAGATTTTGCAAGGCTTGGATCTTTCTCTATTCTCTCTTTATATTTTGTTAATGCCATTTCTTTGGTTTTTCTCATTTCCATTATGTATCTTGAAACAATTTTAAAACATTTCAGTAGTGTTTGATAAAGTTCTTTCTTCACATTTGTATCAACGATTTGATTTGTTTCATTAAGCTCTTCTGTACGTTGCACTATCTGGATTGCTTTTGCAATTTCATGCACATCCGCATCAAATTTTCCCCTTCTCTCACTTAACGGCTCATTTTCAAAACCGAGAAGCTCCATATCTGCCCCTCGCTTGATCTTTTTGCCATCAAACATGATAACATATTAGAGGTTTTCGTTGTTTTTGTTTGCTACAAGATCAATTATAGGTTCAATTAAACCGGAACCACTTTCCAAAGACAGGTCAAAACCAAGAGGATTATAACTTGACAGAATACGGTCGCTAGGACAAGCGAAATTGATTTTTGATTCTGACGGCAACAAGTGTGTGTTTCCTTGCAGAAACCCCGTTTCATTTTTAGGACCACCCATAAAGCGAAGGAACCGTCCGCCGAACAACCGCTTACCCAGCCAAAAGAACTTCAAACTAGTGTCATTGTATCGAACTGATCTGGTATCTTCACTTTCAAACCATTTAATAACATCAACAAATAACTGCAAGGAAACGTTGTCTAATGGAAATTTACGTTGTGACACTAGTTTTAAGAAACTCACAAATTCTTTATCAATGTTTTGCTCATTTAGAACTTTCAACGCATCAGAGCAAAGTTCACCAATATTACTCGGGGTTGGGAACGGACTGGTTTCATCGTCATATTTTTCAGAAATATTATGAGTTTCTTCTGAGATAAACGATAATATAGACTCATCTGAATAAAGACAAGTGTCGTCCAAAACTTCGAAGTCAGACAGCCCAGTTATTTGATCTGTACAAGTTAGACTGTCAAAGTTAAGTGTTCTTTTTGAGTGGTTCGTCGCAGCGAAAGATACACTCGCAGGACATACAACAGGTGATAACAATCGTGGTCTTTTGTGAAATGGCGATTTGAACACCATCTTGGTGCTGCTACATGGGCCGAGCCTACTTCTTTTAAGCTTGAATGGAGTGCTTGTGTGCAAAGGTGTTGCAATTTGATTCTGTTTTTGACACAGTGAATGTTGCCGTTTTTTCAGCGTTTTGTAACTCTGGTATCGCTTTGGCTTTGCATTAGCTAAGTATAATCCTTTTTTTCGTTTTCCTCTATAAAGACCCATCTGCAAATGATAACATACATGTTTTTAAATCAGGTGTATTAGTGTTATACTGGTTCTAAAATATAAAAAAAGGAAAATAAGTATAGTAGTATACAACATTCCTGCTTATTTCTTCAAGTACAATGTTGACCCGTTATTTATAAAGTATGCCAGATCGTAAGTAAGTGAGTTGAGTTGAAAAGGTTGGGAGGGACTACATTTGATTTATTTTATTTATTTATGCCATGATTGTTTCAGAATATACAATATGTAAATACATTTTATTGTCAGTAAGGTGCAGATAATGTCAAACTTAATCAATTTATCATAATATAACACAACACAGGTTTGCTTTATTATTACGATAACATATTAACATTTTTTTATTAATTAATATAGTGTAAATACACCTATTTGAGGTCGTTACCATCTGCAAAGGCCCGCAAAACGGTTTACAGCCCGACGCGAGGGTTGTAAACAATTTTAAGGGCCTTTGCAGATGGTAACAACCGCACAAAGGTGTATTAACCATTATTGCATAAAATTACACACCATGAGTAACTTTTTTGTTGAAAAGCTGTTTAATGTCATGAAAATACAGTTAGTTCAAAATAACCCCAATAACATGTACTTGTGTGACATCACGAGTGATGTCACTGAAAAAGTTTTACATTAAGCTCGAATAGGGCCGCAAAATAACTCGACGTTTCATTTTTGTTTAAACGCCATTTTTTAGTGTTCAGTCGATTGGAAAGTGTTTTCTGTTTTAGTTATTTACTGGATTACCTGGATTATTTACACACAATACCTATCGGGTAATCGAATAATTACCGATATATTCCTACTTTAACATTTACGTTTATGTTTTGGCAACTAATTTAAACCGGGAAAAATTGTTAAAGTATTCTGGACAAAATGTTCAGCATTTTCAGCATCTAACAGAGAAAAGAATATTTGAAAACTCTTTGTTCAGTGCATACGAAGTAATGAAATCATGTCCATATAAGTCGTTTGTTCTGAATAAAATCAACAGAAATGACTAAAGTTGGGAGGAGTTAAACGTTTTCATAGACTTGATTTAGTGCTTTTAAAGCAAACAAATAGTCAAAACTACTGCAGAAAGTACTATCTAGTTAACACACCTCAGCTTGCCAGGAAAAGACATTTCAGAAGGAAATATATGTAAGTTATATGTGGTTTATTTCATTTCTTCAATGTTTGTATACAGCTTTATATGCTGAAATATGTGTTAGTGCAGTAATTAAATCGTTAACACACGTTTTGTAAGAAACCAGGTCTCTCAGTCTCCATTGTTATCATGCGGGCCCTGATAATGCTAATGTTAAACAAAAAAGCCGGGAATTAACGGCACGCACATGAATTTACTGAATAATGCACGTTTTTTACCGATAACGCACAGGTAATTGCGTTTTAACACACCACGAAAAAAACACATTGTATGCAATAATCTTTATTTATAAAGAATTTAGCGTTCGGAATTTGCCGATATTTCTCATCAAAACGGGCATTATTATACAGCGTATTGGCTCAGCCTCCACACTTTGGCTCCAGCTACCTGGCTTTGGCTTCAGCTCAACCCAGAAAAGGAGTATAAATATGCTTATTCCGGTAATCGGGCGGTCATTTTTATTCCCGACAAAATAAAAGCACTCGATAATACTGGCTTTATCTTAAATGTAAGCTTCTTGAGTGAAATTCAGCTGAAAATTGGTGAAAATATTCTATTTGTGTTTGTAAACATTGATGTGTTTGATGGGAGAATTGGTTTATAACTCCATAAACAATATGTTTACAAAATAAGCGAAATACGTGTGAAGATTAAAGATATTTATATGGCACTGCATTCCCCGATTTCTCAAATAAGCCCTTATAATTGCGATATTAGATAAAATAACGAGTCATACTTACGTTTTACGATGATATCTGTTCTTTTGCTCTAGCTCAGAAGTGTCATTGGCTCTTTTTTATACACAGCTCCGAAAAGAGCTGGAGCCACTGTTTCGCACCCGTGAGCTGGGAGATGAAGGCTTGGACGCAGCAATATGTTATCCATTATAGACAATACATGTATTATTTTCAATGTTGCAGTGTTGTAAGCGTCTTTCATTTTAAAATATGTTATGTCGAGTTGGTGTTGTTGTTGCTGTTGTTTTTGGCTCTAAATGGAACAAATGTCAATTGTTTTTCATTTTAAGAAAAGGAGATTATGATTGTTTATGTCACTGTTACTCATACAGAGTGCTGGTTTTTGATGTGAGCCCAATCCTGCACCTCTAAACGTGAAACTAAAACCTCACCTTGGTGCACTTAAGGATCTAGTTTAGCAAAAAAACCCAGAAAACTCGTGTTTGACATAATGAGAACCCTCCACTACAATTATTATTGAAATAATCACTAATGAAATAATTGTTATCGTTAAGGTTTATACTAGAAGCTATTTCCGTTCTAGTGATTCAATTTAGTAAAGTCAAGAATTCATTTGCTGGTTTTCATTTTTACTTGAGTGCCTAACGTGTGTGTGTGTCATAGTGATGGAATGAGGGAGACTTTTGAGGGTTTTTGAATGTTCTTTTAAGTCATTTGAGTGAAATTCGTAGAAATGTAGTAAGTTCGTGCTCGTCGTGACAGACTTTATCGTTGAAAGCAAAGCAAGCACATCAGTTTGCCTAGTTGGATCCTGTAATCCTGTAGTCCTAATAACAAAGGTGCTCAAAATAATATAACATTATGGCATTATTTTAGTTTTTTACTTCCAACGAACATTTCGGGTTATCGGGATATTTGTACTCGCTTGGAAAGAAATTATGTATAATCCGCGTAGCCCTTCGATTAAAATATGACCTCATCATGTTTAATCGGGTAGTAAAACATTTAAATCAAGAGTATTTATTCTTTAATTTACTTGACAACAATAATGATATTACACCACATTTCTTCTATAAAAACATAAACCAAAGAACAATATCGTGGTGAATGACCGTTCGATTGTTTAATAGCTACGCAATGGTATCTCCCAAATTTTACACTACGTGAACAGTCAATGCGAAACTTTTTTCTAGCTCATGGGACATTGCGACAGACAAGGACCAAATTTTTACCCGTCGCAACAACTTTTTACCTGTCGCAACATTTTAAACCTATCGCGACATCTTTTACCCGGTCCGACAACTTCTACCTAATACAATTAATTCTTACAATACTGAATGCATTGCTTATAGCAGTTACAGTGACAAAGACTAATAGACTATTCTAAATTATTTCATTTATTTCATATACACATAATTTCAAATGTCCCGACAAAGAAACTCAATGTTCCTTAGATTTTCTTCAACACTTTGATAGTCCGCAATCTTATCCTCTGAGTCTGTTTCCCCAAACATGTCGCTGATTTCATCCTCCAACAGATCTGTTTCTTCCTCTTTTCCTTCTTCTTCTTATTCCTCTTCTTTTTCTTTTGCTCTGCAGATGAAATTTGCAATTTACGCCCTGGCTGAGCATCTTTAGAATATTTTAAAAAATTCATCTGGAATGCTTAATTGTAATCGTAGTTTGAGAAAATACTAAAATATAATTATTTCAGAACTGTCAAAAAGTTTGACTGGAGAAATTGTCACTTGTGACTAAAATGTGATTGTTTCTAATAAGATCCTTTTAATTTAATAAATAACACAAGCTAATGACAAAAAAATACTTGCTTATTAATACAAATCAAAACAAACACACTATAAAATAACTAATAATAGCTCGAAAAATACAACCTTTTACTTCGATTGACGTGACCTCGGTGTTTTTGACCAGGACTAACAGAGCGGAACGCATATGTAATAACAATAACGCTTGGCTAAGAAAATGTCCGTGAACCAATGAAATACAGCGACGCTCTCGCTTTCATGCTGAGCTAGTCGTAACCGAATGTGAGCGTAATTTAAACAGAGCTAGCTTTATCGCAAACGTAAACATGTGTGTGAATAAAAATAGGTAAAATGCAAATCTCACTGAAATAAAAGTGGCTTTTTTCATCAGGACGTATAAAATTTCCTGACAATAAATGTCCGATTTTGATTTCTTTTCACTGCATTTGTTTTCACTGGAAATATTTTCGTCGGACATTGTGTCCGACAAAAACAGAAATTTCAGCCGGTCATCACCGAAAATTACCGGACATGACCGACTGTCCGACGGACATTCGCATTGACTGCGTGAAGAAACTACATATTATCCTGAGATGTCATGTGGACATTTAGCACTTGACTTGCATTGCAACGGGAATATTAATTCGTTACTCCAAACTATTGTAATTATCTAGTTAATATAGTTATACATTACTGTAAACAGAACACAAACTTTAATATTGACCTAGTGGTAAAAGGGCAAAGTCAAAATCGTTAACCAATTATTTTTATTTTTATAAAACAACAACGCTTTGTATCGCCCGGCGGCGCGCGCCCTTAACTGTGCCTACCATGCAGAGAATTATGAAAACATGATATGACTTAAGGATCCACTTATAAGTTATCATATTCATTATAAATACGAAAGATATTAGTTTCCGAACAATGCGATGAAAAGAAAAAAAAGTAGTCGATGATTTTTTGCAAAAATGGCATGAAGGAATAAATGACAATGGTGTATTCACCTTATATGTACATATAATTATATGAAGAACTACAGAAACAAGCTCAGTAGCCACAAGTTTAAACATAAACCCAGTTTAATGGCACAGGTTTAACGCCAAAGCTTGTAAATGGAACACAAAATCAAAAAATCACAAACAAGAAACATAGATTAACAGCACAAAACTCCACAAAAACACAGTGCAAATAAACTGTATAAAAAAATAGGTGCGCTAATCAAGAATTGTGAGGTACTGCCTTAGAACTGTCAGTAAAATGTCAATTTACTGGGGGGTTAAACTAGTTTGTTTGCATAACCTCACTAATTCCAACAGTCCAGAATATAGTTAACGCGTGAATGATAAATCTAATAAAAGTACCTATATTTGTATGAAATACTACCGAAACAAGTACTGAGTCGAAAGTTTAAAAATTAACCCCGTTTAATGGCACATCGCCTAAGACATATAATACAAAAACAAACACTCACAAACCAGAAACATGGAACAACAGCACAAAACTTCACAAACAACTCACTACACATATAAAATATAAAAATATACGGGTGTTAATTGGGGATTTTTACGTACCGCCTTGGAACGGTCAGTAAAATATAAATATTTACTGGGGGGTTAATCCAGTTTGTGCGCACAACCTCACTTTTATCTCAACAATCCTAAATGAAGAAAAAATGTTAAGGGTAAATCTTATCAAAGTATGCATTAACATGAGGAAACATGTCAAATATGTTTTTAAATACCATATGCAGTGTCGTATAGTTACTTTGTATGCACTTGTTTGTTTAAGACATTGAATCATTTGCTTGCACAATGATTATAAATTATTTTACCTAATATACCAGCGACCTAACATATCAAACAAATATTTAAGGCACTTTAAGATATTATAATAGTGTATACTACACATCTATTATGCATCTACCTTTACCTATACACTTATCACAAGATGATCTACCATTCGTTATTACAAGCTCATGACCCTTGCAAATATCAATCAGAGTTGTGACCTTAACATTCATAGTTGAATCGCGTGACTTGTTTATTGTTGTAATGTTAGTTGATATAAGCGATTGTCTGATAGCGTCATCAAAAACATAGTTAAGGTCATAGTAACATGATCGTACAGGAATCGATTGACATAGAAAACGTTTGAAAGCTTCAAAAATAGCATAACCATCACCCATTTTACTAACCTGTATTAAACAATTATGTTTTTTTTTTTAACTTTGAACCATTGAATTTACACACATTCATTTTGTATGCTTGAAACAATATAAACATTATCCTTTTTAACAAGAATCCTACCCTAAGACCACTCAAATATGGATTTCTGTTGAAGTATTTCGAAAATAAATGCATTTTAATCAATGTTTATGATGTCTTAATTCGGCATATCCTAACATTGTATTTCTATATATAGTCCAAAAATATCGACAAACTAATTTCGACCTTAACCCACACATTTTTACAAAAGAAATGATAACTGTGAGTTCTTATGTGGTTCGACACCTTGGTTGTCCTACAGGTGTGTATTTATGGTCTCAGAACTATCCCGGTCACGTTGGTATTTATCTGGGACGTCTTCCTGTATGACTAGTTTCCTGTTTGCGAGGAGTTGCGCAACAGTTGGCAGAGGCACTAACATTTTATTTTAATTTCCTCCAATAACAGTTCGCTGATCTCAAATCTGGTTCCCATCAGTTTATAACTCGAACCCGAACCCTATAACATCGCCTTCTTTCAATGTGAATTTCTAAATGCAAGTTTAAAATAGTCTCAAACACATGCATACGCAAACCAGTGACGTGTACATGCATTATAATGCACTCAACAAATGGCAATCCTAATTATCATTACGACGCTAGGATAATTTTATACCAGCAAGACACCTTTCAACGTGATGGTGATTGTAATAAACTGTATATAACATTTATCGTAGTAACATGAACGTGTTGAACCATCAGACTTATTATGAATAAGCCATCTGAATCATTTCGGCCGGTACATCAGTAGACGTAGTTCGTAAAATATTAAATAATGTCAATAGTCAGTGGTAGTGCTTTAACGTGTATTTTGTATGTCTAAGTCATTGAAGTGTTTAATTGCATAAATAATTTAGATTCCCAAACAAAAATTAAGCCTTTATGTTTAACTGCTAAATTGAAATAACTACGCGTGCTACTTGCAGTGTAGTTAAATGCAATAACGATTTCTGATATTGTAATCCGTCAATATACACCCGAAGTTGTTTCCGATGGAAAACGACCGAGGAGTTACGAATGATGTATAATTACCAACAGACATGCGAATCTTGGTTTATCAAGAATCAGTGCCATTGAATCGGGTTTATGTTTAGAAAAATTGCTACTGAGCTTGTTTCTGTAGCTTTTCGCATAAATATTAATCGCAGCTACTGGCATTTTCTCTGCAGTTTCCATTGTTTCATGAATCAGAAACCATAGTATTATTATTGAATTACCTTCCCATACCCGCAATATTTTAATTAAATTTAAAACAATCAGTTAATAAAATGGATAAAAAACGAATGAAAACAATACGATTGAAATATAAAAAAACAGCATTTTCAAGTATCTGCCTACAACGGTTTTGTCGAATACTAAGACAATGTTTTAGTGAGAAACATATTACTTTGTCCCAATTCTGAACAAGAGCTTCAATTCTCCATTCGATCGAGTGGTATAATTATACGTTCATTCATACCGCATTTTATCGTAAATGTATTGTTGTATGGGATTTACTGCCCCAGAAATCCAGATTGTTGACATTTTATCCGTATTTTCCCTTAACGCAAAGGCCACCATCGTTCATTAAATCAGTTGCCAGGCTCCTATTATGCGAATAAATCTTGAAAACCAAATTAACTGCCTTCCAGGACAATCGTGTATAATAAATAAAACACAACTTTCATATGAGCATTTGTTTTATTCTAATTAAGCGAGTTTATCCAGTAATTTTGGGAAGAAGGGCAACGAAGTGGTAAGAGCAGATTCAGATATTCTATTCCCTGAGATTTCTGATTTCAGCAAAGGACAGTCCTAGTCGAATTCGACCTGAATTTCGACGACAAAAATCAATGACTTCTTAAACAAGTGAAGGGTGAATAATATACAAGGAAAGGATGAGAAAAAAATAGCGTTAAAATCAGAATAAAAAATAACCAAGTGTCTTATACTAAGTAAATATCTTCAAAAATGTCGGTGTTGACAGTTAAATCGGACTTTTGTGCCTTCATGGATTATTGTTTTTTAATGTTGGACTAACTGGTCTTTAAAATACGGGCTGTCTCCATTGACAGATAATCAGATAGTAATTGCCATGTTTTGTCATGTTAATTTGCTCACATCGATGCAACTGCCACATCGACGCTTTGAAAGGGACAGGACAGATGGCCACAATTCGCAATAATGCAATCCTAAATGCATCTTTACAAGACTTGTTGTGAAACTGAAGAGCAGAAACATCATCTCTCTACACAGTCAGTAGACAAACCTTATGGTTTCCTTCGTGGCTTAAGGACATGCAGGACCTCTAACCGACCTTCACCCTCTTGCAATCTGTTAAGCTTTGAACTTTGTGACCTAAATCAAAGTAATAGGGTACCTTTTATTTAATTGCGGAACTACCTATCTACCGAGTGTTCATATGCTAATGTGGTTTTGTTGTATTGCTTACCATTATTTTAAAGAATAATATTTAAAGGGATACACTTCGTTTCCTGTTATCGTGTTGGCATCCATTTAGATTGTTGGACAAAACTATTTTAACAATGGGATATCATTAATCTCCATATAGTGTAGCCTCTGCATAAGATTTTGCAAGCAAAACAGCTTTCTTCCCGTGGCAAGACAATCTAATAGTAATTTGTTAGTTTTACATTTGTGATGACACTTCTTCTAAATAAAATGTTCACATAAACTCGCATCTGCTTTTAACCGTTTATTCAATCTTCCCCCCCCCCCTGTATAATTCTGAAATAATAAAGATTCATACCGCTCAAAACCCTATCCCCGAATGAAATCCGTAAATAGAACGAATTTTAGAGCTCAATATGTTGTGACGTCAGTTCCTGACATAACTTGTCAATTATTTACCATCTAGGAAAAACACACAGTCACGGTAAGTTATTCTCACGTTTCAAATTAGCTCCTTAACTTAATCTATTTCAGGCATTTTCTTAGCTCTAAACAACATGGATAGAAAGTTTGCATTTCATGTGATTAGTTATTAAAACATGATGAGTCACACTTAACAGAAAACACAATATTTAAGGAATGAATTGCGGGGTTGATGTCATTATCTGGGTATGAACGCAATTGGGTTGGTCAATGTGTGTGGAGTCCGAAGGACTCCACGCGTACTTTGACCAACAAAATTGCGTTCATATCCCCGATAATGACATCAACCCCGCAATTCATTCCTTATATTTACACCAATAGTTCATTATTTCATTCAAGAATTGTTAAAAAAAATCTTCATTTCATTTAAGAAAACCTTTAAGTAATCCGTTCTGTAAATAGAACGACCCGACTATAACCGGAAACATTTTTTTTCAAATGACGTCACAATAAGGCGGGAAAAGATCAACCACTTGAAATCACTTTAAAACGTAAAATTGAAACAATTCTGGTACCATTGTATTTAAAATATAATAACTAACACTTTTAAAAATGTTGATCTATATTTTACGGGACCTGCAGACACAATACAACCAATAACAAGATCAATAGCTTTCATGTATATTGTTATGCAATGAATTACGATCCGAACATATCCGAAGATGTTGCGTTCATCGATTGACAAAGTAATGACATCAACCCCGCAATTCATTCCTAAATAAATTTCATATTACAGAATCGATGATATAATGTAGGAATTGTACGGAACCCAACTATGCAATATGCTATGTTGTATCGTTATTGTATTACATCTCTTTAGCTCAAATAAAGATATCTATGATTTCAATTGAAATATTTTATGAAAGTAAAAGTACTATTATTTTTTAGTTATTTTAATTAGAGGTTCATAAAGCCACATAATACATTTTGTATTCAGATTGTAGCGTTATATTCAAATGTCGTACTGACGTTGTGTGCGCTTAATCAAGGCTATACTTTCGGTTTTATGGCATGTGTGTTATTGCTATAAATGCATATTTTTTATCAAACTCGGGGTTAAGAAATGTCAAAAGAATTAAGAGAAGTTATTTGTATATAAATACATTTTGTTAAAATTACTAAAAGATACTGGGACTGGAACTTAAAAAAGATAAAGAATATTTGTGGTTTAGATAAAAACAAATGATTGTTAGATTCACTAGTATTTCTAGAATAAAGCAAGTAAAACATCCTGAGGTTTAAACATGATTTCGGAAATATATTATTTTTATTTCTTTTTATTGATTAGAAATATTAAAAAAAGTATTATGCCTAAGTAATAAGGGCCCTGTTATACTATATCCTGTTTTTATTACAATTCTTGACTGGAAGGGTATAGCATTTTCCTTATTTCATTTATTCTTCAAAAGCTTGTGGTACACCTAACTCATAAGTAATACCATTAAAACCATTAGTATATAATTGCTAGTATATAAAACGGCACCTTTGATTTGTATGCCATATAGTTATCTGATCGCCCGTCTTTCCATCCATCTGTTCACACGGTTTCCATTTAATATTTGAAGAACGCTCTGACACCTCAGATATAGTGGTTTTACTGGTCATGACCAGCTGATGAACCAAACAGATTTTGAGGTAAGTGGATCAAATGCCAAGTTGGTGGTGTCCTTAAATTAAAAATCGGTTTCCGATCAATATCTGAAGAACGCTGTAGCCAAGGACCCTCAAACATTATAGGTAGATTGTTCATGACCATCTGATGGACCATATTGCTTTTTAGGTCAGGGTCAATGTCGTTCTGACAGTAAACTAAATCTACGCAGCTTCAATCAATAATCGAAAAACCGCTTAGTCATAGAGAACTCGAATGGGCAGAGGTCTCTCAAACATAACCAGCACCCTAACGGTTTTACGTTAGATTATCAAAGCTTAAGGTCGTGGTGAGCTTGAGCTGATAACTCGATTTAGTTTAATAACTGAAGAATGCTTGTAGCAAGGTGCCTCAAACTTGGTATTCTGGTGAACTGCATCTGCTTCCTTTTATTCATGTTTCAAATACATTGGCGGCGTCTTTGGTGAATATAATAGATCAACATGACTGCTTTTGGGATTGGCAATTATATGAGTTATAATATAACAGCTTAAATCAGGCCTTCAACACGAATGTCGCAATGTCATCGGTCCAGGACTGGTAACGCGTTGACCCCATCTTATTGGGTCATTTAATTCTATCTGACCAAAATGACGTCAATTGTCCGATTCCGACTATCAAATAAAACATTTTCCATACATTGTATAAAACGTTAACAGGTTTTCGACGTGATATATATGTTGCAGGGTTAGTTGGTGACCCGATATGGAATTAACGAAGCGCGGGAAATCATATTCGGGTTCGCTTGTCCCGGTAGTTCCGATAGTATGTATAATGTACTCATTCAGCCTACAAACGGATGATCATTTAACAACGGTTGCTTTGGAAAGGTGGTTTTAAAATATTGCATACCTTGCTTATGTAGGATACCATTGAAACAGTTCCAAGATAGAACTACCTTTACAATAGGACACAATTTCTCTCTAAATGGTCTGGCTATTGCATAAGGTCACATTAGTCAGACAACTGCCGGCATGAGGCATGATATTCGTACAATTTGCAATTGTGGCATCTATCAGCGTTCTTACCAAAAAAGAGTACTCAATTATTTGCAAGAAACATTCTGCTTACAACGGGTTATTCAATTAGTGTTATCAATTCCCCTGTATGATTGTGTTTAAATAAAGTGTCTTAGAATTCCCTAAGCCCTTCAGCAATCCGTCGATATAACGAGTTTTAGCGCTAAATCTCTCATTGACGTCAGTTCTTGGCATGCATTCTCAAATTGTTACAGGCTTGAAGTAAAACTTTAACGGGATGTTAGACTCACAATTAAGGTTAATTACTACACTCCATCTTTATTGCAGGAACTTTTTTATAACTTGTTTAGTTTTGGAATGCAGGATGGTTCGCAGAAGTGTGAGGTATTACACACAAACTAGTTTAACCCACAGAAATTTACACTAACGGTTTCAAGGCGGTACTTAACAATCCTTGATGAACACCCCTTGTTTATATAGAATATTTATACTGTGTTGCTTTAGAGTTTTCAGTTGTTGTTCCGTGTTTTCGTTTGTGGTTGTTTATTTTTCTATTTGTGTTGAACGGGGTTTCATTTTAAATTTTCGACTTCTGGACTCTTTCTTTATTTTTTCATTTAAATATTGGTTTTAAAAGTTAATCGATGATCAGCTGAATTAGCTGAATCATCTCGTACATTTGCGGAAAAATATGCGCATCTGTAATTGTTTTTTTATCAAATCGCCGCATGTCACAAAACGTATGTGATCAAGTTTTTTAAGAATACATGTCATTTGGAATTTACGACTTTTTTTAAAATAAAACAGAAATAAATGTTTCCATTACGGAAAGCGATCGTTGTTTAACGCCTTTGAGGAATTAAAGATAGGACACTGCATGCGGAAGTGCAGCGGACATAAAAATTTAACGTTAACCTTATTTAAAAACTCTTAAATCATAGCAAAACAAGCACACTTCGAAGAACAATTGCCCAATAATTCAATCACAGGTTACATCAAAATTCGACTTACACATCAATAAATGTTCGTGTAACCGTATTGAAATTTAAACGGTTAGGGTAAGCACCAGGCCCGAATCTCTGGAAACTTCTTCAGTCTCTTTTAACATGAATAGGCTAAGCTAACTAATTGGGGTTTTTTCTATAATTTGTGAAATGTTTACTTCTTTTAATAATTTGTTTAATACTTCTTTGAGATATTGTAGACATTTGCTAGGAATAATATTCATGATTATTACAATGAACAAATTAACATTGATCAAAATCAAATTTAAGGATGAATGTTGACTTAATCAAATAAGCTACTTTATCCTGTTTACCTTAACAAGTTTCGAGACGAGAAACTGGGGCCAGTTACTCGGGATCACCTCGGTTTAAGATTCCGTTCAATAAAAAGTTTCTTCACCTACTTACTTCTTATATTGGGAATACAGGCATCTACGATGTCAATATCAATACTTTAAGTGTAACGTGGATGCCTGTTTGGGCATTATACCATTGTTCGGTGTGAATATAAGGGACATCCTGACTTGTTAAGCCAGGCGTTAATTTTACAGGAGGTTTATTAAAAGAGACAATATTAGTAGTTGCGACGTCGAGTTTGGAAACCCCTACGGTTTCCGTCTCTCTGCGGAGAGGTTGTGGGTTCGAGCCCCAGCATTGACAGTACTGGATTCTGCACAGAAAATGGACTCGAACGTGATTCTATACCATGTCCGCTTTCGTCAAAAATGGCCGAAAAAAAAGTATAAAAGGGTAGTGTTAGTATCTCTGTTGGCTTTGAAAAAAACATGAATCATTTTTTGATCAGAAACAAAAAGAAACTTTTAATCCTAAAACTCATATACTCCCCTTCGTGTCCTACAAACGGGCACTTCATCAAAGCATAAGTCAATCTATCGTTAGAACAGTATGGCAGATGCGTGTTTCTGTCTTGAGCAGAAAGAACAGATCAACTCTCACTTTGAAAGACGAACTGTCGCAACCCAGATGGATCTACATACTAGTATTCCAACACAATATGAAAAACACATGTCAATCCTTGCTTACTCTTCGCTAGTAGGCTGTCTTCTCTGTCATGTTATTGAATCATTCCAATGGGAGCACGCTCATCTATTAACCTTTAGATAAATACCAAGTAAGCGTGATAACACAACGGCAGAGTGGGCTGTTGTGACCTTAATTGATCTGTGTAAAATCCAATAAGTATATTGTTAACAGTTCTGTATTACTGTTTTAGTAAAACAAACGGAATATCCTTGCCGAAAAATGTTTCAGAGGACAATATTGACAATTCTTTAAACGTTCATACCGCATTTTCTCGTTAATGTATTGTTGTATGGGTGATTTATCGCCTTGGAAAGTCCGGGTTGTTGACAGCATTTTCCGTACATTCCGTACACATAGCCAAGGTTTGATTTAAGGTAGTACATTAAATCAGTTGCCAGGCTCCAGTGATGTGAATGAAACCTGAGAAACAAAATTAACAGTCTTCAAAGTTAATGGTGTATGATTTATAATACAAGACCTTGCTGGACGCATTTGTTTTATTCTAATTAAGCGAGTTTATCAAGTAATCAACTGAGTGATAAGACCGGATTCAGAAATTCTATTCCCTGAGGGTTCCCATTTCAAATGGCATGAGCGAGAGAAAGTATTTGTCAAACTCGACTGTAAGTTGGGCGGCAAAACAATGACTACTTGAACAAGCGGAGAGTGAGTCATATACAAGGGTTCCGTGAGCAGAGTGTACTAAGCGACTGTACACTATTTTATTAAACCTATAGCAGAACTCACTTATCAATAACAAAAGATGCTACTAAATAATAATTTTCCTCAAGGTAACTTAACTTTTTTAAAGTATACACAGAGTTTGATTGGGCTTCAAATAATAATCACAAAACATTTATGGAAGAAGTTTTGTATAACTATGAATTACTTACTTTTCTAAAAAATCTATGATAATGATCTCTTAGAATTAACGGCAAGCTAGGCTTTCTCGGATGAAAAACAGTGTTGTAACATAATTGTTTTTGTTTACTTAGGACTCTTTTCAAATTAGAACGCTTAATAATTATGCAGCTTTTGCAGTATTTATATTGAGGAAGGTTCACTCACTTACTTTACTACGACTAGCTCTAACTGTGTCAAACAGGAAAGAAGAGCTTCCTCTGAAAGATCAAAGAAGTGTCAACTTACTTGGACTCACATGATAGCTGAAGTTTCCAGTACGAACATAGAAGTGTAAGCTTTAATGCATTATGCATTTATGGTTTGTTTTTCAATGATCGACGACTGGGCTTATTACATCGTAAACAAGCAATTGCTCTTCATTTGTTGCACAAGATCTTTAATGAAATATATCGCTGAAACATATAGAAAACAGTGTTAATACTCAGCGAATCTATGAAGTTTTTTTGCCAAAACATGAACCAGGAAACCTGGACGCACCTGACATTACTAACCTTCATTCATGTTCTATCAAACATAGAGTGATTATAAAAACATCAATATGTTTCAAAGGTAATTGTTTTATCGATGTATCAGATACACAGAAACTGGTCTTGAAATACGGACAGAACTCAAAAAGATATTTCCTACATCGCTGATACTGCTCAATTATTGTTTTCAAAACTGTTATGCCAAGACGTACGATGTATGTACATAAAGCACGTGCACGGGAATAAATTGGATAAAATCCAGTTCAGTGGAACCTAGGCTTACGACAAGGAAATTGCGGGTGTCTTGATTTAAACATATTTTATTCAACATAATACAAACAAACTACACAGAATATGCACACATACACAAGTTATCAATAATATTGAAATGGACTGGAACGAAAGCATAGCTTATAGAGTTCTTCACCGTAGAAATTAAATTACTCATTCACCAAAAAATGCGTATGATTGACGATTAGACAATATATATGTTTTATGCGTGAAAAATTGTTACTAATGCTAAAAAATAGAACCAAGGAGTTTGTGTTTAGATATTGGTTCAATAGTTCAAACACGATATATAATATATACAAAATAAGCAAAAGTGATTGTATAAAGGATATATAAATAGGGTGTGGACAGATATTTAGTATGAAAAGAAGTTGGGTACATACCATACTGGGGAAACTTTGCCAGTCAGGTAATGATCAGAAACGTTTCGAGTATTGTATGAATTTATGAACAGTATCAAATATTTAGAGTTGTTCTAGTTGTTTAGGGTTGGACTGCCATAGAGAATGAAACCAATGTTAATTTCTGTGATAATTGACATATCACGAAAATAAGTTTGTCGAGAGTCGGTAGATAAAGATAAAGGACAATGCATAAAATAGTGATTACTACTTTCAACTTCACCACACTCGCAAAGAGGAGAGCTGATAATATTTTTACATTAAAGGTGATAGTTAAGACCACTGCAACTAGTACGCAGTCGCGTGTGAAGTGCTTGCAATCGGCGGTTACCGTAATAATAATAAAGCGAGCAGACTGGCAATCGACTACGAAGTGCGTACTTAAAGGATGCAATTGAACGACAATCCCGCACATTCTGTGGAAGTTCATTACAGGCACGTGTAGTTGAAGGTATAAAAAGAGGAAAAGTAAGAATCTGTGCGTGACATAACCGTTCTTGTGTTAGATGCATTCCGTAGTGGATAATTCTGTGAACTAACATTTAAACTTTTTTAAATGGATGACAGATATTCTGGGACAAGGCCGTTTTTCATTTTGTAAAAGAGACATAGTTTGTGATTAATGCGTCTTTCTGACAGAGAGGGCCAACATAGCTCCGCATGGAGAACATCAATCGAAATCAACTTAGTAGCCCCACAGACTATTCTACCGGCTTCATTTTGTATCTTTTGCAGTTTGTTTTTTTCGTAGTCCGTACAATTATCCCAGACAATATCAGCATCAAGAATCGGACGGATGTACGAAAAATATATAGTTTCTAGACATTTTCTGTCCAGGCGGAACTTCGCATAATGCATATTCTTTTAAGGGCTTTACTTCTGATGTACTCAAAGTGTTCATGCCATGTACAGTCACTGGAAAGAACCAAATCAAGATGTTTATGCGAATTGATTTCTGAGATTTGTTGACCATACATAGACAAATCTGGATAAATACGCGGTAGGCGTTTTCTGGTTGACTTTGTTTTTGCAGGATTAAAGGTGACTAGCCATTTATCAGCCCATGTACTGAGGCTATCAATGTCTCTCTGGATTATTGCAGTGGCCCTTAAGGGCTCGTCAACGAGAATATAAAGACTAGTATCGTCTGCAAATAGTCTAACATTACTTCCAATTCTGACAACAATGTCATTTATGAATATCAAAAATAAGATGGGACCTAGAATAGAACATTGGGGTACACCAGCCTCAAGAAAGATCCAACTAGATATGAAGCCAGGAAGAACTACACGTTGCCTACGTTTGCTAAGATAGTCACTTAACCACGAAAGTAAGTTGCCATCGACACCAGCTTCTTGTAGCTTCACAATCAAGCACTTGTGCCAAACAAATGCCTTACTGATATCAAAGAATATTTCTCTAACCTCAAGGTCATCATCTAATGCCTTACAAAATGTGTTGTAAAGGTATGCAAGCTGATTAGGAGTAGATTCGCCTGGCCGAAAGCCTGACTGGAACGGGGTAAATAAGTTTAGGTCACGTAGGTGGTTAAACAAGTGTTGATATATTGCCCTTTCAAACACATTTTCCATTGTAGGGAGATAGGACGATGCGGGTGTTTTGGTAGGCTATTGAAAAAACAGTCCATGCCAGTCAACTTACGATTAAATAAAGTCCAGATTTCTATAATTAAATATTTTAAAAAGAACTTTTTGGACTACACAACATTAAGGGGAGGCTGAGGGAAATGGAACTACAGAAATTGAAAGGCTGATAGGGAGAATAAATCAGCCATAAAGCAGCATCTTATCTAGAGGATGAAATTGTCTATCATTGTCCATTGACAGCAACGGCACGTTAATGCAAATATCCTGCTTTTATTGCTTTCCGTCTTTGTTATACCTCGACCATCAACAGACAGGCTGATATGAATTTACATTCATCATTGCGAACTAGCATTCGTCTCGGCGAATTAGCATTCATTAAGGAGAATCAACAGTCATTTTATCCTGGTTTATAGGTTTTTTTTTTATAGTTTTATATCAACGTTAAGATAGAACGCCTGATGTATTGCTTGACGATCGGGCTTGTTCCTGTATTTTCATCTGTATGATCAAAGTTACTTACTCAATAATGTAAGCTTGTGTAAGCAACTCCCTGTGTTGGGTAAGAAAGGCTCATGCTTACTCAGTGATAGAAAAACGTGAATATAATTAATATTTACGTTGTTTATTGCTAAAATATATTAAACAAAGGTTAAGGTAGACGTGAAGATGACAAAACATGTTAAAACATATCTCAAACTATATCGCGAAAGATTTGCAATGCTTATATACATTCATTTTCCATAATATAATTATGAAAATTTGGTGTTTGTCAGCATTACTCACTCAAATAGTCCAAACAGACTGCAACGTATTGTCAAAACATAAAAATACTGTATGTTATAGAATTTGACACACTTTTGAAAGGATGTCGAAAGGAAATAATTTCAATAACTCGCGTGAATAAGCGTTCCTCTTTGTAAATTGCGTTGCTTTAAGCCCTAAAGGCACAATTATTTTCGAAACCAGATCTCATAACAACTGTTAACGCTTGGCCGGTCGTTGACGCCACTTCTTGAAAATATATTGTCACGTTCTAAACTTTTATACTGAAAGAGTATTCATCTTCCACAAAATCAATGGTGTTAGACAGACAATTTAATTGAAACTGTTTTCTGGTTCTCTCTAAAAACCTTTTGCGTTATGAAACAAAATAACAGAGACAGAATCGGGATAATTCTAAGAGTACATTCTCATAGCATAACAAACAACAACAGAAATCGCATATAATCGAAGCATTACATCGTTAAGATTCATTAAAGTGTACTCTTACTCCCATATAAGATTCACCACAAAATATTATTGTTTTAAAATTCCAAAAAGGGTGAATAAATGTCGATACAATGGTTATTATGAAGGATATCGAGTTTAACTGAAAGAAATGAGCATAAAACACAGTGTTTCTACCTTATAAGACTATAGTAGACCACAGTAAATCTTTAAGCATTCACCAATCATTTAATATTTTTGCACTTTCTGCTATTAATTCACGGTTACATTCTTGTTATCAGTAGTTAATATTTTCCATAGCTGCATTATTTAGTAAGTAGTTAAAGGTGTTTCAGTCAAACATTATGTGTGTTATAAATGTGAATGTATTGATTTTGAATGATTTTGAGTGTCACTTTAAGAATTTTCGAAAGTGGTATTTGAGGAACATATAAATGTATTTTGCTCTAAATGTCATTTATAAAGTGTGTTTTAATATAGTTTTTTTTGTTATATAGTATGTATGCACTGTGCTGTTTGTTGAGTTTTGTGCTGTTCTTCCATGTTTCTTGTTTGTGAACTTCTGTTTTTATGGTCTATGTCTTTGTCGTTTGCCCAGTGCCATTAAACCGGGTTTATGTTTAAACTTTTTGTTACTGAGCTTGTTTTTGTAGCTTTTCGCATAAATATTTAACAATCGTTCCATACTAGGATGCAGCATGGTGAACATTACGGTTTGCATAACTGTATAGTAATCTTTCATTTGCAGTCATGAGGCATTAAGGGCGCACAGTATAGGTTGATGGATCAAAATAGCCAATTGATCAGGTGTACTTAAATCCCTAACATCAAGAAATTCTAAATGGTTCTAGACTAGTAGAAACATCAATCATAATTTGTATAAAATTTTGCACTCCGAGATGCGCACGGAAATGGCATAACAATAAATAAAATGGATCCGCCCGGGTTAAGTAAAATGATGTTGCCACGGACAGGTAGCTATGTAGTATTTGTAATCATTAAGCGTTTCTTAAATATTTTCTAATTCTAATCAAAACACATTTCACTCTACCAGATACTTACTTAAACGGGGCTTTTTTATGCACAAAAAACATGATAATCATATAAATAAACCATTTTATTAGTCTCAACACTCTTCGGAACGAGGTTAATACACAACTTAAACATAAACTAGAAATAGAGTTGGCTTCGTTTCCTGTTATTGCCGGGAGCCATATAGGTTGTTGGACATAACTATTGAAACAATAGGACTACACTGGTGTCCCTATACTCTAGCCTTTGTATCAGGTTCTGTAATTCGACCGGTTTCTCCCCGTGGCAAGACAATCTTATATCAAGTTTATGTTTACATTCTTGGGGACGCTTCTTAAAAATACAAAACACAAAATGTTTTGTATAACTCGCGCGACAAATTCTGCTTATAACCGTTTATTCAATCATTATTTTTACTTTTCTCCTGTACAATTCTGTAAAAGTAAAGATTTATGCCACGGAAATCCCTAATCATATTACGAATTTTCTAACTGAATTGGTCGTTGATGTCAGTTCCTGACAAGAAATTTCTGACATTACTTGTCAATTAGTTACCATCTTGGAGAACGACACATTCAAGGTATGTTAATCTCATGTTTCGTATGAGCTAAATAGTTATCTATTTCAGGCATTGTCTTTGCTCCAAACGATACGAAGGGAAAGAATGCACATTCATTTGCATGTGAAGAATTATTACAATATGATTGGTCACATCTAGCAGGAAGCACATCTTCTGAGAACAAATTCACGATTTCTATAATTACAGAAAAATATGCATGATATTATAGTGAATATAAACAGCTGCAACTTTTCTCGAACTTTAAATTTGATTTATCTTATGTGCTTTATATTTGAACTTCCGTAGAATATCATCCAAACATGTTTATGATGTTCCGTTGGTTTGTAATATACATACATTGCATATTCATCAGGTCAGTGGACGCCTATGCTTTATTGTTTTTGTTTTATTAGACTTAGTTTCCGTCATGCGAATATTCTGTGACATTGACATACTGGAAGCAGGTAGTGCATGTCATAATTATAATACTCTTATGAAAGAACATTGTTTAGCTTACAATTATATGTAGGCTGATTTGCATGATGGTTCTTGGGCGAACCCTAACCTTTATCCTGGAATTATATTAAGACCCGATTTCCTTACGTTGTACATAGGAACGTTAATCTTATACTTGAATTTTAACGTTTTCGGAAATAAAGTGTAAGCCGCGGCCTATATGGCCTTTAGTATGCTAGGACTGCAATGAGAGTTTAAATTACATGTATGCTTTAATGAACCGGTTATACTCCATTGAAAACAATGCCGATAGGAAACAAGCTGTTTCCTTCGATTGTTCCCACGTTTCGCGTAACGATATATCCATGAACGACTTCCAGTTTTTGGCGAGTTTAATTTCTGAAAAAAAAATAACTTAAGAAATATGCAATAGTAAAGTTCTCAATTCTTCATTATTTATTCGGAAAAAGTTGGATTTTGAACGTTTTGTCAAGATATGATTTTGTTTTGTTCATGAGTTCTTTTTATGTTTTAGACAAAGTAACCGTTTGGAGTTCGGGAAAAATACCTGCACTGACATTCGATTGGTGTCTTAAACAATTATTTCCGTCATAAACCTCACGTTATTAGGTTATGGTGGCAACAAAGAAGATACGACATTGCAAGTGACAGTGCAGGAAACGAAAATATAATGCTAGCCTCATAAAAGCACTTGAATCAACGTATTTCAAACAACTTGACTGTTTGCAGTAATGGATAGTCCAATATGACTTATTATAATACGGTACAATGTTTTACTATTTTATCAGTACCATTCAATGAAAATCATTTTTTGTATTGCTTTATATCATGTATATTTACATTACATCTAAGTGATTGATGGAAACACACAACGTCGATGTTTATATCTCGAGTAAAACAGGCTCTTAGACGACAGTAAAAATTTACAATAGCGTTCTGACTCGGTTCATTAACATACCAGAAAAATATTTACTTTCTTGTTATGGTTAATTTGAGGACATTCGCCTCAAAATTTATTTAGTCTGCAAATTGAATTTCCCACAACGTCCGTCAGATAGCTTCTGAACCTAAGCTTAATGTGTTCGCTACGTGTCCACAAAAATGTATTTTGTTCGATATATGAGAGTTTTGTTTGTGTGTCCGTCAGTGAGGTCTGGTTTAAAATGAATTTGTACCTTTGAGCCTTCGATAGTATTATTGTATTATTGTATAATTATAATTTATTGTCCTATTAAATAAGAGAAGTAGGTTTATGCCAGGTATTGAAAATATTTTATTTTATACAATAATTACATATTTATGCATTTAATATGTTAAGCCCATATACAATATTATGAACTTGGTCATACAAATTATAGACTTTGTCCAATGAAGCATGTGTGTTTCCATTATTTGACCTTGAGTGGTCTATCGATATGGTTACACATAGTTCGTAGTGTTGGTTACAAGAACGCAGACTGTGATATGATTACGGCTCCTGTGAAATTACAAAAATACTTCTTGCGTACAAATACAATGGATATCATTACATGATGAGCAATAACTAATTGGTGTGATAAAGCACTTGGCACATGATGGCTATGAGTTATGACAATGTCAGATGTAGTCTGTCAGGGCATTGACTTAATAACACCCCTATGTAAATTAACGATTACCAACAAGCATTCGCTATATTTATACCCTATGATCTACTGTATTGGTCAAATAACGTGTATAGAAGCCAGGTGTAAAAGGCTTCGACGCGTTAAAATTCAATCTCATTAAGGCAATACATGCATTAATTTGTTGTTCTTGATGTTTTTTGGTTGTTGTTGTTATTATTGTTTTCCATAATCGTGTATGACATACAAAACGCTCCAATGCGAAACAACCCACAATAAAATGACATTTCCGCACTCTGTGTGCAATAGAAGTTTTTTCCGTTTTTATTGATATTGAACCACTTTGTAATTCAACTGTTACGTTATAAAGCATAAATATTTAAGTTTCACTAGATAACTGTGCGCAAAAGCTTGTGTGCATTACGCAAGTCACGCTAGACCACGAACCGACATTCACTCTCACAGTACTCATTGTCATGTACCTTGTGCCTTCAAACAAGATGATAAGTGAATATCTGGATACTTTGCTGACCCCGATAACTCTGTTGTAATAACAATTGATTCATTTAGCCTACAAAGTCAGTTGGCGTTATGCGCCTGCGGAGGGTCTTTCCGTAGGACGAACAGCCTCGTTCTGGGACTGACCTCTACTTAAAATCAATGGAAAAACGAAACCAACTTAATTGGAAGAGGCATTAAAATTTAGCGAAAATAATTGGATTTTTTTGTGTTCCTTGTCTTACAGCCATTTATTGTAAAATTACGGGGACTTTTTAGAGCACCCTACGATACGTCCCTTAATGACATATGACGCGTGTTTAGTGTAATGTCATCATATTCACACCTCTGGCATTATGGGACAATCGTTGTAAAAACAAGACAAATAAATTTTAAACACAACAACAGAGTTGTAGGCAAAATATTTATTCTTATATTTATTCAACAACAGAACATCAAATTTTCGAATTTTGACATTTGAATACCAAACGTTTGATTGAATATTCGAATATTCGTTTGCATCCCTACTACAAACGGATCACTTAACAATTATTGCCATTGTATGGTTGTGTCATAATATTTCCTACCATTTCTATGTATACTCATATATTAATAGCTGCAATATGCTTCCTGTCAACGTGTCCAACTATATTGCATTTGCATATAACTACTTAACAAAAGGACATCATTTGTTTAAAATGGTCTAGCTACTGCATTAAGTCATGTGACGCAGACAGCTGACGGCCCGAGGCATGGCACTGGTATACCAATTTGCATCTGTTGAATATGTGAGGATTCGTTACAGGAAAGGGTACTTGAGCATTAGCAAGAAACATTCTGCTTACAACCGTTCATTCAATAATTGTTTTCCTTACCCGTGATTATTTCCGTTTTATTAAGAATTCAAGTGTGTGTTGTTGTTGTTTTTTCAAATTCCTATGCCCTTCAGAAATCTCTCATTTTAATGAATTTAAACGCTGAACATGTCATTAGCGTCGATCCTTGACGTAAGTTGTCACATTATTACCAACTAGGAGAAACACATATTTGCTAGAAGTTAGACGCATGTTTCATACTCATTCAATAATTATTTCAGTAATGTTCTCCTTTTTGTACTTTTCATTATCCTAGTGTGGGGAGGAACCAGAAACTATAGACATAAATGTAAAATACAAATGTTGAGCAGTCATCAGGTCATTGGACACTTATGCCTTATTTCTTTGTTTTATTTATTTCCGCCATACGAATAATCTAAGACATTTATATACTAGATCCTGGTGATGCATGCCGTATTAATATAACTTGTATGCAAGGACATGGTTTGATGTGTAGGCTCATTTGTACGAGGATTCTTGGGCTAACGCTTACTTTGGATTTGTTTTCATCTGTTTGAGGTGGGCTGTGCCGTATATTTCCTTCCTGAATGTATAGGTACAATGACTATGATTTCCTAATATTGTACATAGCCACGTTAATCTTATACGTCTGGTATTTTTACTTTTTCGAAAGGAAGGGTAAGCCGCGCCTTATATGGCATTTAGGAAGTTATATATTGGTCAGCTTCAATTTTGATTTATGAGTGCATTACCATGAGCCGGTCATACTCAATTTCAGAAACATGCTGTGTTCTTCAATGGTTTCCACGTTCCATGTAACGATATATCCATAAACAATTTTTCCAGGTTGGGGGGTTTAATTTCCGAAAAATATATGTTCTCATTGTAACATCCGAAATGTGCAATAACTATGTTTTCAGTTCTTGATTATTCATCTGGAAAAAGTTGGATTTTAAAAGTTTTGTATTAATATCTTTTAATTATGTTCATGAGAGTGTTCTATGTTTTCGACGAAGTAACCGTTCGGCGTTCTGGCGAAACTATTTCATACTATTTCAACAGTACCATTCAACGATTAAAATCAGGTTTTGTGTACAATACCCTTTTCAATTGTTCAAGCATGCATAACAACACTGCATCAAAGTAATTGATGCAAAAACAGAACGTCGATGCTTTTATCACCAGTAATATAGATTCTTAGATGACAGTAAATATTTACAAATGCGTTCTGACTCACAGGTCAAGGATTCATTAACATACTAGAATATAAATGTTTTTATTGTAAATACCAATTTGTGGACATTCGCCTAAAGATTTAATTAGCAAGCAAATCGAATTTCCCACAATGTCCGTCAGATAGCTTCTGAACCTAAGCTTAATGAGTTCGCTACGTGTCCACAAGAATGTTTTTTTCCATGTATGAGAGTTTTGTCTGTGCGTCCGTCAGTCAGGTTTGTTTTAAAATTAATTTGTACTTTTGAACCTTCGATAGTATTATTGTATTATTCAAAATTTATCATTTATTGTTCAATAAAATAAACGAAGTAGGTTTATGGCGGGTATTGTAAATGTAGTTTTTTTAATTTAATACATACATATGTATGTATTTAATATGTTATGCCATATACAATTGTACGCACTTGGTCAGAGAAGGTATAGACTTTGTCCGATGAAACATGCAAGTTTCCATTATTTGACCTTTGGTGGTCTATCGATATGGTTACACGTAGTTCGTAGTGTTGGTTACCAGAACGCAGACTGTGATATGATTACGGCTCCTGGGAAATTAAAGTAAATACTTCTTGCGTACATATATGGATATCATAACATGATGAGCAATAACTAATTTGGCGTGGTACAGAAATAAGCACTTGATGGCTATGAGTCATGACAATGTCAGTTGTTGTCTGTCTGGGCATTGACTTTTTAAAACCCTTGGTAAATTAATGATTAACAAACAAGCATTCGCTATATTTTTACCTTATGACCTTATGTATTGGTCAAATACCGTTGATCGAAACATGGTGTAAAAGGTTTCGACGCATTAATGCATTAATTAAATTAAATCTCATAAAGACAATACATGCATTCAATTTTTGTTGTTGATGTTGTTGTTGTTGTTGTTGTTGTTGTTGCTGCTGCTGTTGTTGTTGTTTTGATGATGATGATGATGATGATGATGATGATGATGATGATGATGATGATGATGATCATGATGATCATGATGATGATGATGATGATGATGATGCATTATTTATTTATGGTTTGTTTTTCAATGATCGACGACTGGGCTTATTACATCGTAAACAAGCAATTGCTCTTCATTCGTTGCACAAGGTTCTTAATGATATATATCGGTGAAACATATAGAAAACAGTGTTAATATTCATCGAATCTATGACGTTTTTCAGCCAAAACTATGAACCAGGAAACCTGGACGCACCTGACATTACTACCCTTCATTCATGTTCTACCAAACATAGAGTGATTATAAAAGCCTCAATATTCTTCAAAGGTAATTGTTATATCGAGGTATGAAGTATCAGATACACAGAAACTGGTTTTTAAATACGGACAGAACTCAAAAAGATATTTCCTACATCGCTGATACTGCTCATTTATGCTTGTTTTCAAATCTGTTGTGCCAGGACATACGATGTATATACATAAAGCACGTACACGGGAACAAATTGGATAAAATCCGGTTCAGAGGAACCTAGGCTTATGACAAGGAAACTGCGGGTGTCTTTGTAAGCGATTGAAAACAGATTCCATGCCTGCAAACTTAAGATTAAATGAAGTCCAGATTTCTATAATTAAATATTTTAAAAAGACCTTTTTGGACTACACAACATTAAGGCGAGGCTGAGGGAAATGGAAATACAGGAATTGAAAGGCTGATAGGGAGAATAAATCTGCCATAAAGCAGCATCTTATCTAGAGGATGAAATTGCCTATCGTTGTCCATTGGCAATTGCGGCAGGTTAATGAAAATATCCTGCTTTTATTGCTTTCCGTCTTTGTTATACCTTGACCATCAACAGACAGGCTAATAATAATTGCACATTATCATTCATTTTGGCGAATTAGCATTCATTAAGGTGAATTAACAGTCATTTTGGCCTGGTTTATAAGCTGATTTTTATCCAGTTTTGTATCAACGTTAAGATTGAACGTCGGATGTATTGCTTGACGACCGGCTTGTCCCTGTATTCTCATTTGTATGATCAAGGTTCCGTTCAATAATGTAAGCTTGTAGAATTAGCTCAAAGTCCACTAAACTTCGTACTGTCTGTGTTGTGTCAGAAAGGCTCATGCTTACTCAGTGATAGAAATACGTGAATATAATTCACACTTACAGTGTTTTTTGCTGAAATATATTAAACTACGGAAACGGTAGACGTGAAGATGACTGATCATTCATGTCAAAACATTTCTCAAACTACTGTGAAAGAGTTGCAATAATTGTATGCATATTAATTTCATATTATTGTGAAAATTTGGTCTTTGTAAGCATGACTCACTCAAATAGTCCAAAGAGCATGTAACGTATTGTTAAAGCATTAAAATATTGTATGTTAATGTAGGTACAGAATCTGACACACTTTTGAAAGGATGTCAAAAGAAAATAATTTCAATAACTCGCGTGAATAAGCGTTCCTCCCTGTAAATTGCGTCGCTTTAATCCCTAAAGGCACAATTATTTCCGAAACCAGATCTCATAACAGCTGTTAACCCTTGGCCGGTCGTTGACGCCACTTCTTGAAAAAAATTGTCACGTTCTAAACTTTTCTTCTGAAAGAGACTTCATCTTCCACATAATCAATGTTGTTAGACAGACAATTTAATTGAAACGGTTTTCTAGTTCTCTCCGAAAATCTTCCGCGTTATGAATCAAAATAAGGCAGACTGGATCGGGATAATTTTAAGAGTACATTCTAATAGCATAACAAAACAGCAACAGTAATCGCATATAATCAAAGCATAATATCGTTTGATTCATTAAAGATGCACTCTTACTCCCACATTAGATTTACCACAATTAAGTATTGTTTTAAAATTCAAAAAAGGATGAATAAATGTCGAAAACAATGGTTCTTATGAAGGATATCGAATTTAATTTGAAAGAATTGAGCATAAAACACAGTGTTTCTACCATATAAGGCTATAGTAGACCACAGTAAATCTTTAAGCATTCACCAATCATTTAATATTTTTGCACTTTCTGCTATTTAATTCACGGTTACATTCTTGTTATCAGTAGTTAAAATTTTCCATAGCTGCATTATTTAGTAAGTAGTTAAAGGTCGAAAGTGGTATTTGAGGAACATATAAATGTATTTTGCTCTAAATGTAATTTATAAAGTAGGTTTTAATATAGTTTTTTTGTTATATGGTATGTATGCACTGTGCTGTTTGTTGAGTTTTGTGCTGTTCTTCCATGTTTCTTGTTTGTGAACTTCTGTTTTTATGGTCTATGTCTTTGGCGTTTGCCCAGTGCCATTAAACCGGGTTTATGTTGAAACTTTTTGTTACTGAGCTTGTTTCTGTAGCTTTTCGCATAAATATTTAACAATCGTTCCATACTAGGATGCAGCATGGTGAATATTACGGTTTGCATAACTGTATAGTAATCTTTCATTTGCAGTCATGAGGCATTAAGGGCGCACAGTATAGGTTGATGGATCAAAATAGCCAATTGATCAGGTGTACTTAAATCCCTAACATCAAGAAATTCTAAATGGTTCTAGACTAGTAGAAACATCAATCATAATTTGTATAAAATTTTGCACTCCGAGATGCGCATGGAAATGGCATAACGATACATAAATATGGATCCGCCCGGGTTAAGTAAAATGATGTTGCCACGGACAGGTAGCTATGTAGTATGTGTAATCATTAAGCGTTTCTTAAATATTTTCTTCTTCCAAATCTTATCAAAACACATTTCATTCTACCAGATACTTACTTAAACAGGACTTTTTTATGCACAAAAAACACATGATAATCATATAAATAAACCATTTTATTTGTCTCAACACTCTTCGAAACGGGGTTAATACACATCTTAAACATAAACTAGAAATAGAGTTGGCTTCGTTTCCTGTTATTGCCGGGAGCCATGTAGGTTGTTGGACATAACTATTGAAACAATAGGACTAGACTGGTGTCCCTAAACTCTAGTTTTTGTATCAGGTTCTGTAAGCCAACAGGTTTCTTCCCGTGGCAAGACAATCTTTTACTAAGTGTGTTGTTACATTCTTGAGAACTCTTCTTAAAAAACACAAAACACAAAATGTGTTTATAACCGTTTATTCAATCATTATTTTTACTTTGCTCCTGTATAATTCTGTAAAAGTAAAGATTTATGCCACAGAAATCCCTAATCATATTACGAATTTTCTAACTGAATTGGTCGTTGACGTCAGTTCCTGACATGACTTGTCAATTAGTTACCATCTTGGAGAACCACACATTCACGGTATGTTATTCTCATGTTTCGTATAAGCTTAATAGTTATCTATTTCAGGCATTGTCTTTGCTCCAAGCAAAACGAAGAGAAAGAATGCACATACATTTGCATGTGAATAATTATTACAATATGATTTGTCACATCTAACAGAAAGCACATTTTCTGAGAACAAAATCACTATTTTTATTACAGAAAAATATGCATTATATTATAGTGAGCTTTAAATTTGATGATCTTATGTGCTTTATAGTTGAACTATCGTACAATATCATCCAAACATGTTTATAATGTTGCGTTGTTTGTAATATTGAGCAGACATCAGGTCAGTGGACGCCTAAGTCTAAGTAAAAGTCTAAGTTTGACTTTATATGCCCAATTGCATAGACCGATATTGTCTTGTATATCTGATATCATTGAATTGTATAAAAGTTTTACGTATTTTCTGTCATTCGAGATTGTCAATCTTAACCAGTATCTGATGATAGACGTCATTCGATAAACATAGAGAGGGGTTCTTCCCCATTCTCCATAAATAAAGTTATTTTGTGTTGATAATTTTACTCCAAGTATGTTTTTAAAGAAATGAAGATGTTTTTTTTTTCTAGTGAATCTGCTCTTAGGAATCCCCATACTTCTGACACATAGTTGAGTATAGGTAATATAAGTTCGTCGAACAATGAAACGATGTGGCTCAATTTGATGTAAGTAAATTTAGATAAATATTTCTTTAATTTATAAATAGCTTTAAGGGCTTGGCCCCCAAGTGCTTCAAATGTTTTATTAAATGAACCGCTTGTAGAGAATGTGATTCCTAAATACGTGAATTTGTTAGCAATCTCAATTTCACAATCTCCGTAAAAGAATTTGATATTATTTCGTAATCTTCCGCCTTTTCGGAATACCATGACCTTAGTTTTGTTGACATTTACAACCAGTTTCCAGGTTTGACAATAATTTCTGAGAATATTTAGTCCGTTTTGTAGTTCTACTTCTGAATTTGCAAATACCACTATATCGTCTGCGTAAAGCAGTAACAAGAGTTTTAATGTGTTTAAATTGATCCCCAGAAAACCTTTGAGTATAAATTCTTCCTCTAAATCATTAATGTACATGGAAAATATAAAAGGGGATAAACAGTCCCCTTGTCTTGTACTAAGTGAGGAGACAAATGCCTCACTTACTTCATTTTTTAACTTTATGCTTGATTTAACATTACTATAAAGCGAGTATATTTTTTTCATCATATTTCCACGTATTCCGTATCAAATAAGTTTGTAGAAGATGTTACCTCTCACCAAAAGGTCAAAGGCCTTTGTAAAATCTACGTAGCAGACATACAGTTTCCTATTTTGGTTAAGAGTATGTTCAATGACACCATTAAGGACATAGATATTTTCAACTCTTCCCTGGATATTAGGCTAAGTTTTTCATCAGGCGTATTTTCTGTGACATTGAGATACTGGATCCAGGTTATTGATATGGAAGTTATATAACTATGAAAGGACATGGTTTACCTTACAATAAAAAAAAACTAGTATAGGCTGATTGGCATGATGATTCTTGGCCGAACCCTAACCTTTATCCTGGAATTGTGTTAAGCTAGACTGTTGGAGGTATATTTTGGAGTATATTGCCGCCCTGATTATATGGGTACAATGCCCCCGATTTCCGTACATTGTACAAAGAACCATTAATCTTTTACCTCTAGGATTTTAACTTTTTTGGAAGGAAAGTTTAAGCCGCCCCCTTTATGGCCTTTAGGAAGTTACGCCTTCTATGTGAGTTTAAATTACATGTGTGCTTTAATGAACCGGTTATACTCCATTTAAGACAATGTCCATAGAAAACAAGCTGCTTCCTTCGATTGTTTCCACGTTCCGTGTAACGATATATACATAAACGAATTTCCAGTTTTTGGCGTTTTTAGTTTCCGAAAAATTAGATTTCTCATTTTAACTAAAGGGATATTCAATAATAAGGTTCTCAATTCTAGATTATTTTTCCGGAAAAAGGTTGGATTTTTAGCGTTTTGTCAAGATATTATGTTGTTTTATTCATGATTTTTTTTATGTTTTAGACAAAGTAACCGTTCGGCGTTCGGGAAAAATACCTTCACTAACATTCGATTGGTGTCTTATACAGTTTTTTTCCGTCATACACCTCACGTTATTAGGTTAGGTGGCAACAAGAAGATAGGACATTGCAAGTGACAGTGCAGGAGACGAAAATATAATATTGTCTTTATTGAAAACACATGGATCAACGTATTTCAAACAACTTGACTGTATGCAGTAAAGAATAGAACAATATGACTTATGATAAAACGGTACTATGTTTTACTTTTTCATCAGCACCATTCTATGCTAAAATCATTGAAAATCATTTTTGTGTGTGTACAAGACCCTTTTTAATTGCTCTATAACATATACACTAACATTGCATCTGAGTGATTGATGGAAACACACAAGGTCGATGTTTATATCTCGAGTTACAAAGGCTCTTAGACGACAGTAAGATTTTTACAATAGCGTTTTTACTCGCAGGGCAAGGGCTCATTAACATACCAGAAAAATATTTACTTTCTTGTTATGGTTAATTTTAGGACATTTGCCTTAAAATTCATTTAGTGTGCAAATTGAGTTTCCCACAACGTCCGTCAGATAGCTTCTGAACCTAAGCTTAATGTGTTCGCTACGTGTCCACAAGAATGTATTTTATTCCATATATGAGAGTTTTGTCTGTGTGTCCGTCAATCAGGTCCGGTTAAAATTAGTTTGTACTTTTGAGCCTTCGATAGTATTATTGTATTATTCAATAATTATAATTTATTATCCTATAAAATTATAGATGTGGGTGTATGCCGGGTATTGAAAATATTTTATTTTATTTAATACATACATATTAATGTATTTAATATGTTAAGCCCATATACAATATTATGAACTTGGTCATACAAATTATAGACTTTTTCCACTGAAACATTGGTGTTTCCATTATTTGACATTTGGTGGTCTGTCGATATGGTGACACGTAGTTCGTAGTGTTGGTTACCAGAACGCTGACTGTGATATGATAACGGCTCCTGGGAAATCACAAATATACTCCTTGCGTACATATACAATAAACCTTAGCTTAATATGTTCGCTACGAGTCCACAAGAATGTATGTTGTTCCAAATATGAGAGTCTTGTCTGTGTGTCTGTAAATAAGGTCTGGTTTAAAATGAATGTGTACGTTTGAGCCTTACATAGTATTATTGTATTATTCAAAAATTATTATTTATTGTCCTATAAAATAATAGAAGTAGGTGCATGCCGGGTGTTGAAAATATTTTATTTTATTTAATACATACATATGTATGTATTCAATATGTTAAGCCGATATACAATATTATGAACTTGGTCTGACAAATTATAGACATTGTCAACTGTAACATGTGTGTTTCTTTTGTTTGACCTTTGAGCGTACTGGTGGTGTTTCAATAAGATGACTCGTAGTTGGTAGTGTTGGTTACCAGAACGCAGACTGTGATATGGTTACGGCTCCTGGGAAATCACAACAATACTTCTTGCGTACATATATAATGGATATCTTAACATGATGACAATATATGATGTCACAATTGTTTACTTTAGGACGAAAATTAATGGAGCGTTTTACATCCATTACATGTTAGCATATAAATACATCGCCAAGGAAAAAAACATATGAGTACAGGATGTGATGTCGTAATCATGTTGTTGTTGTTGTTATTATTTAAAGTAATAGTATTAGTTTATCAGTTTCATTGTTTAATATACTGGGTGAAATAATATGACATTCTCTTGCAATCTTCCTTTTCTTTATTGAATGTCTGGGCAATTGTATCCCCTATGATAATAAAATACTTAAATTAAGTTTGATATCAACAACAATAAATCTTAAAGTATCCCGCGAGAAACTTTGCTAGGTTATTTTAACTAAAATTGCATGCATATCAAATACGAAATATTTATAGTATTCTTACGTATTGCATATTGACACTGTGTGCCCCGAGTACAGGGTAAAACTACCCTGTATCAAAGGAGCATATCAAATGGACATCTTACCGTGATATTATTATTGACATATTTAGGGTAAGTGAAACACCTGAGTATTCGCACTGTCCTTTCTCTTGCAATTTGGGAAGTTATTTGGCTTTTGGACTTTACAAAATGTGTATGTTTTGTATAAGTTCTGGCATATAACACTTAAGTACGTGTGTGTTTATAATTTATATATCGTATAAACATTTGACCTTGCACCGGACTCACGCCTAATGCAGACGAGTACGAGCATTTATGACATAAAACGTTCTAACTTTCTTAAAGGGTAGTCTGCAGCATTATATTTCATTTAAGATAATAAAGCTTATTACCTTTTGTGTTGATTAAATCCAGTAAAATATACCTGTAACTTTAATCGAAGCAATTTCTTGACTTGGCTCTAGGTCCAGTTTGCACAGGTTGAAAATACTGTGGTAATTAACGGCCGTGCAAGATGGGCGAAAATTAAAAACTGTGATTGGGTCTTTCGTCCTCCAACGCCGTTACAGATTGTACACACAGTAATGCGGCAAGTATGTCTGAGGTCGGATTAAACGTCCGACATAGTGTATATTTTGAAGGGAGAGTAGATTGAAGGAATGTAGGAACTATTTTATGGATTTAAGCGCAAATGGTATCATTATAGTTGGTGTTAAGTGATGTGTGGCGGCCGTGGTAGCATACAGAGTATGGCACTTAAACACCTCTGGAATGAAGTGTGTTAGCAATTGATGTTCCTCAAATATTCTAACAAGAGAGAGAGAAAAAAAAGGAATTATATAATAGCATTTGAAAGACCAATTAAGGGGATATTTGACAATGTAAAAGCAGAGACGTGCAATGATTAATAAATAGCATTAAAATCTTGTTTAACAATTGAAATAAACAGTTCCGTACCAGTAATTATTATTAAAAATAACATTCTTACAATATTTCTATGTGGGACTTTTTGGACACTGGAGTAAATACATAAAAATATATTGGTCAACTTCAATTTTGGTTTAGTTTATTTTCGTTTGATAGATACCTGATTTTAAAAAATAATGTGTAATAGAGGATAATTGTTCTGTGAGCACGTAAAGGTATATTTCACGAGTGCCATAGCCTAGTCCTTTACTTCTAAGGATCTCGATGTGAAATATTTTGTGACAAAATTAAATCGAGAATAATTCGTTTTGGCCGTGTTTTGGCAGCAGAATAAAAATAATTTAAATGTAAAACCTAACCTTCCAAACTTATTTTAATGTCTAATTTGTTTAAGTAGATTTGTAATATTTCATGATAATAGAAGCGTTATAAATGCATCCATCTTTGCACTCAAAACTGAACGTTGACTGGCCTAAAATGTGCCAGCCTAATTTCGCTTAATAAAAAGTCCAGTTAGCATAGCTTTACCGTTCCAAATCCATTTCAGAAATACACATCAAAAATATTATTTCATTTCACTCATTGTTTCGCTTGAAACCAACAATCTTTAGATAATTAATGATAATTTACAAGGCAGATTTTCATATAATACTAGCGTGTCATTCGTCACCTTAGTGCAATAACTCAATATCTGCTTCTTTTTTCTATATGCAGTTTTTGAGTTATTTCACTATGATGACGAATTGTTATTGATATTATTGATTAAATTTCTTCGTTTTGAAAATGTTCTGTATGTCTTGTTATAAGATGTTAATAGATTCGACTTCTATTTATTCTTAATTTTCAGCGATAATGTCAACCTGAAGCTTTGTAATATATATTTCAGGTATTTGGATGATATGAATCAAATTATAATAGTGTGAAATGTTCAGCATAAATTCATGGAAATAATTTATTTTTATGTACTTTCGGAATGATTTTAAGCTATGTTTTGTGTTTGATTTTCATATCCGATTCTTGTATATTAATGCTAAAACATTTACAAAAATTTTTAAGATACGGAGATATTTCAAGAGGAATAAAGCAAGATGTTAAAGGGACTGTACACAAGGTTGGCACCAAAAGAAGTTTTTTTTTTCTGTAACGAATCTCAGGACAATTATTTAATAAAATCTTTTACTCTTTGAAATCATAATTGTAAAGAAATACCAAAATATAAAAAACAATCGAGTCGGAGACCGGGTTCGAACCGGTGTCGCCAAAATTGTAATCCGGTGTCGTATCCACTGTGCTACGAAGGCTTACCCTAGACGAATGGAATATTTAAGCTTTATACCTAACATGGTAATATTACGTGATTAAATCGACTATCCAATCACGCATAAGGAGTGGATTCCTCTAGGTAGACATACCTAGTAATCTATTTTTAATGGAAAAATACGAAAAACCTGCGAAAAATATAAAATTGTAAACTATGTGGTACTTTAATTATTAAGTTTAAATGCATTGTACACATCGATACCAAGTTTATGTCAGTTTTCGACAATTGTCTTTTTTACTCGCTATTTCATCATACGGGGTACAGCCCCTTTAATGGCAGTTGTAAATAACCATTCGTCTGCAAAAACTAAAACAATGACTACTACAGAAACACACTAAGTAGCCACATGTTTCTTATTTCAGCACTGTCGTTTCTAAATAAATATGTGAAAAACTACAGAAACAAGCTCAGTAGCAAAAGGTTGATCATAAACCAGGTTTGATGGCACTGGGTAAACGCCAACGACATAGAACACAAAAACAAAAAAACACAAACAAGAAACATGGAAAAACAGCACAAAACTCCACAAACAGCACAGTACATACATACTATATATAAAGTATCAATGATTATTACTTACACTCAACGAGAAACACGCGGCATAAAGAAAAAGGCTCATAAAACATATAACATAGGCAGTACTGTTATGAATACATGTTTGCGTTGTCTTGGAAGGATCAGTAACAAACGAAATTCACATAGGGATCTCAACAATTTATGTTAAGCTTAAAATAGCTAATATCCAATTTACAAAATAGTTTTCAAACAATGACTTAGCAGGTATATTTTTACAATGCTCATTTAAGTCATGTTTTATTGTTCATCATTGTAGCTCCATCTGCACAGAGAATGTTTGATTGATTAGTAAATTAATTTATTTTGCAGAAGATACGTGAATCGATCGTGATAGTATCTAATTCTGCTGAATACGAGGGCAACTCAACACTAATGGCTTTTGATAAGTAATTAAAACGTTTTGCATATGTTGCACACGGGTCACGTAAATTAGATTTGTTCAGAACTTTAGGAGCTTTATGGAACACAGATCATTAGACAGTGTTTGTAATATATATTTTAATCCGATCAAGTTTTCTTTGAAAATGAGCATTCATACATTTATTGTTATTGTTAACATACAACTGTTACACATCGTTGATTTATCTGAGGGACATATATTTAAAATAAACGAAGGTAGCGGGGTAGGATTGCATGGCAAAATTAATATCAAGAGTCCGAAAGTTTGGATAGGAGATGTTAATTTTGACGAATGCGTCAATGAATGTAAATTTCGCTCATCTTGCACGGCCGTGAACTACCACAGTATTTTCAATATGTGCGATGTGGACCTACATCCCAATCCTCAAGTTGTTTCGACTAAACCAAGAGGTTTATTGTACTGGATAAAAACAACACAAGAGGTAATAAGCTTTAATATTTAAAACAAAAAAGGATGTTGAATGCATGTTACCCTATGAGAAAGATAATATATTTTATAAATAAAAGTTCATGTTTAGTCTACATTAGGCGTGTAACTTGTGAAGAGTCAACTGTATATACGATAAAAATTAAATCATATAAAAAAGTTCTATATGTAATTGATGCTAAGGCAAACAGTCAAAACCTTTTTGCAAAAGAAAGGACAGTCCGAACATTGTTTACTTATCTTTTTAAATGAACATATTGGAGTATATCACTTAAACCTAAATTATACCATTAATGATATCGCAGCGCCCTTGATGCGTTGACATTACGTGACGGCATTGGGACCCCTACCTGAGAACTGCCTAATTGGAATACCAAAATGAGATTTTCTGCAATGTCTCCAGCGTCGATTCATGCATTCGTCGGCATTGTTACTTATTGTTTGATAGTAAAGTAAACAGGAAAGGATAAATGCGTGCTGTGCTCTAACCTAAAACTGCGGATCACTCCGTTAAAACAAATATTATAAACAGACTTATGGGGAAGTTAAAATGTGGTTTACCTAGTGATCTGCATTTAGCTTAAGATGTTTGAATATTTTAGCACTGTCAATAAAAGGCTCAATAATAAACAAGTATTGTCAATAAATAACCCTTATTCAATCATTCAGAAAACAGTTGAAACATGCTATTGAAGGTTAGTGATGATGTGAATTGTTTAAAAAAATTTGTTTTTCTTCGTGTTTAAACGGCAAAAATGAAGTACGGCTATTACCATTTGATGGGTGCTGAACATACAAATGTAACGGTTACTCACCATGAGCATTTTGCTGCAACACGTTTAAGACTAATGGAGAAGCATATGGCGATAAATCATTTTTGGAAATGTTTTCTTCGTACTGATTTTTGTCTGTAGAGGACACGTCATCTTTTAATTTCATTTCACATTAATAAATGAAACGGATATCTTACGGATATTAACATACAAACATATGTCAAGGAATACATATCAGTTTCAATAAGTGTATATTTAAGATAGAGAAAAATGAATATTTAAAAAAGTGACCTTCTTCTCTCTTAGTCGAGATACAATTAAATCGGAATAACAATTAATTAGTTACGTGGGAGATTCACATGGTAGGCTACGCTCGAAATAATGTAAATTTGGGTTTCAATTATGCAAAAATAGAAAAGAAATGTTTATGTTTTATTTGATACAGCCGCAATATGTACCGTTTACCAGTGAAATTTATATCTAGCCGTAATAAACAATACTCAGTTTCGTATTGATGGTACTGCTAGTTACACTACGCATATACAGCTTAATTATTCTGGGAGGCAAGTTCAGCTAAAATTAACAAGCAGTTTGACATATAAAACATTATATTTTTACTTGGCAGGACCATGTAGAGTGCGTCATACACTCGTGTAAGCCTGGATATGTATGCAATACTCACGACAACACATGTGAAATAAACGGTAAGATTAAGGTCAACGACGGCATGAAACAATATTTTAAGCAGAAATACTAAAATGTGTATATTTCTTGAGAAAATGGCAAGCGCTTCCAGAACGTCAATACACAAATTACATTTTGTTTTCAAATGGCGCACATATCAAATGTCTTCGAAAAGAGTTTATCCAATGAAATTGAAATACAATTCATTTACTTTCTTTGTTTATTAAGAGTTCCAGTTAACCATAATTATACGTATGCTCGGTTTGTTTTGAGTTTAAACAATGGCATATGATTGCATATAAGATTATTTTTTGTTCGAATTCTGTAAAACAGTGAATACAAATTATCAAATTTAAACGTTCAACAATGTTCTTTCGCTGAAATATGCTTGACATTTAGTTGAGTCAATTAACAAATGTGTATTCCTTGCTCTGTTTCTCCCAAAAACCAAGATTGATACAATCATTTTCAGAATGCTCCGCCTTTTTCAAATTTCAATTTGCAATTTCAAATAGCACCGTCATCCTTGGTAATGTGAACGCAATCGGAGCCAAGGTAAAGATGCGATGTAAAAAATGATTCGCTGCCGAGGGACCTGCATATCTCACTTTAACGTGTGGAAAGGACGGATCATGGAGGCCAAAACCATTAATTTGCATGACAGGTTTGCAATGTCTCCTAAAGTATACAATTTGTAAGTGACGGCAAACTATCACGTCATATTTTCCGCTTACGTCTTGCTAGTATTTACGATAAGACCTTCTCTGATTGTTGGCCTATCGATGCTAGTTGAACTATCTCTGTCGTATTGCAGGTTTATTCAACGGTTTTGTGATTAAGTCGGAATGTTTCAGCGTGTGACGTAATATTACTTCAATATTTTACTGAGGTTTGGTTTTAGGAAGAAAAAATACGGTATTTTTATAATGTTTTCTCTGTTTATTCCCAGTGTTGGTACGATTATTAGTTTTATAATGAAACTCATAAAACAGATGAACATGCAATTTTAAAACTTTTAGTTACAAAGGCAGATTTTAATGTTTCAAACAGTAAATGCATCATATCTTAAACAAGAGCTGGCGTAGAACAGCGCGCTCAACTTTACACCGCGTTGTCTTAGGAATGAATAAAAATAATGCAAAATGAGCCTTTCAAAAGCAATGTTAAAAAAAAAAAACTTAAAAAGTATACAAGAAATGCGGCAATGCGAAGAAATCAAGTTTGCAGCGATTGTTGTTCGTTGTGATATTCAGTGTTTTGCAGAAAATAGACTTTGAGCAGACAACTAACTCCTTTGTAAAAAAAAAATGATTGTGAATTGATCAACAAACTTTATTATTATTTTGATGTTACTTTTATTTTAAAATGAATGAAGTTACTTAGAGTTTGTGAGTTTAACTTCTTTGTATTTACCCATCAACTTCCATTCCTTAAATGAACTGCCTTTCGGCAATTGCGGTTGCAACATCTTCGGATATGTTCGGTTCGCAATTTTCTCATAAAAAAATACATGGAAATTGTTCAACTTCTTATTGTTTGTATTGTCTCAGCAAGTCCAGAAAAATATAAATAAACATTTAAGACAGTGTTAATTTATGATATGTTGAATGTATTGTTGGCATAAGTGTTTTAATTTTACGTTTAAAAGTGATTTAAAGGGGTTGATCTTTTCCCGCGTTATTGTGACGTCATTTTTCCGGTTGCAGTCGGGTCGTTCCATTTACAGATTACTGAAATGTTCCCTTAAATGAAATTAAATTGCAGAATTCGAATTGTTTTAACAATTCTTGAATGGAATAATGAGCTATTGGTGTAAATATAAATATAAATATTAGCAATGATCATGTCCAGTATGATCCAGTATGAACATTTAAGAGTTAAACTCATATGCGAGCGATATTATTATACCCACTGTTTTCATATTCATACAAAAAATAAAGACAATATTTTTATATAAAATCTGATCAACTGTTCACTAGATAAAATTGAAATAGAACAGCGAAACATGTTGCTGACACCTTGTGTAAAGGCTGGCTGACTTTCTGCATCATGTTATTCGAATTTTTCAACTTGTTAAAAGTTTCATATGATAATATTCTTTTGATTGAGTATACCATTTTATACATAAAGGCAGTTACTTGATCGTATGCACAACAAGGTGTCTACCTTATTTCGTCATTTATTAACTAGAAAGTTGAGCAAAATGTTTTACATTGTAGGTGAGTGTCCAAATGGGTGGCTGTCTCACGAGAGCTTCTGTTATTTGTTTGGAAGAAATGCGCATTCGTCTCTTGCAGATTCAGAGGTACATGTTCTGTCGATTTATATTTTTATCATCTTAAATGTAACAACGTTTGTGTCGTAAGACATGCATCTTTTTCTTTTATTTTATCATGCTTTAAGTTTAATTTCCACTAACAGCGTGCAGAATGTGTTGAAGTCATGACACAAAATGTTAGTTTACGTGAATTTGCCAGCTGAATTTTAAATGTTTAACTTCTATTGTGTAATTAATAATGACATCACAATTTGCGATTGCTCGTAAAACTGTGCCGATGTTAGCGAACAGTCCACATTTAACAATGGAAACTACAGGTACAAGCCCCTAGTGAAACATCAAAGGATATTCCCTGCTGGGAGATGTAAACGGCTATAAGCTAGAGACACAATTGTATTAACACCACATTCATGAATGCACACACAACAAACTGGCCACACTCGCATCAAAAAGCTTTACATATAAATGACAGGATAACCGCCTTGGAACGGTCGGTGAAAGTCGAGGTCACAAACACAGACTTGATAAACATACCTAGTTTTTTTTATAAATAGTATGTATGCACTGTGCTGCTTGTGGAGTTTTGTGCTGTTCTTCCATGTTTCTTGTTTGTGATTTTATGTTCTATGTCTTTGGCGTTTACCCAGTGCCATTAAACAAGGTTTATGTTTAAACGTTTTGCTACTGAGCTTGTTTCTGTAGCTTTTTGCATATATATTAAAACAATATTACGTTTTAATTGACAGAAAATCGAACAATTTTCAATACTTAACCAAATGAGATATTCCTCATAATGATGATCTGTTTGAAGGGTATTATATTCAGCAAATATTCATGCTCCACTAAAATTCAATTTACAAAAAAAAGTGATAATTTTAAGTCTTGATATTGAACTCATGTTAAAACTGAACCTAATTATATGCCAATGTTTGTAAACAAATGAACTACTTTAAATCAATATGATTCACGCTGCTGACCATGGCGTCTTTAGATGTTTTGTAAAGACAGAGACAGTCATCTGGTATATATCAATGACGCTTTAGAAAACACATTTGTCAAGAAAACTGTTCGTCAAATGACAGATACGTGCAGTATATCACAATCAATATATAATTAAACCAAATATTTCATTTCATTTATACGTTGATTGTTTTTATGTTAACTTAAAAGGTATTGTATAAAATAGTCTCCCAAAAAACAAAATGCTTGTTAAAATTATTTGTTTATACATTTTATTTTGATATACATGTCTTGAATTTATTACACAAAAATATTTAGTAAAGCATAGTGATTTTCAAACTATAATTACTTTCCGTTTAAGCCCAGCCGATAATCGTTGTCATTTAATATAGTCGGTATCGGTACAGCCGGAAACAAATATTCGAATTCCTTTGTTCCTTTTTCTTTAATTTTAAAAAGAAGTTCTAAAATGTTAAAGTCCAAAATATGTCGCGTCATGTTAAGTCATGAATGTATTTGTGCACGTGCAATTAATATAATAATTCAACCTGTACATTCATATCATCAATAAAACGTCAAAAATAAAATCCTTCATCGAAAGTTCTCAGAATAGAAATTCAAATATTTTACCGCCGACATGACCATTACACCATAAGGAAATGCTTTTCAAACAAATTTTATTTTGGGCAATCTTACTAGTTTAACGCAACAAAACGGTATCAATTTATAGAAGGAATATAAATATCCTATTTACAATTAATGGAATATTCCCTCATATCTAACATATCCAAACATAATACTGTAACATGTTCATTGAACTATTTTAATGGAATATAATGTAAACTCTTGTGTACTGGTCCACAGAACGCAGTTGATGGAGTGGAATGATGCGCAATGAAGTCGAGGATGTCTGGATCTGGGCCGATGGCTCGGAACTAGCTTTCACTGGTATGTATTTAGCAATGTATTTACCAGCGATATGAATATATTGATTCATTGTTATTTAATCGTTATTGACAATTTAACAGTTAGGGTTTTTATAAATTCCAAAATTATTTTGAGGGACATTTGTCTAGCAATAACATTGGAAATGACGACACTAAGTTATAAGGCACTGTATTGCTGTTTTATTGAATACGTGTGTATAATTTTTTTAGCACGAGCGCCAACAGTCAAAACAAACGCCCGTCCTAATTTTAGGACTCCATGTTTGATGATAAGTGTTTGTTCGTTAAGCCAGATTTAGAGAGCGAACACTGTAAAGACAGTGTGGTTTTTTCCAATTCAACGGTCATAACTTTAGAGCGACTGAGATATTCTGCCCATACACATTCTGACTAAATTTAGTGATGATTTGAAAAGGGATACTAAAGGTATTGATTGGACAAAACCGATTTGAGGTGATTTCCTATAATGAAAGAGCAATAACTTTTGTGTGACTCAGCGATATGGCTGGTTATCAAAATTGTCCGAAATATGATGCCCATATACATTTTGACAAAGTTTGGTGAAGATTGGACATAGGCTTTTTAAGTAACTAATACAATAAGGCCGTTTTGAGAAAATTCCAATTATAAGATGACAATCACTCTCGAGCGACTACATTGATATGGCTGATATCAAACTAGTTTAAGATATGTTGCCATTACACATTCTGTTCAAATGAGATGGTGAGTTGACAATGGCTTCTATAGTTATCGAGCGAATAAGACCAATTTAAGCTTCTTTCTAAAATTGACGAGCGATTACTCTAAAGTAACTGAAGTGGTATGGCTGGTAAACACGATATATGTCAATATATATTTTGACCAAATTTAGTGATGATTGATCAAAGCCTTGAACAGTTTTTGAGCGGACAACATTCTCGACGCCGCAACCCCGTGTGCGGAAGGAAAAACTATAAAACGTCACTATGCTATAAATGCTATACCCCATGTGCGTTTACCAAATGATGGTAATCACATAGAACACCCAACATAACTAACCTTTTCATGTCTTGTTTACTTGTAGATTGGAGTCGAAACGAGCCGAATGGTTACGGAAATTGTGCTCAGTTACATCCAAATTATAACTATATGTGGGATGACTGTCCATGCACTGCAATACCCAATAATTATCCAATTTGTGAAAAGTATATCACAAATATGATCGCTGATAGGGCCATTTCACAAAGGACTGTTTTGGTCCCGAGAGTACCAGATCTCTTTTTTTAGTCGATCGGCCCTATTTTTGCAAAATAAGTCGGGAACCTGCGTGCACTAACGTGCACTAACCTATACCTTCGGGGTAAGATCTGGCGCGATCGCATTAGTCCCCCGAAGGTCGGGTACCTAAAAAGTGATCGGCTACTGTTTTTAAACGAGTTGAAAACCAGTAGCCGATCAAAAACAGTCGGCCCGTGGTCGTCTTGGTCGCCCGAGGGTCCTCTTGTCTCGCCCGCCCTCTGGAGCCCTCTGGAACCTTCTGGAGCTTTCGTTTAGCCTCTGCCGCTCTCTTCCGAGGGTCGTGCGTAGTGTCGTCGGAGTGTAAGCACCCGACCATCACCAGAACATATAGAAATCCTTTTGAAAGTTACAAATAATTAATTGTTACTTAATAGAACAGCAACGCATATATTTACTCAAAGTAATTATAAATAATAATAAATGTACAAATTAATACCAATGCCAGAGAACTATAAAATCTTTATAATAAAAAAATAAACTGCAAACTTTTCTCAGAACAGGTACTGAAACAAAACACAGGTGAAAAACCTTTAACAATTCACAACAACTTACTTCTTTTTAGCATATCTTCTCTTGACTCTGTTCCTCCCCCTCAGCATACTTTCTAGTCTTGTAACATTTTGCTGTGCTATAGCAGTACGAAGTTGTTAAGTTACAACAAGCCCCAGCACTGCTTGTTGGTCCATGACCTTCACTGGCTTGTGGCTTCGATCTGGCTAGATTTATATAGTCGGGCCACAAAAACACCGATCTCTCGCCGATCTGGGCAAATTTAGTTGGCCAAAGATCGTTTAAATCGTTCGAAGAACATTTACTTTCGGGTTTCTGCGGCTACCTGCGTCAACGTAAGCCTACATTCGGCCACTCTCGCGCGAAGAACGGCGTAAGAACGGCGGACATCGGCCGCAGAGCGGCCGAAAGCGTCCTCTCTCGAGCCGGGATCGCCCATTTTCGGTCCCTCTCGGCCGAACAACGCGCGAACATCGCTCACTTGCGCACGAGATGCGGGTCTCTACCGGGCCTTTGTCTTGTACCTGCGGGTACTTGCGCGTACTTTCGCATACTTGCTCCCCTGAAACGTGTCGATCGCTCGAGGAACGTCCGAGAATCGTCCCTCGCCGTGGTTCATTGGTCGGGATTCAATCGGCTTAAAAAATGGGGACGATTGGAGGCGATTCAGGACGACAATCTGGCCGATCAAAAAAATAAATCATCGGGGATAATCTGGTACAGATCGGGCCGATTGGAAAAAAAACCAATCCTTGGTGAAATGGGGGCATTAATGAATCATTCTGATCGGAAATTTGACTGAATGACAAGAGATACGTGTGCTTCATATCGACGTTCGTGTAAACATTTATTTCAACCTTAATTATTTTTATTAGACAATAATGCATTCATATTTTGTCGTCGTTGTTGTTGTTACTGATGTTGTTGTTGTTGATGATGATGCTGTTGTCGTTGTTGTTGTTGTTGACTTGTTGTTGACTTGTTGTTGTTGATGTTGTTGTTGTCAAAAATCGTGTAGGACATCGTGTATGACATTTCAAAAGCTGCATTCATTTACGCCAAACAATCACCCATGAAATGACATTTCCAAAATATCTATGTAAAATGTTTTACATCACTTTCTTATTCAATTCTGTTAAGTACAAAAGGTATAAATCTGCTAGTATACATAGTAACTTTTTCTGAAGCTCTTGTGTATCGTAGGGGATAAAAAAGGGTGACTGAATGTTCTTACAACTCACTGAGTGCAGTTAATAGTACGGTATTAACTTTGACTTATGATGAAATCTAGAACATTGAAGGCAAAACGAGCACATTATGATGACTTGTAGGATCTTCTAGTATTAGTAACAAATGTGATCACAATTATTGAAAATTAATCCTTGAATCCTTCAACTAAAGATTTTAACACGTATTTTGAATTGCTCTGAAATACTGTTTTTAAAGGGTTTTACAACGATCTACACAACGAAAACGGAAATTGAAAAGCAAAGTACACCGCTTGTGTCCTGTATGTGGCTATGTATGAAATTTTGATGTCAACGTAGGGCCTTTTACAATACAAATGAGGGTGTGGAAGTTCAAACTAAAAACGTTTCGCTTTTGGCTAGTTTTTGAGCCAAACATTTTCAAGAGTAAAATTTACAAGATTTGTTGAAATTACGTTTGCCCGTTTACAATAATGTCTGTTTACAATATAGGTATTTTGTGTCAAAATACCCAAGATGATCCAATCAACAATATCATGCTATTCTTGATAACCTTTTTTTTTAATTCCAGACAAAACAAAGACCATCTTCTTTTGTAAAGCTCGCTTCATATTCACATTTGTTCTGCGAGATATCCTAAATACGTGAATTCCTAAATGGGTTAGAGCACGGTGCTAGAAGCGCAAACATTGTACAGAACAAAAAAGTACTTGAATACTTCGTAGAAAATAAATTAACATGTATGTACAGTGTATTGGCTTTTGGGATAGGAAAATATATTTCTTATAAATTAAACCTTATGTTTGTGAACAACAATTGTCTTTCTTTGACAGCCAATCAGAAAGGAGTTACCAGTCACGTTTGACCATGATAACATGCTCACTTCACAACAAATGCCATGTCAAAGTTCTTTCTGGAATTGACAGGCCGGAAGGCCATAATTCGTGATAATGAATTCCTCTATGCATCATTACAAGATAAAAAGCAAAGGAAGCGTGCCACGCTAGACCATGACCCGACATTTACCCTCACGATATGTTATCCCATGAACCGTATGCCTTTAAAAAAAATGATAATTGATTATTTGGAGACTTGACAAATGCCTGTAGTTCCGATCGTATTAACAATTGTTTCATTCAGCCTACAAACGGATCATTTAACGATTATTGCTTTTGTTTGGTTATTTCATAATATTTCCTACCATAACGTTGTAGTATTACAGTTAAACAGACTCAATATGTCTCCTGTCAACGTGGGCAATCATTTTTGTTATATGGTGTTGGATAGAATTACGTACTGTTATAAAAGGGCACCGTTTTCTATTATGGTCTAGCTACGTTATCAGGATATGTGGCGCAGGCAGCTTTCGGCAGAGGCATGACGACCGTATACCAATTTACAGCTTGTTATGTGAGGTTCCGTTACATGAAATCAAACTCTATAATTTGCAAGAAACATTCTGCTTTTAATCGGTCTTAAAACCCTTGTCTTCATTTTTCCCAGAATATTACCGTTTTAATAAAGATTCAAGTGTATTTCAAATGCCGATGCCCACCGGAAATCTGCCATTTTAATGAACTTTAGCGCTGAACCGGTCGTTAACGTCAATTCTTGACACGAATTGCCACATTGTTAGCAGCTAGAAGAAACATATATTTGCTGGAATATCACGTTTCATATCCAATCCTCAACTCAATATTTTTTTCCAGAAATGTTCTCTTTATTGTAGTTTTCACTGTTTTGGTATATGGGGAACCGGAAACCTGAATTTTAAATATATATGATCGGGAAAGTACGATAGTTTCTGTCAAAAACGTCTGAAATCAGTTTCTATAATTCTGCCATTAAGACCGGCCAAGCGGTTGAACTTTAAAGTGACATGGCATTATACTACATTGTACAGTAGCACACAGAATTTTAAGTCCGTTTTTAATAAAAACAAGTATCCACTTTGAACACAAATTGAAAAACAACACCTACTTCGAAATTTGTTTATTTTACACACATAGTGTTATCATACTCCAACTGGGGTTGAATGTAGCTCTTACTTGACCCGTGAAAGCTCATACTTAAGGGAACCTAATAAACCAATATGTTGCCAAGCTATGTCGATTATATGGGAAGTCCATTTAGCATCGTCAGACAAGGTAAGACGTAGAGGCTTATGGTTATTGACTTTGCGTTTTTTGGGAAGTTATCCAAAACCAAAACCGGATGCGGTGGCATGTTGCGCTTGTGCGAAAATATCATTGATTCGGTTTTTGCTGAATTAAAAAACTAGCCATCTTTTGGACTATGATAGGAAAGTTGAGAGTTAAAAATAACATAGGATTGCATCGGATCGTCTACAATGATATACATGTAGAGGCTGGTGTCGTCAGCAAAGAGACGGAAATTGGCCCCAATTCGGAAACGATGTCATTGTTAAAATAAGGTAGAGAACAGGTCATAAGATTAGTCCTTGGGGGACACAGACGTTGATTGGAGACCAGATGGATTGTGAATTTGCATGACAACCCTTTGTTGGCCGTTATTTGAGTAGAAACGAACCCAAGATCAACAGGATTCTTTGACACCGATCGATTCGAGTTTATATTAATTACACTTATATTTACATTGATGTTGAACTCACCTGTGACAAGATTGTTTTCACATTGAGAATGTAAAGCTCGGTGTTCCATGTTCAGTCACTGAGTATTTTTTGCATCAGGTTGGTAATAAATACCGCCTACTAACAGTTTCCCTGGTCAACATGGACCTCAACCCAGAGAGACTCCAATCTTTCTAAAAGGAGGTCAGATCGTTGTTTTGAATTTATAGCATCTCGTACATTAATCGCAACACTACAATCTATTCGGACTTTCCTGTCAAGTCTATACGGTAATCTGAAATTTGGAATAGCAAAATCATCATACTTAGTACATGTATAAGAATTTATCCATGTTTCGGTAAAAAATAAGATATTATATGGATGGGCCTTGATAGCTAAAATGTCTAGTTTTGGCTTTATACTTTATATGTTTATGTGCATACAACCACTGTTCGTTAGTCAGTTAATGTTGGAGTTATTGAGCTGGAGTGCTGCGGCATTAAACCGGTTAACGAGTCCGCTCCATCCAAATATTACCAACGTGTGTTTACCTACTTACTTAGACTTTTTATGTTGGAAATATTGGAATCTACGATGTCAATATAATTTGGGCATTACATCATGGTTCGATGTGACTAAATATTAAAAACATCCTTACTTGATAAGCAAAAACTTAATTTAAGAGAAAATAGCAGAGGACGCAAATTAAATGTGACAATATCAATTTAAGTCATTTTGTAAACCTTTGTGTCAAAATTCTGTATGTACTGGTATGATGTCTACAATAGGGCAATCATATTGGCCTTACTCAGCGAAGACTAGTCTCATAGGACGTATCATTACAGGGAACTAGGATTTACTATTTCATCAGTAACATTCAATGCCAAAAAGGTTCAAACGCATCTGCTGTAAACAATACCCTCAGACTTTGCTCTAAAACATGTATGCCAACACTGCATTTCATTTAGAGAAAGAGACAACACAATGTCAATTTTTTATCACGAGCTATACAGGCTATTAGATGACTTTAAATGCTTACCGTTTTGATACACAGTTCAATGGTCTATTATCATATAAGACATGTTGTTCTTTTTTCTTGTTATTGTTATTATGAGGACATTCGTCTACGAATAGAAATAGTCTGCAAATTGAATTTCCCATAACGCTCGTCTGATTATTACTGTACTTCAACAGAATGGGTTCGTTGCATGACCAAATAAATGAGTTTTATTCTATGTATGAGGAGTGTTTTGTCTATATATAAATTACGAAATACCGTTAATAAACTTGGGACTAACAGGAACACACACGTTTTATTCTTCTGCAATATTGAAAGTACATGTCAACATGTCAAACCGATGTGTATAGTTAGTATTTAGTTTTGCCTTGAAACTACCCACCGTTCGTTAGTATTTAGTTTTGCCTTGAAACTACCCATCGTTCGTTAGTATTTAGTTTTGCCTTGAAACTACACATCGTTCGTTAGTATTTAGTTTTGCCTTGAAACTACCCATCGTTCGTTAGTATTTAGTTTTGCCTTGAAACTACCCATCGTTCGTTAGTATTTAGTTTTGCCTTGAAACTACACATCGTCCGTTAGTATTTAGTTTTGCCTTGAAACTACCCATCGTTCGTTAGTATTTAGTTTTGCCTTGAAACTACCCATCGTTCGTTAGTATTTAGTTTTGCCTTGAAACTACCCATCGTTCGTTAGTATTTAGTTTTGCCTTGAAACTACCCATCGTTCGTTAGTATTTAGTTTTGCCTTGAAACTACCCATCGTTCGTTAGTATTTAGTTTTGCCTTGAAACTACACATCGTCCGTTAGTATTTAGTTTTGCCTTGAAACTACACATCGTCCGTTAGTATTTAGTTTTGCCTTGAAACTACCCATCGTTCGTTAGTATTTAGTTTTGCCTTGAAACTACCCATCGTTCGTTAGTATTTAGTTTTGCCTTGAAACTACCCATCGTTCGTTAGTATTTAGTTTTGCCTTGAAACTACCCATCGTTCGTTAGTATTTAGTTTTGCCTTGAAACTACACATCGTTCGTTAGTATTTAGTTTTGCCTTGAAACTACCCATCGTTCGTTAGTATTTAGTTTTGCCTTGAAACTACCCATCGTTCGTTAGTATTTAGTTTTGCCTTGAAACTACCCATCGTCCGTTAGTATTTAGTTTTGCCTTGAAACTACACATCGTTCGTTAGTATTTAGTTTTGCCTTGAAACTACACATCGTTCGTTAGTATTTAGTTTTGCCTTGAAACTACACATCGTTCGTTAGTATTTAGTTTTGCCTTGAAACTACACATCGTTCGTTAGTATTTAGTTTTGCCTTGAAACTACCCATCGTTCGTTAGTATTTAGTTTTGCCTTGAAACTACCCATCGTTCGTTAGTATTTAGTTTTGCCTTGAAACTACCCATCGTTCGTTAGTATTTAGTTTTGCCTTGAAACTACCCATCGTTCGTTAGTATTTAGTTTTGCCTTGAAACTACCCATCGTCCGTTAGTATTTAGTTTTGCCTTGAAACTACACATCGTTCGTTAGTATTTAGTTTTGCCTTGAAACTACACATCGTTCGTTAGTATTTAGTTTTGCCTTGAAACTACCCATCGTTCGTTAGTATTTAGTTTTGCCTTGAAACTACACATCGTTCGTTAGTATTTAGTTTTGCCTTGAAACTACCCATCGTTCGTTAGTATTTAGTTTTGCCTTGAAACTACCCATCGTTCGTTAGTATTTAGTTTTGCCTTGAAACTACCCATCGTTCGTTAGTATTTAGTTTTGCCTTGAAACTACCCATCGTTCGTTAGTATTTAGTTTTGCCTTGAAACTACCCATCGTTCGTTAGTATTTAGTTTTGCCTTGAAACTACCCATCGTTCGTTAGTATTTAGTTTTGCCTTGAAACTACCCATCGTTCGTTAGTATTTAGTTTTGCCTTGAAACTACCCATCGTTCGTTAGTATTTAGTTTTGCCTTGAAACTACCCATCGTTCGTTAGTATTTAGTTTTGCCTTGAAACTACCCATCGTCCGTTAGTATTTAGTTTTGCCTTGAAACTACCCATCGTTCGTTAGTATTTAGTTTTGCCTTGAAACTACCCATCGTTCGTTAGTATTTAGTTTTGCCTTGAAACTACACACCGTTCGTTAGTATTTAGTTTTGCCTTGAAACTACCCATCGTTCGTTAGTATTTAGTTTTGCCTTGAAACTACCCATCGTTCGTTAGTATTTAGTTTTGCCTTGAAACTACCCATCGTTCGTTAGTATTTAGTTTTGCCTTGAAACTACCCATCGTTCGTTAGTATTTAGTTTTGCCTTGAAACTACCCATCGTTCGTTAGTATTTAGTTTTGCCTTGAAACTACACACCGTTCGTTAGTATTTAGTTTTGCCTTGAAACTACACACCGTTCGTTAGTATTTAGTTTTGCCTTGAAACTACACATCGTTCGTTAGTATTTAGTTTTGCCTTGAAACTACCCATCGTTCGTTAGTATTTAGTTTTGCCTTGAAACTACACATCGTTCGTTAGTATTAAGTTTTGCCTTGAAACTACCCATCGTTCGTTAGTATTTAGTTTTGCCTTGAAACTACCCATCGTTCGTTAGTATTTAGTTTTGCCTTGAAACTACCCATCGTTCGTTAGTATTTAGTTTTGCCTTGAAACTACCCATCGTTCGTTAGTATTTAGTTTTGCCTTGAAACTACCCATCGTTCGTTAGTATTTAGTTTTGCCTTGAAACTACCCATCGTTCGTTAGTATTTAGTTTTGCCTTGAAACTACCCATCGTTCGTTAGTATTTAGTTTTGCCTTGAAACTACCCATCGTTCGTTAGTATTTAGTTTTGCCTTGAAACTACCCATCGTTCGTTAGTATTTAGTTTTGCCTTGAAACAACACATCGTCCGTTAGTATTTAGTTTTGCCTTGAAACTACCCATCGTTCGTTAGTATTTAGTTTTGCCTTGAAACTACCCATCGTTCGTTAGTATTTAGTTTTGCCTTGAAACTACCCATCGTTCGTTAGTATTTAGTTTTGCCTTGAAACTACCCATCGTTCGTTAGTATTTAGTTTTGCCTTGAAACTACCCATCGTTCGTTAGTATTTAGTTTTGCCTTGAAACTACCCATCGTTCGTTAGTATTTAGTTTTGCCTTGAAACTACCCATCGTTCGTTAGTATTTAGTTTTGCCTTGAAACTACACACCGTTCGTTAGTATTTAGTTTTGCCTTGAAACTACACACCGTTCGTTAGTATTTAGTTTTGCCTTGAAACTACCCATCGTTCGTTAGTATTTAGTTTTGCCTTGAAACTACCCATCGTTCGTTAGTATTTAGGTTTGCCTTGAAACTACCCATCGTTCGTTAGTATTTAGTTTTGCCTTGAAACTACCCATCGTTCGTTAGTATTTAGGTTTGCCTTGAAACTACCCATCGTTCGTTAGTATTTAGTTTTGCCATGAAACTACACATCGTCCGTTAGTATTTAGTTTTGCCTTGAAACTACACATCGTTCGTTAGTATTTAGTTTTGCCTTGAAACTACCCATCGTTCGTTAGTATTTAGTTTTGCCTTGAAACTACCCATCGTTCGTTAGTATTTAGTTTTGCCTTGAAACTACCCATCGTCCGTTAGTATTTAGTTTTGCCTTGAAACTACCCATCGTTCGTTAGTATTTAGTTTTGCCTTGAAACTACCCATCGTTCGTTAGTATTTAGTTTTGCCTTGAAACTACCCATCGTTCGTTAGTATTAAGTTTTGCCTTGAAACTACACATCGTTCGTTAGTATTTAGTTTTGCCTTGAAACTACCCATCGTTCGTTAGTATTTAGTTTTGCCTTGAAACTACCCATCGTTCGTTAGTATTTAGTTTTGCCTTGAAACTACACATCGTTCGTTAGTATTTAGTTTTGCCTTGAAACTACCCATCGTTCGTTAGTATTTAGTTTTGCCTTGAAACTACACACCGTTCGTTAGTATTTAGTTTTGCCTTGAAACTACCCATCGTTCGTTAGTATTTAGTTTTGCCTTGAAACTACCCATCGTTCGTTAGTATTTAGTTTTGCCTTGAAACTACCCATCGTTCGTTAGTATTTAGTTTTGCCTTGAAACTACCCATCGTTCGTTAGTATTTAGTTTTGCCTTGAAACTACCCATCGTTCGTTAGTATTTAGTTTTGCCTTGAAACTACACACCGTTCGTTAGTATTTAGTTTTGCCTTGAAACTACACACCGTTCATTAGTATTTAGTTTTGCCTTGAAACTACCCATCGTTCGTTAGTATTTAGTTTTGCCTTGAAACTACCCATCGTTCGTTAGTATTTAGTTTTGCCTTGAAACTACACACCGTTCGTTAGTATTTAGTTTTGCCTTGAAACTACCCATCGTCCGTTAGTATTTAGTTTTGCCTTGAAACTACACATCGTCCGTTAGTATTTAGTTTTGCCTTGAAACTACCCATCGTCCGTTAGTATTTAGTTTTGCCTTGAAACTACCCATCGTTCGTTAGTATTTAGTTTTGCCTTGAAACAACACATCGTCCGTTAGTATTTAGTTTTGCCTTGAAACTACCCATCGTCCGTTAGTATTTAGTTTTGCCTTGAAACTACCCATCGTTCGTTAGTATTTAGTTTTGCCTTGAAACTACCCATCGTTCGTTAGTATTTAGTTTTGCCTTGAAACTACACACCGTTCGTTAGTATTTAGTTTTGCCTTGAAACAACACATCGTCCGTTAGTATTTAGTTTTGCCTTGAAACTACACATCGTCCGTTAGTATTTAGTTTTGCCTTGAAACTACCCATCGTTCGTTAGTATTTAGTTTTGCCTTGAAACTACCCATCGTTCGTTAGTATTTAGTTTTGCCTTGAAACAACACATCGTCCGTTAGTATTTAGTTTTGCCTTGAAACTACCCATCGTTCGTTAGTATTTAGTTTTGCCTTGAAACTACCCATCGTTCGTTAGTATTTAGTTTTGCCTTGAAACTACACACCGTTCGTTAGTATTTAGTTTTGCCTTGAAACTACCCATCGTTCGTTAGTATTTAGTTTTGCCTTGAAACTACCCATCGTTCGTTAGTATTTAGTTTTGCCTTGAAACTACCCATCGTTCGTTAGTATTTAGTTTTGCCTTGAAACTACCCATCGTTCGTTAGTATTTAGTTTTGCCTTGAAACTACCCATCGTTCGTTAGTATTTAGTTTTGCCTTGAAACTACCCATCGTTCGTTAGTATTTAGTTTTGCCTTGAAACTACCCATCGTTCGTTAGTATTTAGTTTTGCCTTGAAACTACCCATCGTTCGTTAGTATTTAGTTTTGCCTTGAAACTACACATCGTTCGTTAGTATTTAGTTTTGCCTTGAAACTACACACCGTTCATTAGTATTTAGTTTTGCCTTGAAACTACCCATCGTTCGTTAGTATTTAGTTTTGCCTTGAAACTACCCATCGTTCGTTAGTATTTAGTTTTGCCTTGAAACTACCCATCGTTCGTTAGTATTTAGTTTTGCCTTGAAACTACCCATCGTTCGTTAGTATTTAGTTTTGCCTTGAAACTACCCATCGTTCGTTAGTATTTAGTTTTGCCTTGAAACAACACATCGTTCGTTAGTATTTAGTTTTGCCTTGAAACTACACACCGTTCGTTAGTATTTAGTTTTGCCTTGAAACTACACACCGTTCGTTAGTATTTAGTTTTGCCTTGAAACTACCCATCGTTCGTTAGTATTTAGTTTTGCCTTGAAACAACCCATCGTTCGTTAGTATTTAGTTTTGCCTTGAAACTACCCATCGTTCGTTAGTATTTAGTTTTGCCTTGAAACAACCCATCGTTCGTTAGTATTTAGTTTTGCCTTGAAACAACCCATCGTTCGTTAGTATTTAGTTTTGCCTTGAAACTACACACCGTTCGTTAGTATTTAGTTTTGCCTTGAAACTACCCATCGTTCGTTAGTATTTAGTTTTGCCTTGAAACTACCCATCGTTCGTTAGTATTTAGTTTTGCCTTGAAACTACCCATCGTTCGTTAGTATTTAGTTTTGCCTTGAAACTACCCATCGTTCGTTAGTATTTAGTTTTGCCTTGAAACTACCCATCGTTCGTTAGTATTTAGTTTTGCCTTGAAACTACCCATCGTTCGTTAGTATTTAGTTTTGCCTTGAAACTACCCATCGTTCGTTAGTATTTAGTTTTGCCTTGAAACTACCCATCGTCCGTTAGTATTAAGTTTTGCCTTGAAACTACACACCGTTCATTAGTATTAAGTTTTGCCTTGAAACTACACACCGTTCATTAGTATTTAGTTTTGCCTTGAAACTACCCATCGTTCGTTAGTATTAAGTTTTGCCTTGAAACTACCCATCGTTCGTTAGTATTAAGTTTTGCCTTGAAACTACCCATCGTTCGTTAGTATTTAGTTTTGCCTTGAAACTACCCATCGTTCGTTAGTATTTAGTTTTGCCTTGAAACTACCCATCGTTCGTTAGTATTTAGTTTTGCCTTGAAACTACCCATCGTTCATTAGTATTTAGTTTTGCCTTGAAACTACCCATCGTCCGTTAGTATTAAGTTTTGCCTTGAAACTACACACCGTTCATTAGTATTTAGTTTTGCCTTGAAACTACCCATCGTTCGTTAGTATTTAGTTTTGCCTTGAAACTACCCATCGTTCGTTAGTATTAAGTTTTGCCTTGAAACTACCCATCGTTCGTTAGTATTTAGTTTTGCCTTGAAACTACCCATCGTTCGTTAGTATTTAGTTTTGCCTTGAAACTACCCATCGTTCGTTAGTATTTAGTTTTGCCTTGAAACTACCCATCGTTCGTTAGTATTAAGTTTTGCCTTGAAACTACCCATCGTTCGTTAGTATTTAGTTTTGCCTTGAAACTACCCATCGTTCGTTAGTATTTAGTTTTGCCTTGAAACTACCCATCGTTCGTTAGTATTTAGTTTTGCCTTGAAACTACCCATCGTTCGTTAGTATTTAGTTTTGCCTTGAAACTACCCATCGTTCATTAGTATTTAGTTTTGCCTTGAAACTACACACCGTTCGTTAGTATTTAGTTTTGCCTTGAAACTACACATCGTTCGTAAGTATTTAGTTTTGCCTTGAAACTACCCATCGTTCGTTAGTATTAAGTTTTGCCTTGAAACTACACATCGTTCGTAAGTATTTAGTTTTGCCTTGAAACTACCCATCGTTCGTTAGTATTTAGTTTTGCCTTGAAACTACCCATCGTTCGTTAGTATTAAGTTTTGCCTTGAAACTACCCATCGTTCGTTAGTATTTAGTTTTGCCTTGAAACTACACATCGTTCGTAAGTATTTAGTTTTGCCTTGAAACTACCCATCGTTCGTTAGCATTTAGTTTTGCCTTGAAACTACACATCGTTCGTAAGTATTTAGTTTTGCCTTGAAACTACCCATCGTTCGTTAGTATTTAGTTTTGCCTTGAAACTACCCATCGTTCGTTAGTATTAAGTTTTGCCTTGAAACTACCCATCGTTCGTTAGTATTTAGTTTTGCCTTGAAACTACCCATCGTTCGTTAGTATTTAGTTTTGCCTTGAAACTACCCATCGTTCGTTAGTATTTAGTTTTGCCTTGAAACTACCCATCGTCCGTTAGTATTTAGTTTTGCCTTGAAACTACACATCGTTCGTTAGTATTTAGTTTTGCCTTGAAACTACACATCGTTCGTTAGTATTTAGTTTTGCCTTGAAACTACACATCGTTCGTTAGTATTTAGTTTTGCCTTGAAACTACCCATCGTCCGTTAGTATTTAGTTTTGCCTTGAAACTACCCATCGTCCGTTAGTATTTAGTTTTGCCTTGAAACTACCCATCGTTCGTTAGTATTTAGTTTTGCCTTGAAACTACCCATCGTTCGTTAGTATTTAGTTTTGCCTTGAAACTACCCATCGTTCATTAGTATTTAGTTTTGCCTTGAAACTACCCATCGTCCGTTAGTATTTAGTTTTGCCTTGAAACTACCCATCGTCCGTTAGTATTTAGTTTTGCCTTGAAACTACACATCGTTCGTTAGTATTTAGTTTTGCCTTGAAACTACACATCGTTCGTTAGTATTTAGTTTTGCCTTGAAACTACCCATCGTTCGTTAGTATTTAGTTTTGCCTTGAAACTACCCATCGTTCGTTAGTATTTAGTTTTGCCTTGAAACTACCCATCGTTCGTTAGTATTTAGTTTTGCCTTGAAACTACCCATCGTTCGTTAGTATTTAGTTTTGCCTTGAAACTACCCATCGTTCGTTAGTATTAAGTTTTGCCTTGAAACTACCCATCGTTCGTTAGTATTTAGTTTTGCCTTGAAACTACCCATCGTTCGTTAGTATTTAGTTTTGCCTTGAAACTACCCATCGTTCGTTAGTATTTAGGTTTGCCTTGAAACTACCCATCGTTCGTTAGTATTTAGTTTTGCCTTGAAACTACCCATCGTTCGTTAGTATTTAGTTTTGCCTTGAAACTACCCATCGTTCGTTAGTATTTAGGTTTGCCTTGAAACTACCCATCGTTCGTTAGTATTTAGTTTTGCCTTGAAACTACCCATCGTTCGTTAGTATTTAGTTTTGCCTTGAAACTACCCATCGTCCGTTAGTATTTAGTTTTGCCTTGAAACTACCCATCGTCCGTTAGTATTTAGTTTTGCCTTGAAACTACCCATCGTCCGTTAGTATTTAGTTTTGCCTTGAAACTACCCATCGTTCGTTAGTATTTAGTTTTGCCTTGAAACTACACATCGTCCGTTAGTATTTAGTTTTGCCTTGAAACTACCCATCGTTCGTTAGTATTAAGTTTTGCCTTGAAACTACACATCGTCCGTTAGTATTTAGTTTTGCCTTGAAACTACACACCGTTCGTTAGTATTTAGTTTTGCCTTGAAACAACACATCGTTCGTTAGTATTTAGTTTTGCCTTGAAACAACACATCGTTCGTTAGTATTTAGTTTTGCCTTGAAACTACCCATCGTTCGTTAGTATTTAGTTTTGCCTTGAAACTACCCATCGTTCGTTAGTATTTAGTTTTGCCTTGAAACTACACATCGTCCGTTAGTATTTAGTTTTGCCTTGAAACTACACATCGTTCGTTAGTATTAAGTTTTGCCTTGAAACTACCCATCGTTCGTTAGTATTAAGTTTTGCCTTGAAACTACCCATCGTTCGTTAGTATTAAGTTTTGCCTTGAAACTACCCATCGTTCGTTAGTATTTAGTTTTGCCTTGAAACTACCCATCGTTCGTTAGTATTAAGTTTTGCCTTGAAACTACCCATCGTCCGTTAGTATTAAGTTTTGCCTTGAAACTACCCATCGTCCGTTAGTATTTAGTTTTGCCTTGAAACTACCCATCGTTCGTTAGTATTTAGTTTTGCCTTGAAACTACCCATCGTTCGTTAGTATTTAGTTTTGCCTTGAAACTACCCATCGTTCGTTAGTATTTAGTTTTGCCTTGAAACTACACATCGTTCGTTAGTATTTAGTTTTGCCTTGAAACTACCCATCGTTCGTTAGTATTTAGTTTTGCCTTGAAACTACCCATCGTTCGTTAGTATTAAGTTTTGCCTTGAAACTACCCATCGTTCGTTAGTATTAAGTTTTGCCTTGAAACTACACACCGTTCATTAGTATTTAGTTTTGCCTTGAAACTACCCATCGTTCGTTAGTATTTAGTTTTGCCTTGAAACTACCCATCGTTCGTTAGTATTTAGTTTTGCCTTGAAACTACCCATCGTTCATTAGTATTTAGTTTTGCCTTGAAACTACCCATCGTCCGTTAGTATTTAGGTTTGCCTTGAAACTACACATCGTTCGTTAGTATTTAGTTTTGCCTTGAAACTACACACCGTTCATTAGTATTTAGTTTTGCCTTGAAACTACACACCGTTCGTAAGTATTTAGTTTTGCCTTGAAACTACACATCGTTCAATTGTGGATCAGGAAACCCAATTTTATATATCTGACCAGATTAAGCTTGGCGTAGCTAAAACATTAACGTGATCAAGAAATCAGTCCATAGTTGAAGGAGCAGCACAGCAGATGTATGTTACTGGAACAGAACGACACTTACTTTAAATGACTCGTTGCTTCGAACCTGTTATAGAGGATAAAGTTAATAATTCGTCAGACTTATTTCATAATATTGCATACAGGCTTGAGATTTGTTTTAAATATTTCCATTACTAGGTCAAGCATTTTCAGGAGAATAACAATCGTTCGGGCCCTCAAGTATAAAACCATTTGAAACAAAATCTTATAGTTCCAGTTTCACCATGTTATTGCAATATCAGATGTTTTAATGACTATAAAATGTGAGCTTCCATGTAAGTTAAATAATATGTTCCAGTCATATCCAGATGTAGATACTCTTGTGGATGACGAAAGCGCATTCCACAAAGAGATTGTTGATGGTAAAATCGATTGCGAGAAGTGTTGCGCCAAGCAGTGGAAGTTTCGTAACTGCGAAGCGTTCCTGAGACTATATAACTTAGTTTCTGCAATTGATGAAGTCATTAAACTCGAAAGGTTCACATCCAGTGATATAAACAATTTAAACTGCGGCAAAAGATACCTGAATTTTACATTTTTGTATTAGTGTAAATAAGTGTTTAATATTTCAAGAAATTGTGTCTAAAATACGCATTTTCCTTGTTAATATATAACAAGGCAAAACATAATTAACACCATCAACAATATATTATTTACAAATGATAGTTTCTGAAACTCTGACATTTCTCTAAACGGAGTTCTTCTATAAAGACGGACATGTGTCATGTTTACGTTGAACTTTGAACGTTATGTTGGTCTGTTAAAAGGAGGACACATGGTCCATAGTGGTAATTACCCATACACAGACGGTTATATGTGGACGTCTCCTGGGAAATCACAGCATTACTGTATGCGTACAGATGTAATGGATATCCAACATTTTATAAGCAATTACTAGTTTGGTTTAATACAAAAAAGCCACCTGATGACTATAAATTATGGACAATGTCAGATGAAGTCTGTCGTTGCGCTCTTTCTCCATACAAAGGCCTGTTGTGAAGATAGACACCAGCTGGGAGATAAGGCTCCGACGTAATCACTTATTGCCAAATGCAATGTATTATAATTATGTTGTTGTAATTGTATTAAACAAAGTTGTATTGTAATTGTATGGTCATTGTTTGGTCATTGTTGTTGTTGTTGTTGCAAGGCGAGAAAATATCTACAATGTGCGTACTATTGAAACATACGGTCATTTGCCGGAATATATAAAAGAATAAACGTGTTCATGGACCCTTCATACAACAAATTGGCCCTAAATCGAACGCCTGCCAATATTTCTTCAATTCGTGAGAAGGATGAAATACAAAATACGGTACAAATCATGTTTTCGGACCTTCTCGGAGGTTGGGATTGTTGATATCATCTGGTATTGAGTGTGATCCAACCCCCACAGCTCTAAAAGTAGAACAAAAAGTTAACGTTCGTTAAAACCAAACATGTGTATGACATAATAAGAACGTTCCTCTGCATTTTATTTTTTTCAAAATAATCACCCATGAAAGGACATTTCAGTATTTTGTTTGTAATAGAAGTTGTTTCCGTTTTTATTGCTATGGACGCACTTTGTAATTCAATTTAGTTAATTCATACAAGCGTTAATCTGCTAGTTTCCATTGGTGACTGTGTGTAGAAGCTCGTGTGTAGTTTCCATTGGTGACTGTGTGTAGAAGCTCGTGTGTAGTTTCCATTGGTGACTGTGTATAGAAGCCCGTGTGTAGTTTCCATTGGTGACTGTGTATAGAAGCCCGTGTGTAGTTTCCATTGGTGACTGTGTGTAGAAGCTCGTGTGTAGTTTACATTGGTTACTGTGTATAGAAGCTCGTGTGTAGTTTCCATTGGTGACTGTGTGTAGAAGCTCGTGTGTAGTTTCCATTGGTGACTGTGTATATAGGCTCGTGTGTAGTTTCCATTGGTGACTGTGTATATAAGCTCGTGTGTAGTTTCCATTGGTGACTGTGTGTAGAAGCTCGTGTGTAGTTTCCATTGGTGACTGTGTGTAGAAGCTCGTGTGTAGTTTCCATTGGTGACTGTGTATATAGGCTCGTATGTAGTTTCCATTGGTGACTGTGTATATAAGCTCGTGTGTAGTTTCCATTGGTGACTGTGTATATAAGCTCGTGTGTAGTTTCCATTGGTGACTGTGTATATAAGCTCGTGTGTAGTTTCCATTGGTGACTGTGTGTATATAAGCTCGTGTGTAGTTTCCATTGGTGACTGTGTATATAAGCTCGTGTGTAGTTTCCATTGGTGACTGTGTGTAGAAGCTCGTGTGTATCGTTGTGGTGGAATTAGGGAGACTTTTGAGAGTTTCTGAATGTTCATATTACGCACTTGAGTGCAGTTCGTAGAACGATATTAACTTCTAACAGGCTTGAAATAAAATCCAGAACAAGAACATAATGATGTATTGTATGATCTTGAAATATTAGTTACAAGTATTATCACAATAATTGACTTTATGAGGAACTTCTATAGAGCGTTTTACATGCAATAAAAAATCAAATTACATGTTAGAATATTAGAACGCCAAGGCAAGAAAGAATGTATCGTATGCGTGTGCCTTAATTTCGATGTAAACAGGACTTGGAGTCATAATCATAATGTTGTTTTATCGTGCAAAAAACATGTTAAACAATTGTAAAGTATATTAGTTTATTCTTTTTATTTCAAGATGGAATAAACACCAAACCCCATCCCAAATAAAAATGCAGTCATTCTTTCTTGTGAGAAACAACAACACTTAATATTTTTGTGAGATTTCTTATTAAAATTCGTCATCTGCGATGGTGTTGCAATGATCATGATAATGAAGACATATTCTACGAATATTGCTTGTAGTATGTTTTGAGTACGAGTTTTAGGAATGACGTTAAACACTTAAAACACAATCATGTCTTGTAACGTGCATTTGAGGTAATATTTTGCATTGCTGCGAAGAATTTTAAGTGCCATTCTGGCCTTGAAAATATATGTCGATTTCGGTGAAAGTGAGACCTTGTAATTGATTATACATTTCTTATTATATACTAGTGCGAATAAGACCAGTCAAAATGGTCACTCATGAGAGTTAAATGTCATTATACTACATACGTATGTCAATTAAAATATAAGACAGAGGTTTGTGGTTCTTTAAGACAATGACAAACGTAATATCATTATAACCCGGAAAGCATGTTACATTTTTTTAAATCTTGACCTTAACAGAGAAATATCTATCTCGATGTTGACCTTGACCTTCAGTTGTGGACCGAGATTTTATTCAAGGTCGGAGGGTGTTGTTTAACCCACATTAGCTATATGAATTCAAGCTGATATAAAGTCAGTATTAAGTCAGTTTTTATAAAAGACCACGAGGGCCTTTGTTATTATGGCATGGCTTGTTTGGTCATTTTTACCCTGAGCATGGACGTGTGGGTAATAAGCAACATAGTGATAGTTCACTTAGAACATTTCATGTTAGTTAGTGCGCTGCCATTACAGTCTTGTAACATAAAAAAATGCAATATGAATAAGATAAGATAACATAACATAACAAATAGTTTATTGTAATCTAAGGCCTCGGGCCCATAATACTGTTATTCATACATATACGTTTGACAACATAGATAAAATACAATGATGAACAAGACATATTTTAAAGCAATGGGATATCAATAATATTCTTGCAAACTCCTTTAAAAAATGTTTTAAAATGCAAAGAATCAACATGCTCGTACATCAATATTGCACTCATAAGCTTCCGGTATCTGAATGAGATGCATACATAATAATAAAGCATAGGTGAATAACACTATAACGAGTTATCATTACGTTTCAGAAATGTTTCTCTTGTTATGAAAGCGTTGTGAATATATTTTGAAATCAGTACAATACTATTTTTAGACACTTCTGACATAATGTTATAGAAAACTGCTTGCGTGGGAAAAGACAAAATCCAGTTGGGTTTGAAATATTCATTTCGCATATTTGCATACAACGGACAAATCATGAACATGTGGAATTCGTCTTCAATGACATATATATGTTCGGACAAACAATGGGCAAAATCTAAATTATCGCTCAATATTCAGGTGTCGACCCTTTTCAATCATCAGGGGGTGACTTGAGCACCTAAAGTTGGACAAGTGTCTTTTCAATATATATGATAGATCACATGATTAATATCGTTCACGATCAAGAGCAGTTTTGAAAGGTTTATAATGGACTGCCTAAGGTGAAGCTTCTATATATGAATACAGTTTTTGCACAGCACAATCTTTAAGTCTTTCAATAAACCTTAAGCCATAATAGCCTTAAGAAATGTTCTTGGTTTTCAATCTCTTGTGAAATCCACGCATAACCAAAGCCGTTCTCCAATAATAATTCCTTCACACTTGTTGCCCATGTTGTGCGACCTGATCATCTAGTGATTTAAGCATAAGATAACGCTGTCGTGGATAACGGTTTTCTGGCATGTGTATCAGTTTTAACCAGTACTTAATGCCACGTGTTGTATATTGTATGGACATAGGATATCTTCCACACACACTTAATGCAAAACAAGTTAGCAACAGACTGGTTTAATCCACAAATCCGTTTGCAGAAGTCAATGTGGATAATGGGGGCTCTATTGATTACAGAAATGTTGCCAATTTCAGGGGACATTATCCACTTACGCATCGGCGGTTCTATCTGGGAGGGTTTTCGAAAGGGATCGAGGCGAATATGAATATCTAACTACTGTCCAAGTTTGGTGAATATAAAATAACAAGAGGCCCAAGAGGGCATATGCTATACTGGTATGACGTGTTTGGTCAGTTTTTACCCAGAGAATGTATGTATGGGAAATAGGCAACGTACAAATAGTTCACTTGTAACATTTCGTGTTAGATCATGGGCTCCGCCATTACAGTCTTGTTACATGTAACGTGCAATGGGAATATAGAAGCCCTTCTATATCAGAAATGTTGCCAGTTTCAAGGGCCATAATCTAGTCATGCATGGGCGGATCTGGCTGGTTTTCGAAAGGAACCGAGGCCTTGTGGATATTTAACTAATCTACAAATTTGGTGATGATAAATTAAAAACTGCTGGCTCTATTATGTTCAAAGGCTCAATTCTAACCATGACACAGTCTGGTTTTCGAAAGGAACCTTGTTTCAGTCAATACCTAACTACAGTATAAGTTTGGTAAACATCGGGTTATATATGGGAGCTCTATTATGTTTGCAGGCTCAATTACAGCAATTTGACAATTTCAAGGGCCATAATGCATATATCTGCCTGGTTTTATAGAAACCGAGGTCTTATCAATATTCAACTACTGTGTAAATTTAGTGAAGATCGGATAAGAAATGGAGGGTCTATTGTGTTCATAATCTATATTATAGTAATTTTGAAAACTTCAAGGACATCATCCAGTCTTAAATGGGCGTATCACAAGATCAATCATTTTTTTTAACTTCTATTCAAGTAATCATCGGATAATAAATGGGGGTTCTATAGTGTCGATAAGCCCAATTATAGCAATTTCGAGCTCTCGTGGATATCTAACTACTGTATAAGTTTGATTGAGATTCAATCAAAACTGCAGACTTTATAGCGTTCACATTGACACAAGCAAGTGTTTACAGACACACAGATGACGGACACTGCAACATCGCATTAGCACTTCTGGCCCTTTTGGCCTTTGTCCAGTAATGCTATAAAAACACAAAAGAACTTGATTATCCACATTGATCACAATTGAAAAACAACATCTACTTTGAAATTTAATATGTTTATTTTACACATAAATAGTAATTGTACATGAATGTCGATTCTTCATACCGTGTTTTCTAATGTAATGGGATGAATTAAAACAATACAGCATCAAACCGTATCCATGGTATTATGCTATGCAAACTATGACAGCTAAAGGAAAAGAAAATACATTTCAACTCTTCATATCCATAAAGGCATTACAAGTAGAGCTACATGTATCACATCAATATGTATAGGTGAAATACACAATAAAGATGTCAACATGTAAGTATCATACTGCTAGAAGTTGTAAAGTGAGAATAGATATGTAATTCGAGTTTTCTCTAAGTAATAGTGGTTGTTTTGAGTTTTAACGGTTGGCCAATGCAAATTGACCTCATCCGTGCAGTATTGAAGAGGAATTTAGAAGCTATGCGGGGAAATTTACCTTCATCATTGAATGATGTATAAATCCAAAAAGTCCAGTCTTACTAGCATCACAGAAGTGGTTGAGTAACAACAATGAATGAAAACTAAACTAAAATGGTACACAACCAGAATAAGAAAAAGGGGTAAGTCTGTGTTAAAAAAAGGAGATACGGCAATCGAGCTATCTGCGCATGACCTAAGTTCATTTGCAATAAATCACACCTCAAGGGAGTGTGGACTACTATCATATTGAAGGATAATCAGAGCCAACAATCTGTAAAAATAACGTTCTTTATATAAAATTGTTCACTCCATAAAATAGCATAAGTTATCCACAAATGACACAAGTCATGCAATATAAATACTAGTATAGTATATTTAGTATGATACTTCAGTGGAAATATCCATACCACTTACAGGGAGATAATAGATGTACATATGAAGTAACAGTAAGTAATGCATTACAGGAAATTGCATGAAACACATGGTAGGAATTTGAATTTAATAGTATTGAGTTTGTGTATTATTTCTTCTTAATACATATATTTTTTTAATGAAGCTGATCATGTTATCATCATGAATATAGTTAATATAAACATTCAAATAATAACTGGTTATAGCCTGACACCACATTTTCATTAGTGTTCACTGTGAACATTAAGGTATTTTTGCTGTATTACTTTTTCCTGACTAGATCTGGATTCTAATTAAAATAAAAATATTAACAATGGATTTCAAAACACATAGGAAAAGGCAGAAAGTCAACTTAATTCATACATGCCATTTTAGTGTGTTAGTACAAATATGAACCTACAAGGTTTCGCTCCACCCACGCTGCAGCGACACCCAAAGGATTTAGACAAGCTGCAAATTTTCAATTATTCATGATAACAGAATGAGCACCACAGTATATATCAATGCATGGGATAGTTCTTCTATGACTGATATGATTTTCAAATTCGAAACGGTAAAACCTTAAACAGTCTTGTAGTTTGGGGCAATTTTGCACTGTCACTTAATCACTCTGACTGATATGATTTTCCCAAACTTATCCATTTGAGGCAATCATGCAGAATATATGGCATAAGTGTAGTAAATGAATGCTTTTACATGTTGACCTAATTTCCATGAAGTTCAAACTGAATTATGCCCAATTCTTTAATGCAGCAACATCAAGTAAACAACTTGTTTTAATAAATCTGAAGTACATAAGCTGAAAACAACTTTCATAGAGGACTTAAGATAAAATATGGAAATAAAAACATTACAATTTACACAGATCAGTGTTTCCTTGACAACACTAAAACCTTAGGTACAAAACCATTTTCATCCTCTGAACAAAGACAACGTCTTAAAAGCCTATACAAGAAGGGCTGCTCAATATCAAGTCATTACATATGTTCCCATGAACATTAAACCAAGCAAATGATTTAATTGTTGTTGTTTTGTTATTGTTTTTCTTATAAATAAAACAAATGTACAACACCAAGATAACAATTGATTTCTTTTGAAAATAAAATATCCTCTTGCCATAATAAACAATAGAAAAATGAATTAAAAGTTCACTTTAAATCGGTTTGTAATGAGTGCTACAATAAAGGAGCCCAACATTCCCAGATATTCATATCCAAAAGTCATCTGCATTATCACATGCAGTGCCACTTGTGCCCTATTGTCCACCCAGTCTGTTTCCTCCGCCCCAACCATGTCCGCCTCCCCTGTTGTCATTGTCGTCAGGGCGACGCCGACTGGAAGGTGCTTGTCCAAACCCTGCCATGGCCCCTCGGCGATTTGGGAAATACTTGTACCTGCAAGTGAAAGTAATTCAGCTTATGAATACAGTAAGTTTTCTAACATTTCCTTGCTATGTGGATATCTCTGAAACATATAATTATTTCAAATATTTGCTTCTTGAAGCATTCACTAGAATAGTAATCAATAAGCTTACATTTCTGACAAAACACTTTAGTTCCACTTGTGTTTAGCCCAAATCAAGACTTAACCTCATTTGAAATTACCAGAAAAAGAAAACAACATAAATATTTAAAATCAGTGGACAAATTTGGTTCATAAATGGGCATTCATTTCTTAATACCCTACAGTAAAGTTCTTTAACTCTCTATGCTAAGTGTTTTCATGAACCTGTATCTCTTACTCGGTGAATAGATAATTCATAGCAAATGTTCTCTGTTTATGATAAACCAAAATAACTTATTTATGTACATATATTTTGAACTTGAACTTAAACTATTGAGCTTCACTTACAAGAACTGTGGAGTGTTAATGAGACGGACTCCGCCGAAGTCTTGTGGATATTTAAACATGAGAAAGAAGTACAGGTGTCCAACAATGATACCCAGCAACTCGGAGAATCCACTGAAATAGAGCACAGTGTTATATCACCAAAAAGAGAGTACAAATGTAGTTGGGTGCAAAAACAGCTATGCAATACAGCAATTAAACAGGCTGTATGGAAATCAAATTTTACCTTCCTTTTTTTTAAATAAGTACAGTTTGAAATATACAGTAGTTCTTGGAGTGGCTGCTAAAAATGTTTTTGTAAAACATATTCATCCTACGAAAACTGAATTCTAATGTGTTATTTTGTTTCCTCTGTTTGACCACCAGAATCATATTTAGTATTACAATCTTCAGTTAACCAATTACAAAATGAAAGTATGGCAAAATTCCTTGTCCAGTGATTGACTTGTTATTTTCTTTGTTTTTGTCTACACATCCACTTCCACATCAGAAATTGTAACAAGAAGAATGGGTGTAACAGGTCAATAACCATGGTGCTAATAAATAACAATACTATTTTCTTGTACAACACTAATTATTAAACATTGTCCTTAACAACATGATACAAAACAGTTGCGTCAATCAATGACCTTGTGATGAAATCATACACTCATGCTACAGCGCTCATTTATAATTTCAGTGACTTGGGTTGTGGGTGCATTTAGCACATTACAATGGATATACCGTACATGTAATAATAAATGTTATTATAAACAAAGTTGCCATCATGAAATTACGCAATCATATATTTGTGATAAATAACTAGTGCAATAACTTGACACCATAAATTAATAATTGTAATTTGTGCACATAATCTAGCAATGTTTTATGCATTAAAAAAGAATAAAACATTTCTTAGTTGGTGGTCAATCAATATGAAATTTATTAAACTTGTTTACTAAAATCGATAAATACCATACCAAGGCTCATATTTAGAAAGCTCATTGATAAATCCCTTATTAAATGACCATCAATGTAGTAATATCCTCAAGCGATAACAATCTTAGTGAACCAATAATATGTTTAGTCTGATGTCTTACCCTCCTCCGATGATCATGTTAAATGCCAGCAACACCCACGGTAGATACATGGCCTGTAAATACATGAAACAATATAGAAATGCTAATTGACTTTATTCCTTCCAAGAAAAAATCTCTCAATAATAACTTATACCTAGTTTTCTTGGACATTTATTATTTTCAGAGTTTAATAATACTTGGTCGTGCATAATTTTATCATTGACTAATCCTTTTTTATGTGTCATTATATTGCGCAAACCAAAACAAAATAGAATTAATCTTCAAGATCATTTTTTAACTTACATGAAAGGCATTTACTTTCTTTTCTTTAACAATGATGATATTTGTGTAATGTTTAATGTCTTGTGGTGATACATGTATGTGTCTCTTGTTCAGTGCTACATGGCCTTCATCCTAGTGCATTTAAACAGGATTAATTTTACACTTCTGGGCACTTCTGCAGTTGACATTGTTTTATTAATAATATATTCAAGAATTCAGTATTCAAAATAATCCATCTAATCATAGTCTCATCCTCATAGATGCATATTGTTTGCTGAGTAACATGGTCGAAATGTGTAAATGCTTTCATTTTGTTCCTAGACATCTCATTTTCACAATTAGCTAACGGCTTTATCTTATTTCTAAAACAAAACCGAGCATACCTTGAACCTGGTTCCGAACCAGAAGGAGACAATGGTGTCCTTGTTGAGCTGGCACCAGACATACAGCACACTGAGGATCATGGGGTCCATCAGAAGCTGGAAACAATGATAGACGGTATAATTATCCATTTAATAATATACATGTATAATGAACTGTATTGCTTGTAAATAACATGTCTTAATATCTTGTCTGCAATTTATTTTATAATTGGAAGCAACAGAAAGTGACACTTTGTGTAATGTATGTTGAAACATTGTCCAGCTGATAAGCCAAAAATGGATACACATCTATAATTTAAGAATTAAAACTTAACAAAACACCCACTCCAATTTGACTAAAGGATAATGTTAAGGTTCTATAACTGGGAAACTGACAATGATATAATATATTTGCAATTGAATAAGCACAACCGGCAAGCTTTACTAGGCTAAAAGCCTTCAATTTATGCTCAAATCATAAATTTTATATCGCCAAAATCTTCAAATATGATCAGATGATGCAAAGCACTTTTTTCCATTGAATTCTTTTTTTTCAAATCAGTACATCAGATGTGAAATTAATTACTACAAAATCAAAAATAACAGATTAAAACTCTACTTACCATAACCTCTCCAACAAATCCAATTATCTGGCAAACAGTTAAGGGAAATCAGTTTGTATTTGTCATAATTTTAACAATATATATTTTTCTAGTAATTCTGAAACTAACTTTGTGAAAAAAGGTAAGCATGTTTGTAAGAGCTAGAGTGAAATAAATTTTGATCTTACACTAATATTGAATACATTTTCCCTTTATGCTAAAAATGACAATTTAATCGGCATAGATAGGTAAATCATGTGATGAACATAACATCTTGGTGATGTCACTTTCATATGTTTTCAACCAGGCAAAGTGCATGCCACGTTACTTTAGTTAAATAAATGGAATCCAAATTCTATTACGCAGTAAGAATATAGGCAGTGAAAATAGCATGATATTTCACTGAAAAACATGCCAGAAATGTCAAACCTTGTTTGCAATTTAATCAAATCTATTAGATCATAAAGACGTCACCATCATAATATAACATCAACATACATTTTTAAATATAAATAGTCTAATAACTTTTGATGTGACATCATAAATGAATTGCACTGTGAATTAAGCACACTTTTAAACAATGTTTAATGTTCTTAGCGCTATTAATCTTTACATTCTTATCTATGATATAGAATAATTCCATATGGAATATGTAACAGGAGTGTTCTTAAATTGGTAAAACCAAGCCACGGTAACATTAGTATAAAGGATACCACAAGACATATCCAGTTGAACAGCAGCATAAACACATATTCTGCTGGCTTTCCTTCAAATATGCCTGAAAATACAAATGTAAGTACATTGTATATATATTTTATACATAAAAACACAGTAGCAGTGACAATGCATTTAATTATTTGAGGTGTTATTGAACACTTTCAGTCATGTATCTATAGTTTTTACCTGTTTCTAGTCTGGTTGAGTATGAATACAGGAAATATAGGTTGATAAGATAGTGAAAGCCACGACCTCCCGCTAATGGATAGAACAACACAGCCGTCAAAGGTCGCCAAAACTGAAAAAAACAATTGACAAATTATTAACTTACCGGTAATTTAATATGCTTAGTTATAATGTTTCTTCTTTCAACTAAAATTACTTTGATAACTTAATCAACAAAATATATGATAACTTAAAACAAAACATACTATCAAGTCAGGAGCTAGACTGGAGATGGGATTCATAAGTATCAGACAACAGTTACAAGGCTGTTTAGATTGAAAGAGATCTTCCATGGATAACAACCTCAATAAATAAAACTTTCTGCTCAAAGTTAAAGGAAACAGTAACATCTGGCAATTTGGCTATTAGGTTTTGGCTGAGTTTGTCATTATCCCGATGAAGTGGTAAATTAACAGCGCTGATGTGCTCTTTATCCATAATGGTAACCAGGTCAGTCATGACCTGAGGGCCAATATCAGGTTTGCCACTGAGCAGAGGCCACATCGGGACTATTTCTTAACAATTTTATCACATATATATTAGCCAGAAAAATTACACTGCCATTTTACCTATATGTTGCTTATATGTATAGTGAAAGAAGTATACTGAGCATAGGAACTTTTAATGTTGGTTACAGAACGATTCCTTTTGACACTATGTAAACATATATTTTTCATAATGAAATCAAACGAAACCATTGCAACATATGTTGTTATTAAATGCATATTTCATCAACAACACACAGCAGCAGGAAAGGATTGACATGGATTGGTTTGTCTATCATTTTTCACACAAAAATGAGTTTCAAACTTTCAGCTAAATGTTGTCGGCTTAATTGGATGTGAAGATTAAAAAATCACCATATATGTACTTGAAAAGCACAATTACTATAATTATGAGCATCAACTCGCAGAGTGTCTTCAAAACCAAACATAAATGTGTGCAACAAGACAATCACTCCACATACACAGTTTTGTATGGCTGCTTACACACTGTTGTAAGGTGAATATCAACTGCTACCATGACAAGTGTGGGTTCCACAGAAAGTTAATTCCAAATGGACTTTTGGCTCACCAGACAATATTATTTTGTGTTCTTGGACATTCATCAACCCTAGTATCAAATTCTGTGATTGACTTATTGACCTTTATGATATTGATTTTAGGTAATACTGGTAGTATTATAAGCCCAAGTCAGTCTAAGAAGCTTGTTCTACAGACTACATGAATTACAGTGACCTCATACCACCTCAATATTGTACCAGGAGACTTCGTACCAGATATATATATTGTATAGTTATATATGTTTTTGATAAGTTTTATGTGTAGAAATGTATATAGGCAATTAATTCGTTATTTTATTTGTGATGTGCTGTATGTGGTGTCTGTTTGTATTCATGATCATTTGCCGTTTTTAACTTACTTCTTGTGTGCTTATGCAAATTAGATACATGCACTTCATTATGTATGTGTATTTCATTTCATTTATTTTCATTTTTTTTTTGCATTTCATTATTGTTTATGTAATGTGCTGTATTAATGTCTGTTTTGTATGATTATTTGTGCTATAATTTGAAAAATATCCATGAACTTTAATAAATATACATAATCGAATAGCACTTGTTGTGGTTGAGAACTGTTTTTCACACCATTCTTAACCTCAAGTTTCCCAATTGTCTCCTAAAACGACCATGTTAGCAACTACTTATCACCTTTGGAAACCCTTATATAGCGCATAATGTAGTACGATGTCCAATGTCTCGAAGTACGATATTGAAGTGGTGGAAATTAGCACAAGCCAACAAGCCCTGCACTGGTAAAATGTCTTCCGGGCTTGCTCAAATTCTGAATTTTATATAGCATCGCTTGTTAAAAACATTGATGCCAAGCAATAGTATAAGAATTCGGCCTTGTTTATCCAAAAGTTTAATTTTGATGAGACTGTGGTATTAAGTCTCCAACAATCGACTACACCATACCAAATCATTGAAATTGTCTAATGTATACCTTCATAACTCACATGTTAACACTTTCATACGTTAAAGGCACTCTAAATTATATAAAACAAGTAATACATACCTGGAATTTATATACGACTTGTTCAAACAGAAGAACAAGCCACATAGGATTAAGGAGCCCAAATCTTGCAGCAAGGGGCACAATCACAGACCCGGTGAACCAAAATTTAGTTATCTGGGGTATCCCGCGATACCATTCCCCTATGTCGTTAGACATTTTGTTTTGGAAGTAATAATATATACTAAATCTATTGAATTCTATCGCTAGTTAAGCTGTCTGTAAGTTCGACGTGTCCCAAGAAATATTTTGCTGATCTTCCCGGAAGTAAATAAACGATTTATAAAAACAGCTGCCGATTTAGAAAGAGGCTAGATTCTAACAGAAAGACTAACACAAAGCAAATCTACACAGTAGCATCCCCTTATGATGAGAGAAAAACCACCGAACTTTTGTCGGTAAAAGGGTGTACTTTGAAAATAGCTTGTGTTTTCATATTTAAGATTTACATATAACATTAGACCAGAAATAATACCTTATGACTGGACAAATAATCAGTAACCGCTATGTGGGAGTTTAAACAAGTTACTAAAATCACACTGTGAAGTACACGGAATATACATGTATATTCCTGTAAATTTAATTTTCACATTGACTTAAACCACATCAAAAGCATGAATTTTAATTGAAATGCGTTGCTGAGTTTTGAATTTTATAAACTTTTAGTATGTAGATGCAGGCACGGACATATATGTATACAGTGTATAAGAAAAATAATTTTGCTACAAAATATACAAACAATATTATAATATTGTAACGTTACTCACATGTTTACAATTGTCTACTTATATATGCCGTTTTTTTTGCCGTCTTCCGTGCATTGAAATTATGCAAAACACAAAATAGCGCATGCTACTAGAAAACCTACGATTTGAGTATTCGTATTTTTTTGGTATTTTTCAACATGTCTATTGTAACGTGTGACGTCAACAAGGCCGACAGATCCCTTCAGAGAAAGCATGCTCGACCCTGAAGGGGTGCACTGGTCTTTATATACTCTAAATTCTCAATCTACACCGAACACGGGTTTGCTAATTTTCATATTACCAACCAAGTTAACATACGTTCTATGAACGTACTTCCGTCTATAACGGAATGTTATTCTATGAACGCACATCCGCCGCCTACAGCGGATCGTTACACTAATCCGCCGCCTACAGCTGACCGTTACACTACGTTAAATTTCACGCAAGGAATATTCTCACTCTAATGCCCCCAAATTGGCTTTAAACAATGGGATTGAAGCACTGATCTCCCCTACCATGTTCACTGTGTAATATGCTTATTGCGCTTAGATTTAAAATTAAAAAAATAGATTAAAAATTTAAAAACGTCTATTGACCTATATGCCATGCTGCATTTACATCAGTGTCTATAGTCGATAAAATAATTGATATAATTGTAAATAACGCTCAGTTGCATTTGAATTACGTTACACAATATCTAAAAATTACAATTTTTTTGCTATTAAATTTGTCTTGAAAGCTTACTCAGAATTGCCAGATCATTCAATAAAACGGCTGGAATTGTATCTGCTGTACTGACATTCCCACCACTTTAATTCTTTTTATTATTAATGGCCTATATATCCAAAAAATCAACATAAATGAAATTTCTCTCGTTACTCGTGTTACAACGTAATTCACTGTAAGGTGATTCACATATATTTGTTAATTCGCTTTCAATTGTTTATGCGTTTTCCGTATAACTGCCATATATATAGCCATATAAATAATTTTACATTAGCGCCTATGCGTAAATTAAAATCCGCTAGATTATATCATACTATATTTGACATGCGTCACGTTGTTAACCAAAGGTTAAAACAACGATGTTGTTTGAAAGCATGCATACATTACGCGTATGAAAATTTCATATGCAAATCAAAATTGTGTTTGATTTTAAAATGCCTTTTTTGTTTTTACGTTTTAAAATGTTTCAACTAAAATACATTTGAGATCTAAATACATTTCATGCAATGTTACATACATGTAAATATTTATCTTTGCCCGTTACACAGGCTTCAACACTTATTTTGTTTTGCATTGAGCATAGCGATTGGAAGTAACAGTGTACAATAACACCAAGGACGGAGATGGTCTCTGTAACGACATATCATCGGGCCCTGGAACAAAATATACTGGAGTTGTTTGCGGAGCCGGTGGGTCATTTGTCTGTAAGTACCATATGTCTATAAAAGGTGGGTTTGTGAGTGCCACGAGTTGTTTCTGGTGCCATGAGTAGAACCAACCGTAACTACTCGTCTATCTCCGACTCTCGCTGACAGCTGGATGTATAAATGTGTTGTAACACTATTTACTTTATTGAACATTTAGGGATACTGTTATCATATGTAAGCTAAATTGTATTTTTATCAACCGGAACAAAAAATTGGCACAAAAGCAGAGACATTGCATGGGAAGTGAATTACACTACCATTTAAAACAAATGCATGTACATCTAGACTCATACTTAAATGTTTATATGTTCAATAACATGTTGTTGTTTTAACTCAAGTTCGTTTTTTAACGTATCCAAATTGTTTAGGAGAATTAAAATATTTTTACAATCTGCCACCACCTTTTTGTGCTTTATGGATTAACAAAAGCTGTCACATATTATGAAACGTGACAAATTCTCCTGATTTTTTTAAAAGTTTAGTTTATAACATATACATGTTGAATAATTTATTTGATTCAAATCACATTTATCTTAACAACTGCTTTCTAATGGTGCTCTACTGATATGTGAAGAAGGGCTGACTGAGCTAAAAAAATCCATATGACCTCTCCAAATACGACTATGAACCGAAGATGAGACATGACACACATTTCAAAGTAGCTTGGCCAAAATGTTAATATCCATTGAAGCTTAAAGCTGCACTCTCTCAGATACACCGTTTTCCAACTCTTTTATTTTTTGTTTTGGAAAGAGCAAATTTTTGCGTAAATATCTGCTAACCAATGATAGGAGATTGCTGACAAAAGATCAGATCGCAGATTTTCATATTTCTGTTCGAAAATTAATGTTTTATGGCTAACGGTTTAAGAAAAAATGCATAAAACCTAATCTTTTGTTCTTAGATATCAAAATCTGCGATCTAATTTTTGTCAACAGTCTTATATAACTGATTTCCACATATTTTCGCAAAAAAATGGCTCGTTCCAAGACAAAAAATAAAAAAAAGTTGTCAAAACGTTCAATCTGTGAGAGTGCATCTTTAACAATGAATGAGACGTAGAGTTTAAAAAAATATATAGTGTGCATCATAATCTCAGTGTGTCTCGGACATTTTAGACGAGAGGACACATCTAATGGGCGACACTCTTACCATAGTGTTGTGCAATTCTGTGTCAAATTTGATTGATTTCCTTACTTTCCGGAACATTTTTTTAAAGAAATGTTATCGAAAGCATTAGAAACAACCAAATTCATTGAATTGATATCCCCCGCCTGATTAGGCAAAGTTCATGGATTGGAAATGAAAAGTAGATGGAATATTCCTATATTAAATTGTAAAATGGCTGCAGAGAAATGAACCGATAAGAACGTTGGATATATGTTTGAGTTTGTTTAGAATTATTATCATGTGTTCAGCCAAACATGTATGAACATAATCTGACCAATCACTACCATGAAATGATTTCGGACAAGATTTTTGTACGATTTGACCTAGTAACCTAATTTTTTATCACATGTGACCCAGTTTTCTAATTTTTTAACATGTGACCCAGTTTTAAACATGTCAAAGAGTTCATCAAGGAAAACATTCTGATCACGTTTCATGAATATTAGACCATACATAATGCCTCTAATGTGTTCCAAAGATTTTTCTAAGATTTGAGATAGTGATCTAGTTTTTGACCCCATGTGACCCACTTTTACAAGTTGTCGAGATTTGATCAAGGGAACATTCTGACCAAGTTTGAACATTTTCTGATCAATGCCTACCAAGATATGGTTCTGGACGGACGGAATGACGGACAGAAGGGAGGACAGACGGACGGAATGAAGGACAAAGCAAAAATAATATCCCCCTCCCGAAACCTTCGATTTGGCGGGGGATAACAAGAACCATAAGTCTGCTGGTCATAGCCACAAACAACCCCCCAGATGCAAAACTTCACATGATGGCTTACTTTCCTCACTATTTTCATGACTCTGGGGCACATACTAACTTAGAAAGGGGTGATGCTTAACTTGGCCAAGGGCTATAACTCTACTTTTACCAGAGGCATCCACACGCTATACCCTATGTGTACAGATGCACATGCTGGTTAACATTTTTGTTTGACACAAGATTGTATGCTCTATATGCCATGTACAAATAAAGGACCGTAACTCCGCGTTTAATGGGCAAAGCAACATACAAAAAAAAAACGCGTACAACTACACATGCTCGTAAACATTCCCGATTCCCTTAAATTAACATGTAGTCACATTCTGCCTCATATGTTTATATGCGACTTAAGATTGCATGATCCAAATGCTACTTTTATAATTTTACAACTTAGTCTTGGGTCATAACTCTGCATTGACTGGGCACAGCCACACACCAACACCCAGGTGCGTAACTTCCTGCTGCTAAACATTCTGTAAAGTTTCATTACCCTGGATTATACACTGTTGGAGATACGCGTGCCACAATATTACATTCCCACACTATTTGTAACAAGGTCTGACTCCCGATAAGCATACCAGGCTGAATGATAGGTAGTGAGGTCTTATATTCATGGTTTGTAAAACATGCGAACGCAACACAAAACAACATGCTGCCACATGTTATGTAGTTGATATGTAGAAAATTCCTGCATATGCAACAGCATCAGTTAGACTAGAAATATATTATTATCCCACTTAAACTATTATGTGATATGATAAATTCTGCTCTGGTTCCATGTAGGCTAATGTTTTACTACGTCAACAGACATAACTGGTGAGATAGCGCTTCGTGGAATTTGCTCGGGTGCCCTACTGCATTCATACAGCACGCAAGAAAAAATGCGTTCAAAAAAACAGAATACACACATTAAGTATTGTCAGCTTTATTTAAACTGCCAAAGGTGCATGCTTAAAAGTTGATTAAAGTCATCAATAAAATGTATACATTTCAAAATAAAAATAACTGTAAATAGTACTGTCACATATCTATGAGATATTTAAGACTTTAAATATCATAATGATACACTGTCTAGTTAAAATATAATATTAAATATAGATAATTATTTAAAAATTATGAACCAAAAAATAATATTTATATCTTTAATCTTACCCCTGGCCTGTCATTATCTATTGATCAATGAGTCTACGTTTTAGATTCAATTTAACAAATTTAAAGCTGTTGACTGAGGATTTAGAGTGATTATGACAGTATGAATATATTCATTACTTTTACTAAAATCGTCATCATGTAAAATGAATAATTGATGGGAATGTCAGGAAATTCATGTACAGATAAACAAACATTGTAAAACACATATATTTTAATTATGCGGTTTTGTACAACTATTATCAACGCTAACAAAAATATGTAAACATATATGTAAATATCAGTGTTTAGAATCCTAACAAATAACTATACAACAGAGGCACCCACTTTTGGTGTTACAAAATTAATGTCCTTTGACAAACATTGTAGAAGATGTAAGTACTAAGTCTAGTAAGGATGGTTGGATGATTTGTTCATTTTTAAAGCTTTAAATGCATTCTGTTCTACAAACATTGTATGAAAGATTTCATTAGATGTACACACTAAAAATCAAGCTAAAACACAGCAAGTTGTGGATGTAATGTTAACCCAACATCAGTTGTTACGGCTAATCATATTGGCTGAGATATAAAAAGAGCAATTTGAAATTCAGATCATATTTCCAGGGGTCATGGTCAGTTTGAAAGGCTCCCTATGCTTTAAACATACTCGCTCAAGTTCTTGTATAATGCTCTTTTGACAAAATAAAGAGTGGCAAATCATAAGGAGTGTTAGAAGTTTTAACACTCCTTATGATTTGCCACTCTTAAAACTAAGATACAAAAAGCTGGAGCCCTTCGGCAAATTTTGATATTAGGTAAACAATCCACTTTGATGACCACAATTGTCATTAGTGTTAACATTAACAACACTTAATAACAGCTTTGTTGTTGCTTGATTGGTTGACTGACATTATCGTGTGATGTTATCAATGTATTGTTAAGAGGTCAAAATGTCTACCACTTTTGTTAAAATCCTGTAGTCCTTGTGATTTAGGCTGCGGCTTTCCATTTTTTTTCTAGACTTTATGGATAATGGTTCATACCCTACAAAATCCAAATTTTTTATACTATGACTGTCATTTTTTCGATATCATAGAGTAAAATAATGATAAAATACCGGAAAAACTATTATTGTCTCAGAGAACATGAGCGAGTAAATTTAACAGGCATTAGGCCTCACTATACTATCATTGTACTACACTGAAGATACACCACCAGCTCCTTTGCATTTCGTTATCAATAATGTCAATATATAATAGCAATATATTTATGATGTTAGAATCAAGGAATTCATTTAGCTTGCACATGATATATACTTACATTATAAACTGATAATGTTCCCCTTATGTATATTAAATTGTACCAATTTACAAAATTGGGTTTTAAATATGAATACCTGCATTGCTTTTAACATTATTTACCACCTTGATATTACAGGAACAATGTGTTTAATACAAGAGTACATACAATGAACATCAATGTACTTTGTTAATCTATCTAATATGAGTTCAATAATCATCTGCATTGTGCAATATAGTAATTCATCTATCATTAAGTATCAAGTCATCAACACTTTTCCCTGCCGCCATTTATCTACCTAGTTCTAATTGCCAGATCATTTACAAAAAAGGAGCAAATGTGAGTAAACTTTATGTATTCAGCCTTGTCTAATACCAGACTACATTTAACCAACTGTCCATTAACTATAACACTGTACTGTTCATTTATACCATACAAATATTTCAGAGCATTGTTTATGTTTGTATGTAAAGTACCACTACATGTAGTAGCAACCGTGGCACAATATGTCTCACATTTCAGTAGCAACCGTGGCACAATATGTCTCACATTTCAGTAGCAACCGTGGCACAATATGTCTCACATTTCAGTAGCAACCGTGGCACAATATGTCTCACATTTCAGTAGCAACCGTGGCACAATATGTCTCACATTTCAGTAGCAACCGTGGCACAATATGTCTCACATTTCAGTAGCAACCGTGGCACAATATGTCTCACATTTCAGATTTGTAAGGTTCACTTCTGTGTGTATTCTCATGTGGCATTATGAAAGACTGTTATCAGCAGAAGTAGAACTATGTCTCCCATTTTAAAGGTCTCTCTTCTGTTGTAAGGCTTGCCGTGTGGGTTTCATTATTTCTTTCATCTGCAAAACGAATGTCCGACAAGGCAGCACCACCTGTATCACATTTGAATGGTGCATTCTTGTATGCCACTCTTACTAATACCAGAGAGTAAAATCCGCATCGTAGTAAATCATTTATGTGGCTTCTTTCCGGACTGCATCTGTATTTACTTGGTAACCTGAAAACTACATTTGCTACCTACTTGACACTTTTTTAGTTTCTCTCATGCATGTTTCTTAACATGCTTTTGTAAATAGTCCTTACGTGCATAATTAACACCACACGTCGCACATACATATGGTCTCTCGCCGGGCTGTGCTGTGTGAATTTGAATATGTCTCATAAATGTAGATTGGTGAGCAAACGCAGCACTGCATATGTCACACTTGTACGGTTTCTCCCCTGTGTGAGTTCGCATATGGCTTATTAAATTAGATTGATATGCAAAAGAAGTACCACAAGTTTCACATTTATATGGTTTTTCACCTGTATGTGTTCTCATGTGCTGCCGTAAATGAGATTTCTGTCCAAAAGCAGCTTGACATATTTCACATGTATATGGTTTCTCACCTGTATGAATTCTAGCATGATCTTGTAGATGACCCTTCTGAGTAAAAGCCACACCACATGTCTTGCATGCATATGGTTTCTCTCCTGTGTGCAAACGCATATGGCAATCTAAATTAGGCCGGTGTGTAAAAGCAGCACTACAAATGAGACACTTGAATGGTTTCTCTCCTGTGTGAATTCGAATATGACTCTGTAAATGAGGTTTCTGTGTAAAAGAGGCATCACATATTTCACACTTGTATGGTTTCTCTCCAGTATGTGTTCGTTCGTGTATCTTTAATTTTTCTCTTCGAGTGTAAGTAGCGCCACATTGTTCACACTTGAATGGTTTCTCACCTGTATGTGGTAAAGGCATATTTCTTCTTGTGTGCTATCAGATATGGCATTGGGAATTATTTCTTAAAACTTGCCTACAAGTTACACCACATGTCTGACATGAAAATGGTTCTTTTCCTTCATGAATTTGAATAAAGTGTTGTGACACTATTCTCTATAAAATTATCTTGTCAATTATTCCGTTCCTTTATTACATCAACTGTGCAGTATGTCTCTCATTTGTGTGGTTTCCCTTCTACATGTAATGATGTTTTCCAAAAAAGGGCCAAACTGCACCTGTAAAACATTTAAAGCCAATGTTATATCTATTGCAACCATTAACCAAACCACTTATCATAATCAAACACATAAATGTACACTAAAAACATTGTAAATGCTAAACAACATTACGATATACTGTCACAATTTTTTACCTGTGCCAATATATTTAACAAGAGCTGTCGTAGGACAGCATGCTCGACTATATGCCGCTTTGTCTTGAAAATGAATTAATAATAATGTTATATGTGCCTGTCAAAAGCAATAAAAAAGTAACAGTGCCTTGACCCTCGGGGCCCCAAATGCAATCCCATGGAAGTCCTCCATGAACTATTCCTATATACCAAGTTTGGTTGCAATATTTCAAACCTTTATTAATTTATTCAGTACCATACATTTTTCTATTTTTAGTAACAGTAACCTTGACCCTAAGGGCCCAAAAGGTGATTCTATGAAAGTTCTCCATAATCTCTTCCTGACATCCAAGTTTGGTCACTATATGTCAAACTAAAAAAAATAATTGTTTGGTTGGGGTTACATCACTTTCAAAAAAAAGGTAGGGTAGGTAGGCTTTTTATTTATTTATTTTTTATAGGCTTTATATAAGAATGTCATTTCATCATTGGAGAATGGTGTTCAAGTTATCTTCAGCATTAGTATTTAAGGTTTTAAACTACATATTAAAAAGCAATTTAAAAAGAAGAAAGTTAGTTTACATTATTTTTTTTCAAACTGACTATAAAAACGGTAGGGTCGGCGCCTATTCCGTAGATAGGGTCGGGTAACCCGAACCAAATGTAAAACCAAATGAAAACAAAACAAAACATGAATCTGCCTGTAGAGAATTGTTTATATTGCTGTTGTCATGACATTAATAATAGTAACTAGTTAATTTAATAGCCAGTGTTATATCTAATACAATGGTCGCCAGGAGCGTACCTAGGAGTACTCCAGAACGCCCAGGCTTACAAATGAATTAAGGTTCCCGCTATATGGCCAGTAAGAAAGTCGCACGTCAGGGGACATTGGTCCCGCTCCAACCCTATATTGGGACCAGAATATAGAAATACCTTTACTTTTTTCACCGCTCTAATGCACCAGTCAGTTGTAACCACGCCCCCCCACCCCCCGCGGTCCCAGGGTATGCCAGTGATAGCCAGGGAAATGGGCCGTGTTTTTACCTTTCAGGTGGCCCCGCAGTGCCGGGTGAATGCGGTGGTTTTCTCTTCGCGCAAAAAATAGCGGGGGATTTGACTTACCTAGGCTCCCTGGGGTGCGGGGGCATTTGGCGGGGATTTGACCATCAGTCCGACCCCGCAGGACAGAGATTTTACCCGGGGTTGGCTGGACCGAAAGTCAAAGTCCCGGCTATTCCCCAGACCTGGGGGAGCCGTGGTTATAATTGACTGGTGCAGAAAGTGTACGGGCGTACACTTCAACACTTCAAAATACTTCAGGTACGCCCCTGGCCATCGCCATAGCTCTAAAATAACAACCATTAAGCAAACCACCATAATCAAATACTCATGAAAACATTGTTAATCATAAAAATCATTATGATTACGATACTGTCACGATATCTTACCTGTGCCAATATATTTAAAAATGGCCAATTTATTACTAAGGGACGTAACTGTCTATGTGACTGAACAGCAGAAAGTCGCGAATTGTCTCGAACAGTCGTAAATAGTCGCCAAAGGTAATAATGTATGTTGATCAATTTTAAATGCAATGAAATATTTAATTTATAAACACACATTTAAGTATATAATGCGGAAAGGTATGACGAAATTATAAGCTGGGAATAGGATCAGCAATGATAAAACTCATACTCCTTTCATACATTAAGGAATAGTAATGCCCCAGTCTATGGAAAAGTCGCCTTGAATCTACATAAACTCAAATAAGAGCTCTTCAGATAGATATGGACCTCTTCAATTCAATGAAAGAGAGTTCCAATCGAATAAATGATGGCATTACTTAGAAAATCATACCTCTCTAATGTCAAATCAAATTTTATTTTCAGTCGGTATGACATAACAAAAAAAGGATTTTCATTTTAAGTATTTCAAATGTTCAAATTTTATTTCAAAAGAAGTTGGAATGAGTTTTGTAATTCAACATAAATATGAATTAATGAATATATGTGTAATATATTTAATTTGTTTGTACTGAAAAAATCGAATATAAATAAAATAACGAAAATACATAAAAATAAATTTACCACACAAAAAAAATAATATATTTACATTAAAGTCACTGCATCAACTGTCAAAACTATTAAATCAACACCTCTCTGCCGCTGTAGATTACTCCCATATTCATGAGGAATTGCTAACATGTACGTGACCTCGTTTGGCCTTGAAGTAGTCTCCTCTTGAGGTGCCTCTTAAGATGATTATGAATATAAAAATTAAATAACAATTGATAATGTATATACCATATCACTAAATACCCTATTCCTCATTTTATAGACGTTAAGAAAAATTCGCGTGAAACAGTCTTAAATAAGTGAATTGTCGCATTTCAGAAAAAATGTTTATCAGCCAAGATTGTTTGTAAATTAGGTAAGATGGAGCATCCATAACTGTGTTTTTTATTTTTATTTTTGTAATAGTTGTATAACAACGTTTTGATGCGAAACTGCAAAATATACTGATGAAGAAAAATGTAGATAGTGTTTTGTGCCAGAGAGCTCTGATAAGGGGAGGTCACTGTGTAGGAAAATGGAAATCGAATTTACCATTATTTCATAGAATCTAGCATTTTTGTAAAATTGAATGCATCTTTTCAATACTATAAGTAAAATTAACAGGTGGAACAAAATACAAATTTTTACAAAATGCATTGAATTATATAAAGATTCACATGTTTTATAGGATAAAACTTTTCATTAAAAATATTCGTCCAAAGAATCTTGTAACTGCACGGGCGGTAAATCCAAACATGTCGATACACATTCAAAACAATCATCTGTCAAACTAAGTTTCTTAAAATTTTGAGTAAAAATCGAAAGGACATACGAAGAAAATACTGGATTTGAGTTGGATGCACCGTTTTAACGGTCACAAAAGTAATTAATCATGCAGCACCTTGACGTTTGTGGAAAAAACTCGGGCAAAGTTTGGCACAGAAAACCAACCCCATCCACTGACAATGGGTAAAGATTGTTTTTATGAAAAACTTGCACTTTCATTAGCATTTGAAATTTTGAAATTGAAATCAACAGGTTTCAAAGAGTTTTATGTTTGGGGGATAAAGGTATGAGTGCTCTTGCGCAGTTATTGCAGTCAGAATGTACTTGCGTTGAAAGGGTGCAACGGGTTGGCAATTGATCTTGTATTTGTAACGCACCTGCGAGACAGGTGCAACAACTTGTGCCCATACTTGTGTCACGGTTCTGATACCTACACATGTGTTGAGTAGGTGTGTAAGCAGTCCGGTAGCTGAGTCGGTAGATCAGTCTCGCCCTGATAGGGAGGGGTCTTGGGTTCGAGCCCCAGTCTGGCTGCACATTTTTCTCACCCTGTGACATTTGGAATTATGTCATGGGCACCAATCATTCATTGATCTTTTTGAACTTGTCAAACAAATTGCCACAAGATTGGAAATAATAAACACTCATGTCTTTACGAAACTTATCGCCACACAGACAACTAAAAATAACCACTTGGAGACGTCCAGATGAATAATACAGTCACTGTCAGTCTCACATGCACACTCTGTAGCTACTCCCATGAAGCTTCAGAGAACTCAAAAAAAAATTGCGATTGTCAATGTTTTCATTGTTCATAGGTTGCATGGCACAGGGTTCGAATTTAACTTTGAGGAGCACTCGCAAAATTTTGCAAGTGCATTTTGAGGCAACTTGCAAAATGAAAAATCAACTTGCAATTTTGAAAAATCAACTTGCAATTTTATTATTAATTATTATTATAATTTTGTCTAATTAAAGTAGAAATTTACACCTAGACATATTATGCCAGACATATTATGAATATTAAAAAGTATCAATCTTGAGTGACTCGACTTCTGGAACTTGTTGATGGCTTATTCTATTTATGGGGTACGGAAAGACTCATCTGATGCTGGCAGCTTTTTGATAACAAAGCTGTCCAATAATTTGACATTGTTCACTTTGTATATTTATCCCGCCATCGGGTCATTTTATATCCCTTCGACAAGCATGCTACAGATTTCATCAAGTCTAAAAGTATTAAAAACAATAACATTATAATTTTAAAATAAAAAAAGCAACAGTAAATGTAGCGTGGATACTTTGGACCATGAAATATATCGATCAACGAAGTCTATTCATTTTGACAGTTGGGCGAAAATATATTCAAAGGATGATGGGATTTACATATAGTGCGCAAAAGCGCTAAATTTAGCCAATGATATAGCTAGGTGATTTTGTCATTCGTATTCACTTTGTATTATGCACGCCTCGGAGCATCCCGGAAAGATTAGAGATAAAACTCGGCCTTTTCCATATTTGTTCTATTTTTGAAACTTACTAGAGCGTGATTCCGTACTGTATTCTTTATACTGGTAGTGTAAACATGCCACCTATAGGCTGTTTACACTCGACTACGTAGCGGAGTTAAGTTCATGTTTATTCTTCTTTCCTTTTAACATTTTGTGGTCTAGAAAAAGCCACTCGCAGAATTTTGCGAGCTTGAATAAAAGTCACTCGCAATTTGCAAATGTCGCTCGTATTTTGCGAGTATGCGAGTCTAAATTCGGACCCTGTGGCATTCACAATATCTATTTGTGCCAGGCCACTGGTTATAACCTATGACTGCACCCTCCTTTCCCTTTAACATTTAAGTCAGATCAGGCACTCCTGCCTTTTTTCCCTGACATAACACATGTAAAATTACCCATGGAAAAAACAACAGGCTAATGGTAGCGATAATGCTCCCTTAGTGCAGTACCTAGTAACCCACTCAATCAGTTAGTTGGCTGGTTCTTACCCATACACTTAGTGGATTTAACCCATGACCCATTGCAGCACTGGTGAGCCATAAGGCAGCCGGTGGGTGGGCAAACCCTTACAAACTTAAAAGCAACCACCCCTAGCAGCACTGGTTACTTATGTTTGCTGGGCTAGCTCAAATATGCAACTAACATAGCTTAGTAAGAAATCCAAAAATCTAATTTGGATGACTGCCCTAACATTTCAGACAAAACCTATTCATATCTGATCCTCCAGTGATCTGTTTTGATGAAATGTATGACATGTATTGGTTGACGGTACATTTCTGAACACGGCACAAATCCCGAACACCTGTTAAAACACACGTTTATTTACCATGATCGATTATTGAATGATGTAGATCAATACAGAGACTTGCCTTGGTCACACTTGCAAAGTTTCAGCTTGTTGTGTTGAGTTTTTTTCAAAAAATGCCATTCAATGTTCTCATACACTTAAAGATCAAAATGTAGCACATGGGGAAACACGTCAGAGGGCACATGTGCATCTTTGAGGCCTTGTAGTAATGTTGACCTACATTCAAGATATTTATAAATAGAAATCAGGCTTTACATTTAAATCGCATGTTTTGAAAAACAGCAAAAAAAAACACTTAGCAGCTAAGTGTTTATTTACTAAAGAAAATAATACTTATCAATTAATATTATTGTATGACCATGTATATTCATTTTTTAAGTGTTCGGTATTTGTGCCCTCCATAGCATAAATTGACGGGTGATTTTCTGTCCATAAAATGAACGATTTTCGACCTAAGTTCGTTAAGATTGTAAATCTGTTCTTCAATTTTCATACAAAATTTTAACTTACCAAAACAAATACTCTTCAAGATAATTGTAAGAAACCTCCAGTGCTCGGATTTGTGACCTTAGCCTTAGTTTCCAATCTTTTTTTTTGCAGGTTGATGGTAAACATCACCCACACTTCAGCCAGTACAATCTCCAGGGGCCGAGTTGTGCGGTTTATGCATGCAGCATTTGACAGCACGGGGGAGCATTTCCTAGCTGGCGACCACCAGGGGAATGTGTATATGTTTGATCTTGCAAAAAACAGGTAATCCTTGTGTTCCTTAATTCCTTCCTGACTTGCTTAATTTGCAGTGGCCAAAATAACCACAATCCCACCATCACTGTACTGATGAAATGCTTGCTCAAATTCTGGATATTATTTAACAGGGTTTGTTAAAGTAAAAGAACTCGGGCTTGTTCATCTATGTCTTGTATTATTCTGACCACAAAGTTTGTTCAGGAATTTCGAACATTTATATATACATGAGATAGGACATTTATATACATGAGATTTATGAACATGAGATATAGAAATACTTTCAAATTTACCCTATCTTACAGATAAATGTATAACAGTATATCACTCTTAAAAATATACATTGTATAAGATTTGCTTTGACCTCGACCTACATGAACCTGTAGTGTATGTTATGGGGAACATGAACCTGTAGTGTATGTTATGGGGAACATGAACCTGTAGTGTATGTTATGGGGAACATGAACCTGTAGTGTATGTTATGGGGAACATGAACCTGTAGTGTATGTTATGGGGAACATGAACCTGTAGTGTATGTTATGGGGAACATGAACCTGTAGTGTATGTTATGGGGAACATGAACCTGTAGTGTATGTTATGGGGACATGAACCTGTAGTGTATGTTATGGGGAACAGCTGATGTTACAAACAAATTTCTGTAGGTTTGTAAACTTATAATGTGAAAGTTCATGTGCATTTCAGGTTTTCTCTGGTACAGAAATGTGGCACTCCCTGTACCGCCCTGGCTTTCTGTCTTAGGAAGAAGTCAGAGTTCCTGGTTGGCCTCTCTGATTACTCATTAAAATGTTATGACACAGGTATGTACATGTCAGTCTTTGATGTTATTGGGTATCTGAAAAAGAACACGATAATCATAAGTAATCATTTTAATAGTTCTTGATTGAGTCATGCATAAATGTTTATAAAGCTTACTAAAGGTGAAACACAAGAATGATAAACAAGCAATGACATTGACATTTATCAGATGGAGCAATATTGACTATATTATAGGGTTATATCTGATGAGTTATAGGATTTAGCTGCACCCTGCCCATTGTTGGTAGTACCCCTCTGCCCTCATGGTGGAATATCATGTGTAACCTTCTGATTGCTTAGAATTGAATGCTTTAGATAATCAAATAATTCCTTTGTTTTGGTTAAAATCTTATAATATGATTATAAATACATACAATTTGAATATATCTGGCAGTTGAATCCTAAAAGTGACTTAATATTAACTTAAGCATGTTTCTAACATTTGTTGTAAAGTTCATAATATTCAGTTCTTCACAGCCTGTTTTAATGTGTTTTTAATCATAAGCAAGCTGTCCTTTATTCTAAAGCACACTGCCCCTTTTAAAACCTTGCTAAAACTATATGTATATAACATATTATAATGTACCGGACCTGTATGATTGTGCATGTTCTTACAGGAACTGTTGAGTTTGTCACTCTTTTACTGTAGATAATTTACAAGGATAACGGTATGCGGGAACAAATATTAAGAAATCTAATATGTTTAGGACTCAGCTTAAAAAATTGAAAATGAAACAAATAATTCCATATTTATACGATCTATAGTTTGGAGGCAACTATTTAAACCATATTCTGGAGAGAATAAATGCATATATCTATTTAGTAGTCTAAGACAATTTTAATGCATTATCTTGCATATTCACTGTTTCAGACACTCGTGAGATGGTTGCGTGGATGAAGGGTCATGAGTCGGCCATACACAGTATCTCCGTGCATACGTCCGGCCGCTACGCACTCACAACCTCTGCAGATACGGCGCAGCTCTGGGACCTTGACACTTTCCAGAGGAAACGCAAGCTGACCATCAAGGAGGATGTTGGAATAGTACAGGTACAACTGCTTTTCGGAAAAAGTCTCATACTGATGTTTTTTTCACATAAGTAAAAGCAACTAGGACATGTTTTTGCATGGTAATCCCATCTTACCTTTGTTACCAGATGCCATGTTTATATACTAGTTAACTAAAGTGATTAAGGAACTTTTTTACTTCCAAACTTTCATATCAATTTAGAAGTGTTACCGAAATGAAACCTAGACATTGGCCTAGAAACAGATCATTTTTGTGTTGTTGTTTTATTGCCTAGAATATTGACTTGTAATTAGCAATATTCTCCTTTTCCCAGGTTTTTTTCCTGCCTCTCAGCAACACAATAATCACTGGTTTCCGTGATGACACTATATTTGCCTGGGAGTCGGACTCTCTGACCTGCAAGTTCCAGCTGCCGACCCCGCCCGGAAAATCTCCACAGTATCGCACATTTGCTGCTACCAAGTAAGTCCATGTTTTGTTTTTTTAGTAAAATTTTACAGATAGATAAAATTGCTTGATTAGTAAAAATGACTCTTGCTGTCTGTAAACAAAGAAATATTTAAAGTTAAGCTTCTTTAGCATACAGGCATAGTTTCAGGGGTTTTCCTAACGATTTGACTTTCACTTGCCCCGGGGGCAAGTCAATTTGAACATCTACTTGCCCCCTGTGAATTTGGGTTGCCCGAACTTTGATAATGTTTATAAAATTATGTATACCATTTTAGTCAATCTGTATTTAAGGCAATGATATTTATTAATAAACACAAAAAATAAATTAAGATTTTAACTGCTACATTTTATTTTCAAACGAGCATCATCCAACAACAGTTACACCATAGCCTCACTGTTTAAAACCATAAGGAATTCATTATTATGCCTTTTTTGCTAATATTAGGCTGTCTTCATACTGAATTCTTTTTTCAAATAGCTTTCTTCACTCTGTTGATTCTTCTTCATAAAAGTCACAGTCACTGCTGTAATACATCATCATCCATCACTATTTCTTCAGTACTATTATCATCAGTTTGCCTGCCTTGGCATGTATAACATGGTATTGGAGAGTCACCACCAACTAATTTACTTTTCTTCTCTGACTCATTGTTATTAGCATCATTGTTGTTTTCATCATTGTTATTTTCATCTGAGCTATTGTTCAGTTTCAGCCCGTTTATCTCCGTCCGCCATCTTGCCAAGTCCGACAAACGCTATATGTTACAATTCGTTTGATTGGCTTTCTAAACTCCAATAACCAATCAAAATTAGTTTAACTTTCACTCGTTAGGAAATATTTTAACCCAAAGAAAAATAAAAATAAAACTACCGGAAAGCGTTCACAATGAAAGCTCACTTGCCCGGCAGGCTACCTGCTTTGAAAAATCACTTGCCCGCGGCGATTTTAACCCGGCGGGGGCAAGCGGGCTTCCGCTTAAGAAAACCCCTGAGTTTTAGACCCACTGCAGCTGGCGTGGAAGTCAGTGTATTGTGCATGTTTCTTATTTGATAAACTCAATATAAAGACTTTGCTAATTGCATCAGAGCACTAATATGACTAATCATCAGAATTTTATTTGGAAAATGATACACTGTTGCAGTTCATGTACTTCACTGCCTTTAATGTGTGTTGCAGAGATGGTCGTATCTTGGCTGCTGGTGGGAGGTCACGATTCGTACATCTATTTGCCCTAGACACTCGCAAGCTGCTCCGGATTGTTGAGATGCCTGAAAAAGTCACCGCTGTCAAACAGCTTATCTTCCTGCCTGAGAACTTTGATGGCGGAGCAAGTCAGGTAGGGGAATGGATGTAATTCATTTAGTGGGGGTAAGATAATTATGATGTTGATTTGAAATATATGCATTATCCAGTTAAAGTAAAATAAAAGTAAGACATTCAGGAGGAAATATTTGAGTATGTAAATATGAACAAAGTATGTGCCTAGATTTTGAATGTTCCATACTTCAAATGTAAATGTACATCCTGGTTGCTTTGTGAATATTGTCTACAATGTGGGTTATGCTTGTGGTAAGGCAGCCACTTTTGATGCTTATTGTAAGTGCACTGTATTCAAGTAAAGACAATGTCTATAAAATATCCAACTGTATCATGTCCAGGTGCTTGGAGTGCTGTGCCAGGATGGCATCCTGCGCTTCATCAACATCCACTCCTGCAAGCTTCTGTTTGACCTGGGCGAGATCGGTAACAAGGTGAACAATGCGACCGTCAGTCCTAATGGCCGCTACATCACCACTGTAAATGAAGATGGGACGGTGAATGTGTGCTGTCTGCAGGCACTCTGTGCCGAGATAAACAAGGTTGGGTATTTGTAAATCAGTGATCAAAATTAGTATGTCAGACATGCTTAAAATCTGAATTTTGCATAGCAGAGTTTGTTAAAACTTTTCTAGGCAAAACTTAAATATGTCTTGAGTCTATGTTTTGGTCACTATCTTATATTGTTAGTTTTCATGACTTTGAAATGGTCTTCCTTCAATATATACTGATAGTCTGTTTCCATGGTAACCGACATGTAAACTGTTGCTGGTGTATTTTTTAAAACAAATTAATTGAATATTTTTCTCTGAGTGAAACGGGCCTGCCTTACAGAACTTTAATTCTAATTGTCATTTTTATTAGTAATACATAGAGAGCACATAATTCATCCAAATTTGAAACTAGAGTCTGAGTTTAAGACTGTTCATAAAAACTGATAAAGAAGATGAAATTTGGTCTAGTGATATAGGTGTCAGCCTTTTGCCACCAAGGTTTTGGGTTTGAGCCCCATCTGGGTGAGAGTGGTTTAGTGGTGTCAGCCTCTCACCCAAAGGAGGTTATGCAACTATCTCATGGTCCCTCACAATGGACACCAGTAAGAATATAGACTTGAGCCTGATTCTCTAAGTCATCTGCTACAATCACAATGTAGCAAAGAGAAAAAAGAATAAACTAAATAAAATATGATAATGAATAAACTAAAAAAAATGTCTTCTTACTTGCAGCCCCCTGCACCCCTGGTCAAGGTTGTAACAAATAACAAGATGTCTGACAACACTGTAACCTCTGATAAATCTGTGAGCTCCCGGGGGTCAAGAAAGCAGCGCCCCTCGTCTGCTCCGGCCCGTGGGAAGGAAAACAAGGCCAGGAAGACCGAGGAGGATACTGGAGAGGTATGTTGCAAAGTTCATTTACATCAATAATGTTTTAAAAGTTATCATCAGTTTTATATTTCATTTCATGGCTTGAATTAAAATAAATTTTTGAAAATTTTTAGCGATTTATTTAACTTTCATATGGGTTAGTGTTCCTTTTCTTCTTCTACTTAGTTTTAACATATAACCCACACATAAGCCACACCACGAAGGCAAAATAAAGAAATTCTATAGTGGGAGATTCCAGTTTGTATTTTGCTGCAAGTTGAAAAACCCTAATGTTGGGCGATCCAATTTGAAAGTGCTTTCCTGGGTTGGGCTGTGTGTTTAAATTGAATAGCCCTAAACATAGGAACTTTAAATCAGCATACAAAAAGACTCATTTGATGACTTATTTTGGTACTATAATAAAATGTATTAATAGTACTGCCTTTGCAAATTTAAACATATTGTTGTAGAGAATTTGGATTAATTACCTTATCATATTTTTATTGGAGTAAAAAAAATAATATTTTATTGAGATGTAAATCATGATTTGACCTTGTAGAGAGAGCTACCAGAAGGTCTGAACATGGAGAGATTACAGGCCATATTGAAGGGCTACTATGAATACCCAACAAAATACAGGTAACTATCACCATCATAATTTAATTAAGAGTTAATGATGTTAATGCTTTACAAATCCACAGAGTAACATGGCTAAAACCTTACATAGGATATGTTTTATAATAAATCAATCAAACTTTGTCAAAATTATCATTTATTTTCTCTTTAATTTTACAGAATTCACCCTTAAACCCTTTATTTTGCTAAATTGCAACCTGTTAAAAATGTTTCAGTGCAACCTGCATGGATGCTTGTTCTTGTTCACATAAAACAAATTTCAAGCTATTTGGAATAGATATGCAACACATCATAAAACATGGTTTCAAATTGTTTAGCAATGGTTTTGTTTTGGCTTATTTTGCAAGGTTTAAAATTTGGTAACTGATTGACTCACAAAAAACTATGAAATAAACCCTCACAGAATTGAAACAATCTACATGCCCAAATTTCTTGAAAAATCTTGAGCTGAAGTATCTTATTTCATTTAGCCAAATAACTTATTTAAACATTTCTTATTTACAAAATTGGAAATAGTTTAAGCAAGCTCTAGCTTCATCCATTGGGACCTCAGGATCTTTAGTTCTAACTAAACTGGGTACACAATTCCTGTTTATATTGTAAATAGAAAGGAAATAAAATCTGGTTCTTTCATAATTTGATAAAAAGTCTTAATATTTTCTGTAAAGTTCATTGAATAGGAACAAAAAAACAACAGTTCAGTAAAAACTTATTATATTAAATGATATATTTTGAAACTGGGGTGATTAATATAAAACAGTTAGCAAAGTTTCTTACTTACTATGCTCCAGGATGTTCATATGGCGTTCCATCCTGCGTCTCCCGGAGAATCACTCAGCCTACGCAGCCTTGGTTGATAAAGGCACACATCCTGCCTTCGAGAAGCTGGGGAATGAATACCCCATCAAGAGTACCAGGCTGCTTAGAATACTCCAAAGGTAGGCCATAGTATGGCTTCTTCATCAATTTAAGATCTTCTCTTACAATGCATAGGAAAAACTTCAGTAAATTTATTTTATGCAATGCACAAGTTTTTTTGGGTTATATAAACTTACTTAATATTGGCTACTTATCAGGGTTCGAATTTAACTTTGAGGAGCACTCGCATAATTTTGCGAGTGCTTTTTGAGGCAACTCGCAAAATGAAAAATCAACTTGCAATTTTATTATTTGCTTTATTCCCTTATGATATTGTCTAATTTAATTAGAAATTTACACCTAAGACATATTATGAACATTAAAACGTATAAATCTCGAGTCACTCGACTGCTGGAACTTGTTGATGGCTTATTAATTTTGGGGGCTTCGGAAAGACTCATCAGATGCTGGCCGCTATTTGATAACAAAGCTGTCCAATAATTTGACATTGTTCACTTTGTATATTCACCCTCGCCATCGGGTAATACCCATTCGGCAAGCAAGCTACAGATTTTATTAAGTCTTATTTAAGTATTATAAACAATAACATTATAAATTTAAAATAAATAAAAGCAACAGTAAATGTAGCAAGGATGCTTTAGACCATGAAATATATCGATCAATGAACACAGTTGACAGTTGGGCGGAAATATATTCAAAGGTTGATGGGGTTTACATATAGTGCGAGAAAGCGCCAAATTCAGCCAATGATTGAGCTAGGTGATTAAGTCATTTGTATTCAATTTGAAATATGCATGCCTCGGAATATCCCGGAAAGATTCAAGATAAAACTCGGCCTTTCCCGTATTTGTTTTATTTTTGAAAACTTACTAGAGCGTGACTCCGTACTGTCTTCTACTGGTAGTGTAAACATGCCACTTAAAGACTGTTTACACTCGACTAAGATGTGAAGTTAAGTTTATGTTTATTCTACTTTCCTTGTAACATTTTGTGGTCTAGAAAAAGCCACTCGCAGAATTTTGCGAGCTTGAATAAAAGTCACTCGCAATTTGCAAATGTCACTCGCATTTTCGAACCCTGCTTATAACAAAAATATTTAGTGTTCATATAAAATAATATCTCTAACATTTACTAATGCACATCCTAATTCAGGTCATTAAATATCAGTTATTTTATTGTTACCCTCAAGGATTCTGTAAGCCCTAGCCAGCTGGTCTCTGAAACTCTGGGAGGTTCAGTATCTCTCCCCCTAGCCCCTGTAATTGCCCAATCAATAATGGTACTTGTGATCATTTATGTACATGCTTCTTTTTGATCTTCAGGATTCTGTCTGCCCTGGCCAACTGGTCGCCGATATTTGGGGAGACCCAGTACCTTCCCGTCCTGGCATTCCCATTTGTGAAGCTGTTCCAGAACAATCACCTTGTTGCATTTGAAATTATTGCTACTATAATGGGTAACGATTCAGCATTTTTTCTTGAACCATTCATTTGTCAGATAGTATCTGAAAGTTTCATGCAACTTTTATCATCAGTAACAATAAATATACCACTTAATTATGCTCTCAGTCAATCAAACAAATTAAAGAACTTAATAAATGATTTGTTGTCAAATTTTTAAAATATTAAAATATATTTTCAAATTTTCATAAAGACAGTCATGACAATTCTTTTGAATGAAACATCAATTTGGTTTGGCCTAGGATATATGACACGTTTACCGGGTAGTGATGATATTATAATTGCCCTCTTACAGTGAACTGGGCACAACACTGGTTTGAATATTTCCCCAACCCTCCAATCAACATTCTCGGGATGATTGAAAACGTGATAGGCCACCATGACAGATACCTCCTTCAACACTTTGTCAAATATAACGTCACGTCACAGGTAGGTGCACTCTCAGCTTGTTATTGTTCATAGAAAAACAGTATGACTTGGATACAAAATTATGTATGAATTGATTAAATGACACATTATGTCATTTTGGGCCCACGGTTGCATTTTTGTCAAAAATACATTTTAATTTGTTCTGAATGCAATTGAGATTATTTTTCTATATTGAGGCCAAGGAACTTGGGTATAATTTTTTTCGCAATGTCACACATATTTTGGGATTGATTGTATTTTTCTTGTGTTCATGCTGATTGAACACAATAGGGCACGGGAACAAATTCCATGAAGCCCACGGCATACGCAATAATTACATTCCAAATGTTTGTTCCTAAAAAAATATAACCAAGAGCATACGTTTGCATAAAAGAAAGATTTTAGTAAAATTGTATATCAATGATTGTACGTGAATGATTCAATCTGTGCACAATATTGAAATAAACAATGATGTCATAGCTCCTTGCATTTTATACAATCTGAAATTCAAGTTTTATGTATAGAATTAAAAAGTGATTGACAAAAGTAATACTAATTTAGTTGGCAATTTTTAATTTGTAACACCAAATTGTTAATTTGTTTAAGAAAAGTCATCATTAAATTAATTTAAAAAAATAGTTATTTTTATGTAAAAATTTAGTTTCAAGTATTTTTTAATTTTATGTAAAAAAATGTTTTTATGTTGTTCTTTTAAAAATTTTATAGCAGAATATAGTTATTTATAATTATTGCTTTTTAAAATTTAATCACTGAGTTTTCCAATAATTCAAATAGTGAATAACATGGTCAGCTTTTTTATTTCTGTTAAAAAAAACAACAGGAAATATTAATTTAAAAAAGGATAACCTTACCAATTTCATCATTTCAATACAGCACTTAATATTTTATTATCCAAAATAAGTTTAGGTTTACATAATAAAAATAATTATTTAGATGTCATTAAGTCAGATTAAAAGTCAGTGGTCAATCACTCTAAAATTAGCTGTGGCATTTTTGTGTTCACCAAATAACAGTTACAGTTTGCCCATAGCAAGCCAGGCTGACACCTGATTTTCCTGTGAGTATATGGACTTTGACACCATTTCACACATCATACACCTATAAATGGCCAATCACAGCTTAGATGGGTTGTTCATTCACAAATCATTGCATCAGCCAATCAGAGACTTGATTACTTGTGCATTCAATAATCATAGGATTTGATTGGTAACTAAAATTCCTATGCAACATTTCATTGGTTACAGTTATTTTCTTACTGAGTGAGAGATACACTTTAAAGGCAATACATGGGAATGACATGCTACAATAATTGGCATGAATGCAATTAGTTAGCCACTATTGGAAATAGGTTGTCTGTTTATTGGATAGTAATCAAGCTGAAGACTGAATTGAAAATATAGTGTGAATTTTGTTTGCTGGAGTGACATTTGTATCTGGGAACTACGAAACATTTTAAAAACTTGGTGTGGGAATGTTCACACATCAGAATAACAACATATTTACTCTGATATAAATTGTGACTTGGACTTCAATGCTATCAGTATATTTTGAAGACGGGAGAAGACATATCTGCAGAATAGTTATTTAAACATTTTCAAATATTGATTACAAACTTTTTACTTAAGAGAAATTGGACTTGTAAATTGGACATTGTGAGACATGGCAGCTATTCTACATTCCAATGTGAAGTCAGAGTTTCCATCACGAGAGTTTGTGAAGCTCCAATCCAACCCTATGTTTGGGGCTCTGCGCGACACCCTGATGCGTGATGTACAGACCTCGCCCATGCCTGTGAGCTTGATCAAGACAGAGCCTGAAAACAATGATACTGACGATACACTAGATGCTAACATGGTTGCCATACAAGAAGCCAACTTGATGTCAGATTTTCAGCAGATTTTACCCTCGGGGAATGAGAAAGTTCTTGAACTTCAGGAATTTTATCGCAATCAGTGTTCAAGCATTGAGAATGAAAGAAATCAGGCAATTCAAGACTTGAAGGAAAACAACATGCTGAGTGTTTCGCAATATCAGCGTGAGTTAAATAAGATCCATGTTCATCATGATCAGCAGCGAATGCACCTGACCAATCGTGTGACGGCAAGCCTGGAACTGTTGAAACTCAGCATTCCGTCTGCTGCCGAGGTTTCAAGCTCTAAGAATAAGAGTCGTCAGTTAAATTCTAGGGCGGTTGACATTATGACCGACTGGTATGAGAAACACATTGACCATCCTTACCCAACTGATGAAGAGAAAGTAGTTATTGCCAATCATGGCGGTTTATCATTGTCACAAGTGAAAGCGTGGTTCGCCAACAAGAGGAATCGCTCAAACAACACAAAGCCGAAGAAACAAAAGATCCAGGTCGAGAAGAAACTTCTGAGTATTTGTACTGAACTGTCAGGTGGTCAGCAGGCTCGGCCGAGACTGTATGGTGACATCATCAAGCAGCTTAGTGATATTGTGAATACTTCACACGCGTTCAACAAAGGGTCAGGGAGACTTTCAGACTCGTACAACTCCAGTGGGGATGAGCTGGAAAGCTTCTGTAGCGACTAGTAACAATCTGTTTAAATTAATAGTGATTCACAGAAACTGTTTCAAATTGTATTATATATATATATATATATGTGCGTGGACATTGTAAATACATTCAGATATAAAGCAGTTTATATAATTATCAGGATGTGAATGAAATTTAAAAAAAAGTGCTATTGTACAGTTGTAAATAAAAACAATCTGCAAATTATATTAATATTTGTCTATTGTATATTGTGCTTGTATATAGTATAAATTATTCATTTATTAAACTACTTTTAATGACATTGTGTTTTCTTTGTATTACTTACTATACGTTTTATGAAATGAACTTTCATCATTTGAGTCATACCTAGGACAAGTTTCTAATTTCCAGACCCACATGAAAGAGTAAGCTTGATGTGTCATAATCAGAATCTTTTGAGAACTTCTTTAGATAATCTGTACAAAACCTGTTCAGATCCATGTGAATGAAACACGTAATTCATTAACAGTTATGCAAAATAGTATTTCTGTCAGCAGCGTTTTTGTGCCAAAACATAACCATAACTCACAACTATTTAATTATATTCTTATGAAACTCTCTGTAGAGAACATTTACAAGAGCTATGTGTTCAAAATTATGTAGCAAGACCCATATGACTTTAATAATTGTAAAGTTGTTCCCGAAAAACAACCAACTACCAAATATTTGGTAATTTATTACAATAAGTACAGGAGATAGGATATTTATAAACATATCCATCAGCAACCTAAAGGAAATTCATTCTTTTACTCATGTGGACACGTATACTATGATAGTATTTGTCTAGGACAGTTCTGCACAATTATGACCCTGTTAGTAAAATACCACTATGTCTTACAAGAAAACATTGGGTTGAAAAAGCTTTTGTCAATCTTGAATGTCATACAGTTTAAGGTCTAAGTGAATGGAAGTGTTGCCAGAATTTTTCATCAGAGCACTAAAAATTATTATATAATTATACCCATTTTTTGTTTATTTAAAAAACAGCTTTTAAAAGGAGTCATTTAAAATCTGTACATTCCATATCACTAGATGTGCAAATTATTGCATTAGGTTTGATCTCCAAGTGGTGACCTTGAACTTTAACTAGGGACAAAGTTCCTGAATGGGAAATATTAGAGAGGTCTCTAAATGCCACTTATAAAAATACTTAAAGCTGTTGTTACTCATACCAGGAAATAATACAGCTGTCCTTAAAAGTATGTGAGATATGTTTTCACATATGTTTCGAAATATAGGCTCACCAATTCTTGTGTAAAACCCTTGCCTTGTCATTTTGTATGGGTCATGATCACTCTACTTCCATGTACCTGTTTATATCTGTGTGACACACATTGAAGTCATCATTTTTTTGTGTGTCCTGGATTTTGACTTTGTTTTTAAAAATTGTACAAAATGCACATATCTGGATGACCTAGCTCTCAAAAGTAGTTCAAAGGTACACATACAAAAAGAGTTTCACAGCTTCTTCTCTCTCTATGTTGAAAAGATTTCTGCAAAGCTATTTCAAGATCCATTATAGCAGGACCATAGGTACAATATTGACATTTTTAATGTGCGAGCATACAAGGCTGAACTTATACCTTCATAGTGCCTATTGAATGGTATCGTGATAAGCTTGGTCTTGTTGCCATCAGTGATCATGCAAAAAATCACCTTGGCTATACGGTAACTAAAAAAAGAATATTTTAACATTGTACATTTAAAGCTGACCAAACTTTCATGTACACAAAGGCCAGTAACTCTGGGTTTAATAGTTGAATTATGCCCCTTTTCGACTTGAAAGTCAACAACAGGCAACTGTTCACTTTAGGATTCTCTTGTTTGTAACAAATAGCGTAGACATGGTGTGGTAGCATGGAGTCATTTTATACCTCTAGGATACCAGTTCCCGGAGGTACTGAGTCAGTAGGTATATTCCAAACAGAGAACTATTGTCTTTATAGGTGTAAATGCAAACCTTTTTTTTTAATATGTCCAAATCTATGTGTGGCTCCTACTAAAGACATTGTTCTTGCATGTGTTGATACAGGAGGAGTGCCATTTTCTCCCTCAATATAACAAAATAGCAAACATTAAATATGGTTGCCTGGAATGTTTATTCAGAGTTTTTTTATACCTTCAGATCTATGCCTGGCCTCTACTGGAGACATTTTTCTCAGAGGTTTTGACGCGGGAGGAATGGATGATGCTGTTTGATAACGTGTTTTCAAACCCTCCGTCCTTCCTTCTCATGGTGGTAGCGGCATACGCCATGTGCGCCCGGGGCCCACTCATGCAGTGTGTTGAACTGGATGACTTCAGGGTAAGTCTGGAATAACAGTCACAATTTCACCATGATAGTAATACTCATCTCCCAAATGCTCCGTCCTTTCTGCTCATGGTGGGGCGGCATGTGCCATGTATGTTAGGGGACTTGTTATGTTGTGTTTTGAACTTGACAACTTGAGGGTAGGTGTAGAACATTTGTATCTAGTGAAATGTGAACATAACATTGTAATATGGCTACGCAGTTGTGTCCTGCTGAGTGATTGTTGTGGTTTTATCCTGGAGACCAGGTCATGGAATTTACTGAGGTGTAATATTTGAAAATGTATCAGTTGTTGATGGAAGAACATAAAAACAATATTGTTTAATATGGAAGATCATACATAACAGATATTCTCACCAATTACCAATAATATCCCTTTCCTTGCAGTATTTCTTCCACCATCGTAATGCTGTTGACCTGAAACACGTACTGCGGGAGGCATACCGCATAATGGATGCCACGCCCGACAACATCCATCCCCGTAATACCCTCGATAACTTCCAGCCCCTCACACGCGGCCAGTACCCTGTCTTCAACAAGTACCCCAAGTTCATTGTAGACTACCAGGTTTGTGCTCTTTTGTACAGTTTTTTTTGTAAACCATAAACATGGCTAAATGCTTCAATGAATGACTTCAATGTGAAGTCGCAGGTTAAACAAAGTCCATCTTCATTGTAGGCTATCAGTAGGCTTTGTATAATTCTCAAATGTGTACGAAATATGTATCTGTTTAGAAAATCCTGCTATCAAAACTTTTACAATTATTGCCTTAAATCAAAGATTTCAGATATGAGATTTAGATATTCACATTTTATTTCTAAAGCCTACAGTACCACATTCAGAGTGTGAAAGAAACAAGAAATGTACTTTTTCAAGCTCCACCGTACTCATTTTACTGTCCATGTCACATTTTAATACCATTATTGCCATTATAATATTATACAGTTATGCTAATAATAGTACACATTTTCAGGTACAAGAAAGAGAAAGGATAAGAGTGGAAGAAATGGACTACCTGAGGCAAAGGTAAGCACCATATCACAAATGGTACATGTACTTTAGACAAGATACAACAATGAGGCCATTTGTTTTCTAAGCCCCACCAGGGTGAGAGTGGTCACCAACCAAGTGTGGGTTAAAGCCCAACCAGGGTGAGAGTGGTCACCTACCAAGTGTGGGTTAAAGCCTAACCAGGGTGAGAGTGGTCACCGACCAAGTGTGTTAATGCCCAACCAGGGTGAGAGTGGTCACCGACCAAGCGTGAGTTTGAGCACCACCAGGGTGAGAGTGGTCACCAACCAAGTGGGGTTAAAGCCCAACCAGGCTGAGAGTGGTCACCGACCAAGTGTGGGTTAAAGCCCAACCAGGCTGAGAGTGGTCACCGACCAAGCGTGGGTTTGAGCCCAACCAGGGTGAGAGTGGTCACTGACCAAGCGTGAGTTGGAGCCCCACCAGGGTGAGAGTAGTCACCAACCAAGTGGGGTTAAAGCCCAACCAGGCTGAGAGTGGTCACCGACCAAGCGTGGGTTTGAGCTCCACCAGGCTGAGAGTGGTCACCGACCAAGCGTGGGTTTGAGCCCCACCAGGCTGAGAGTGGTCACCGACCAAGCGTGGGTTTGAGCCCCACCAGGCTGAGAGTGGTCACCGACCAAGCGTGGGTTTGAGCCCCACCAGGCTGAGAGTTGTCACCGACCAAGGGTGGGTTTTGAGCCCCCCCAGGCTGAGAGTGGTCACCGACCAAGCGTGGGTTTGAGCCCAACCAGGCTCAGAGTGGTCACCGACCAAGCGTGGGTTTGAGCCCAACCAGGCTGAGAGTGGTCACCGACCAAGCGTGGGTTTGAGCCCCACCAGGCTGAGAGTGGTCACCGACCAAGTGTGGGTTTGAGCCCAACCAGGCTGAGAGTGGTCACCGACCAAGCGTGGGTTTGAGCCCAACCAGGCTGAGAGTGGTCACCGACCAAGCGTGGGTTTGAGCCCAACCAGGCTGAGAGTGGTCACCGACCAAGCGTGGGTTTGAGCCCAACCAGGCTGAGAGTGGTCACCGACCAAGCGTGGGTTTGAGCCCCACCCGGGTGAGAGTGGTCACTGCCCAAGTGTAGGTTAAAGCCCAACCTGGGTGAGAGTGGTCAACGCCCAAGCGTGGGTTTGAGCCCCACCAGGTTGAGAGTGGTCACCGCCCAAGCGTGGGTTTGAGCCCCACCAGGCTGAGAGTGGTCACCGACCAAGCGTGGGTTTGAGCCCCACCCGGGTGAGAGTGGTCACTGTCCAAGTGTAGGTTAAAGCCCAACCGGGGTGAGAGTGGTCAACGCCCAAGCGTGGGTTTGAGCCCCACCAGGTTGAGAGTGGTCATTGACCAAGCTTGGGTTCAAGTCCCACCAAGTCGAGAGTGGTTTAGGTGTTTGGTTTTCGGGTTAAAGTTCCCTCAGAGGCTTCCGTTCTCATGGCTTCTCAAAATACACACCAGTACTGGTTTCTATCTAGTAAAAGGACTGAGATAAACCAAGATATATGTTTGAACTGTTGGAGTTGAGTTTGAACACTAGAAATTGTTTTTCACATTCTGGTTCCCTGTTTTTTAGGCAGGTGTCCATGGACATGCAGCGGGAGACTGGCAGGAGGCAGCAGGAGGAGGAAGCTTGGTACCGACAACAGAAACTGCTGCTGGAGGCCGAGGACAAGAGAAGAAAGTTGATCCATGATGAGGAACAGAAACTCACAGACCAGAGAAAACGGTAGGCTGTTGGTGGTTCCTAAATGCCAGTTTCTTTACTTTACTGTGGCTTGTGTTGCAATTCTTGATAGTATGAAAATACATAAGGCAAGAGTTAACAGGTATATAATTTGGTGAAACATATATCTTGGATATAATCCATTCTTAAGGTCAATGAAAATATTGTGAGAAGCAAACAATTATTTCAAAGAATGAAAATATTGTTAAGGCTAAAAGAACAGCAAGGAAATTTGGCCTATTTCATCAAGAATGCTAACAGCACTGCATAATATTGTTTACCTTAACACCTTGACAAAAAACAGTTTGAGTTGCAAATAATTTAAAGATTTTACACATGTGTCAAACACGAAAACATTATCTTTTTGCTTGCAAAAAGTGATTGTGGTATGTAAAAACAATATGTTAAAGAAATAGGTCAATTTGTAAAACCTTTCTGAGCAATTATTAGCTATTGTTATTCTTGCAGATTGAACGCGTTGAATCGAGAGGTAAAGTTGAAGGAGCTACAATTGCTTGATGCAGCACGCAGGAAGTTTCTCCACTTCCAGAAGTCCCAGAGAGAGGCAGAACTCAAACGGCTGGATGATGAGGTCCAGAGAAAGGTACGAGGAAATACAGTCTTATTCATGGGGATGACATTTACCTTTTTAAAGCTGTGCAAAATGAAGCTGAGCTAATCATAACTGTTAAACCAGTGAGAAAATGTGATTGACTAAGCCCCGTATTTCTCCAAAACTCTGAAGCGTACAAAGTTTAAGTTTCTTATTTCATGATGCCAAATTACTTACTTAAAACTTGATTAAACGCACAGAGACGTAACAAACATGTTAGTTACTTTGTGCAGTTTTAACTTGATGTTTGACTTTATGTTACAGCATTATAGATTTCAATGGTCTTTAATACACACGGATATGAATTTGGAACATTTAGAAATATTCTTTTCACTATTTCGCAGATTTTTAAAAATTTTGATTTTTTCTTTCAAAACAAACAATTCTGTCACTCAAGAAAGATGAAAATAATGATGAAGTGTAGTTTTTTACTATTAACACATTTAGAATGTCTTGAAAATATCTATATAAATCCATGAACCATGTTTTTAGTGAGGCTTTCTATATTAATCCATATAGTAAATGGTGTATGTTTTTCCAGGCACTACTCCGAGACCAGGAGACAGAGCAGGCTATCGAAGAGGCAGAGATCAGAAACATGGAACTGCAGCTGAAGAAAAAAATGTTTGAACAGGTACAGACATTATGTGGTGTCCTTTCTGGATTTTTTGGGCTACTCAGGGAAGATGATTTGGAATGTTCACCTGTTTGGGAAAAAGAGTTAAGAAATTAAGTAGGAATAAAGGTGAAGGATTTATTGTTTAACAATCAACAGATACTATTCATAAGCTGCCTGTGAGAGAAAAGTCTCTTGGACAGCTATTGGCAATATTGAATCAAATTATTTTTTAAATGTTCGTTTGGAAATTTTACATTCAAATTGGGAAACGTAGATATTTCCTGGCATTGGAAATATAACGGAACAACAAGATTTAAAAGCAGCTGTAAAAAGCCCTGTGTTTTTCCTCAACTGTTTAAAATGAACAGGGGTGTCATTTGTAATTTAATGAATGATGTGATTGGTTTAGCATCTACTTTTGTAAGGTAAATTGAAAGGATCCGACTCCATTTCTTACATACATGTTCATCCTTTGTCTTGTTTCTAACAGTAGTGAGCTAAAACAGGTATATTTGCTACCTCTGCTGAATGAATTGTATCACAATGTCTGATTAATTAAAATTCTGAACTGTTCCTTTATAAAAGAAACATGATATTATTATGTCAGAAAAAAATGTTGTTCTAAAAAATATTTAAGGTTATTGTTAAGGTTATGTAGTATGTGTCATCAATTATATTGTAAAAAAAACCAACAAATTTATGTGCAGTTGTTATTAAACTAACCTGACATAAAACCTTCCTTTATTTTTAATAGGAGTTGTTCAAGGAGTATGCCATGTCGTCCCACCACCTGCGGACAGATCAAGACATGCATCGTAAACAGGCGGAACTGGAGGATCGAATCCAACAGAGGCTCAAAGATGCCGAGAGAGAACGAGAGATGGAGGCTAGGAAGGTCTGGAACAATTATAGTTAAACATCACAGTATTGTAAACTTCTTTTTGGTCTTTAAAATGTTTTCTGCTAATCTGGGGTTTTTTTCAAAGAAACAGTAAAGTTATTGTCATAGCCTACATGGCATCGTTTGCATGGTAATTTGGCAAAGACATAATTATAATGATGAAAAAATATTTTAAATAAAATGTGATAAGACATATTACAGCATACGCCAGGAGCAGGAACCTGAATACTCTAGATCTACAGTCACAAACCATTACATTTATGATGATAAATAAAATCAAAACCAGATGGTTTTATATAACATTTAAACAAAATATGGCATAGTTTTTTATGTTGAAATGGAAGTTGTCAATATCTGAATGTTTATTGTATCTCATTGTTAAAGGGAGTGTACACCAGATTGGCACCCAAAAAAGTTTTTTTCTGTAACGAATCTCAGGACGATTATCTAATGGAATGTGTTACGCTTTGATATCATAATTGTAAAAAAAAGTACCAAAATGTAAATAAAAATTGTGTCGGAGACCGGGTTTGAACTTGTGTCGCCAAAATTGCAGTCCAGCGTCGTATCGACTGAGCTACGATGGCTTACTCTAATTGGGTGGCATAATTAAGCTATACACCTACCTCGGTAATATCACCTGATAACACCGACTAGCTAATCACGCATAAGGAATGAATTCTACCTGGTAGACATACCCAGTAATCTTTTTTAATAGAAAAATATGAAATAAATGCTAAACTTAAATAAATTGTAAACTATGTGGTACTTCAGTTAGTAAGTTTCAATGCATTGTACACACTGATGCCAAGTTTATGTCAGTTTTTGACAATTTTCTCTTTTTTACGCTATTTTATCATACGGAGTACAGCCCATTTAAGGGTTGTTTGAACATATTTTAGAACTAAGCCATCATTTTGTTGACAGTTTTTTCTATCAGGTTCATGTATTAGGGTAAATGGATTTGAAGGTTGGTTTTTATTCCTTTCGTCCTTATATTGAGTGAAAAATACTCTGGCCAGAACAGAGAGAGCTGCTTTAATAAAATGTAGCTAAACATTCATTACATGTTTCCATTTCTCATATTCACAGACTATGGAAGAGAACTTAGCCCGAGCTTCTCAGAAGAACATTGATGTGTGGGCGGGGAACGAGGTCGACAATCGACACAGTCTTGAAGACCTCAAGCGGGAAGTTACAAGTGTACAGGTAAGGCTGGTAGACAATGTGTTTCAATATAATTAGTTTTTAGCAGGCAAGTGTGAAATATTTCAATGTGCGTCTTAAGTAGTTATGATGATAGTTGTATTTCCCAGAAAGATATTGAACAGTTGGTGACCCAAAACAAAAATTGTTACGAAGCAACTAATACCTCTAAAACATCTTCAATGGTTGCTTATGAAAACTGATAGACTTGTAAATTATTTTTACTAGATTAAGATAGCAAAAGTTTATAAATTTAAGACCATTAAATGTTCTATTGAATGCAACTACATGTATATTTGACAGTTGGCTAGAGTCCATGCAGATAACCGCTCCCTGGAACAGGAGGTCCACAACCTGATGAGGAAGTGCCAGGATAAGAGGGTATACATATGAGTCTTTTTGGCTTGCCTGTTTTTTTACTAAAAAAGTATTCAAGTATTGAAGTAAACCAGTACCAGTATTATATTACCATGAACATGAGATTCTATTTATTTCTTAAATACTATTATGCCAATTTACAGCTCGAAATACTTAAAACGTCGCTATATAGCACGGCCATTTTTAACACTATATATTAATGATGTAACGTCACACTTTTTGGATAGTTACATACTATTACACTAATTATACATCAAATATATATTATGACAATATTTCAAGTTGGCAACGTCATTTATTATTTAAAAATGCATATAATCCGGCAGAATTAAATAAAGACAATCACCTGTGTTCTCCTTCCATTTGCAGCTTCAGGAGCATGATGATGGTGAGTACGAGCGAGACAAGCAGCGCGAGTTGGCGTCCGAGGCCCACGCCCGCAGGCTCGACTTTATGACTGATGAAGCTGAACGGGGCCAGCAACATGGGCGAGACCTTACTGAGGACGCCATTGACTCCACTTACAGTGAGTTGAGTATTTGTTAGTGACAGCAGGTGGGTGGTGGGTGATTAGGAAATGGACAGAAATAGGTACATGTATAAAACATATAGAGACTATTTAGAAATAAAAATAAAACTGATTGATAAAGTAGTTGATGTATCATTGAAATAATGAGATAGTTGCATTAGTCGGAATCAGCATGACTTACAAATGAATGCTGTATATGATTTCAGGGTCGAGACTCGGCCAGTCGTACTTAGATGGAACCACCAGGTCGGAGCTTCTCAAGTCATTTGAATCTCTATCTACAGCTGATACAGACGCCATGGCTAACTCAAGTTAGTGAAAGTTGTCTTTTGTGAACTTTTAGCAGTTTTTGAAATACAGATTTTATTAGCTCATTGAGGTTTCAAGTAATGAAAGTCTTCATCATGAATGTTCTTCAATATCATCTTAAAACTTCAATATCAACTTGACAGTTGTTACCTGTTGACTTGACAATGAACAACAATAAAAAATCAAGTCTCATAAGTTTGGCTGAAGTATTTATAGAGTTATGCCCCTTGGTCAACTGGGAAAACCTTACATGAGTTACCAGCTGCTTGCCATGCTCTTGTTAGGTTAGAAACGAAGCTGCAGGGTGCCTCATAACTTAATGTGACTACATGTAGATGAATCAGTGATTCGTTCTGAAATCTGCTTGAATGCGTCTTTTGGACTAGCACATTTTAAAGCCATGGATCATAAGCAAAGATTTAAGAGTTCCAGGCAATGCTTTGTGAACAGACTACTTCAAAAATGTGCATCATGCAGGTATCAAGAGTAATGAGTCATCAGGAAATACAAGGATTGAACTTGGGTTGGCAGCTTAATGATTCACTGCAGATGTTACACTTGTCAAAATGAACACTTGAGATTGTTTTAATCATTTTAAAACGTGACAACCCTGAAAGGCAATTTTCTGAGCCATCTATATGCATGTATGTCAAAGGGTCACACAGTACATGAACATGTGTATGTCTTTTTATAAAAATTGGCTCGATATAAAAATAATGTACCTATTATTTTGCATTTCAGTATCTTTGGAGACAAAGAGACGCGGTTTTGATGAGCGTGAGATCAGTCTACTGAACGAGGTACGCAGAATGCGTCAGAAACTGGCCACCGAGGGCCGAGAGAGAAGACCTCCACGGCTCGTGAACTGCGATGCCTGATATGGGATGTTTAGGCTACCAACTAAAGATATTCCTGCATTTGTGTCATAGATAATGACCTAAATTATAGAGGGCATTGCTTTAATAGATCTGCAGCTAATTGTATAAAACTTGTTAATATTTCGGTAAAGTCAAAATCAGTTCATTGATTGGTCTTTATATATCCAAAAATTACTATCAACCAATCAAATTTGAAAAATGAGTGTGCAAACTAGCCAAAGGCTAACCTGTGGACAACTTATCTGTTTTATACAATTGGCTGTCTAAGTATTTAACTTTAAAATCTAAAGTGAGGATTTTTGGATGGAATACTTTTCAGGTTGTGTTGACCTAAAAGAACTGTTGTGTCATTAAAATATCACCATCTGAAACTAAAATGAGCAAGAAACAACAATATTTAATTCTTATTGTACATGTGATAATTAAGGATTGATCGCGTTTCATGGAAGTTGTTTCATGGAAGTTGCTGGCGTGTCCTACTGCGTTCATACAGCACAAGAAAAAAATATGATCAATCCTTAAATAACATTTGCTCAAGTTACATGTACATGCATTTACAATATGAATATGTTTATAATAATATTAATTGAGGACGTGAACAGTTGAATGTGTGAGATTGTAAATAGATATGGGACTGTGATATTACATGTATATTTATTTATTTGCATCTTAAGTTCTAGCGCATTGTGTAAATGTAGGAAGTTTTCATTTTGATTGATGTCCAGTAGAGTGTATAGAGCCCACATTATTATACATACTCTACATATGTACAAAGTCGTGTATTAGTCATGTTTGGGTAACATGATTGTTAGTTTATGGATAGTTGTATTGCCAATATTGTATTTTGCAAACTGCCAGTTTTTTGCATATTGGATTATGCGATTAGAAAAACATTAAATGCAAAAAACTTTCCCTATTTTGTTATCCATGAGACAGTGGTTAATCTACTGCTATAAACAGTGGTGGATTCTTAAAAAAAACACCGTTGTTAATTTTATCTTAATTATTGCTTGTCAATGGGACATGAGATTCTTAACCAAAGCGTTCAAGAAACCGTGTTTACTTTTCGTCTTCTAAGCAAGAAAGGCGGCAGGCCGTGCACATAACTTTCACCAGTGTGAAGCACTGTCACACGGGACCCCACTTAGGGTCCCTCCCGGTAGGCGATTAGTATTTGTTAAGTGGTGCAGCTGGGAAGCGAACTTGTGACCCCTGGATTGACGGTTAAGTGTGATGCCACTAGAGCACGGATCCGCCACTAAGCCACCGCAGAGTGAAATGCCCCGTTGATGCCTTTATGTTAGCCAGTGCCAATGCACGAGATTCTCAATAACTCGTTTGATAGAGCTATTTATTATGCCCCCCTTCGAAGAAGAGGGGTATATTGCTTTGCACATGTCCGTCGGTCCGTTGGTACACCAAAGCTTGTCCGAGTGATAACTCAACAATTCCTGGACGTATGGTCATCAAACTCTACATGAAGGTTGGGCCTTATTGATTTTAGGGCTCATCGGGTCAAAGGACTAGGTCACAGTGACCTTTAATAGTAAAATAATTTTAAAGCTTGTCTGAGTGATAACTCAACAATGCCTATACCTATGGTCATCAAACTTGATATGGAAGTTGGGCCTGACCAGTAGCTGACCCCTATTGTTTTGGGGGCTTATCGGGTCAAAGGTCAAGGTCACAGTGACCTTGAAAGCAAACTCAACAATTCCTGGACCTATTGTCATCAAACTTGACATGAAGGTTGGGCCTGACCAGTAGATGACCCCTCTTGACTTTGGGGGTCATCGGGCCAAGGTCAAGGTCACAGTAATCCTTAACGCAAAAAAGTTTACAAATCTTCTCCCAGCGATATCTCAACAATGTCTGAACCTATGATCATCAAACTTGACATGGAAGTTGGGCCTGACCAGGAGATGACCCTTTTTGATTTAAGGAGTGATTGGGTCAAAGGTCAAGTTCACAGTGCCTTGAATGCGAAAATGTTTCATTTGATAATTCGACAATGCCTGCACCCATGACCCTCAAACTTGACTTGGAGTTGTGTCTGACCTGCAGATGACCCCTTATGATTTTAGGGGTCATCGGGTCAAAGGTCAAGATTACAGTGACCTTGAACGAAAAAAGCTTGTCTGTGTGATAACTTGTCAATGCCTGCACCCATGGCCCTCAAACTTGACATTGAGATTTTTGGTGACCAGCTGATGACTCCTATGGATTTTGAGGTCATAGATAGAGTCAAAGGTCATGGTCATAACACACTCTATCCTCAAACTTTGAATGGTCATAATCTTAAAACTGCCTCAACGGCATGCAATGTCAGTGACAAATCAGCTGTCGTTTCGGTCCATGCATATTTCATTCAATTGTCCATATAATCCTGACAACATGGCGCTCAGGGGGCACAATGTTTGACAAACATCTCTTTTTACATGCTTTGTAATGACTATATGGAAAAATTGCGGCTGTTTTCGACACTTAATGGACATTTGGCGGTTGCTATCTACTAAATGAATTTTGGTTATCAAAGCTCTTCTAAATAATTAAATGTGAACCAGTCCGGCGATCCCATTGGTGGAGGCATACGCCTGAACACTAAGGCTGTTTAGACATTTGCACAATAATGAAAAGAAACTAGCTCGTATACAACAGGCTAGCTCATCTGTTTGTTTTTATTTTGTGTGTGTCGTTCAGTTGTGAGCAAAGCTTTTAATGAATTAATGTATTTCATTTTAAACGGTTAGTTTGTCCAACGATTGTAGAAGAATACTTTAACGAAATTGATAGTTGTGGATTATCAGAAGTACGTTGTACATAGTTAAAGCTAAATGAATCCAGTTCAATTGGATAGCCAACGAAAAATAATTAGTTTTTATTATCTCATTTGCCTTAGTGTTATGGCTTTCTCAATGCAGTTTTAATGGCATCTCTCAAGCAGACTTCGTGATTATGAAATATTGAACGTTAAAACGACATTAACAAAACAAAACGGTTAGAAACAAATATTTTATGAAAGTAAAATTCCCTGCTGAAATCAAAGGTTTACGAACGGACGGACGCATGTATTCTGTAAGGTATCTGGTCCTCAGTTGTGTGATTGAGGATGCCTAGTGACCCCATCATATTTTCGTTTTAATATGTAAAAATTATACCAAAAACCATACTAATAACAAGTTATCTTGTATTGATATACTGCAGAATAGGCCAGCTCTGGCCCAAAAGAACAAAATTAATTAATCTGCAATTACCCATGCGATAATAATGTATGTTTAATCATTTATTTCCATAATCATTAGTTTCAAATCATTCCACCAAATGATGTCACCATGCAACAATGTTTGACACTTAATGTCAATGGGGGTCGGATACCTTAGTGGTTTGTGTATCGTAGTTTGCTTCACATTTAAAAGCTATTAAAGCTCACAAGTATCTGGGTCATAGAAACTGTTGATGAGTAAGTTGTAATCGTAAGTTGAGGTCATTAAGAATCACCTTTAACCCATGACCCATATTGCATGTGATTTTACCATATTTTAGTCTGAAGCAATTTAACTGTTCATACAACAAGTTACGTACGTACGTTTACTAGGAAAACGTCAACAAAGCATATATTTTCATTTATTACATTATTTATTCGACATTGTTCCATAAAAAAGCAAAAAGACAACGAATAACTCTATATCCATTTATACACGATCATTTTCATTTTCTGAACGTTACCCTTCGTATAAGCCTGCAAATGGAATAAGTATTTTGTCTAGACTGGGTCCCCTGCGAATTATATTTCTTAAGTCAACAATGATAGTTTGATGTATTTGGATTGTGTTATGCTCTTATACGAAGAGTTTCTTTCAGAAATGAACCATTACCGTGTATAAACGAATAAAAATGGTCGTTGCGATTTTGCTTTCCATGTCGGGAAATAGTGTATAAAATAAAAAAGCAACAACAATATACTGGCTTGTTGACGTTTCTTATAGTACGCGTGGAACCGTTTCAGCAGGTGTGAGTGACGAACGTTCCTACCATTGTGGCAGGTTGATGCTTTTTGACGACACATCACTGTTAATATAATGCCATTGCATTGGTTTAAACGAAAAGATTCGACGTTAAACGTAGATATTCATACATTTTATTGAATATAGTATCTTATAAACATATAAACTTTAAACGACCACAGGAAAGTACAATCAGTTAACGCTATTGCGAGAACACTTTTTTGACGGCTTCTTTCGTTTTGTCGGCGATGTTTTTGCCCGTGTCCTTGACTGCCTCAACTACCTTTTTGCCAACGTTAGCTGTTGCCTTTCCTACAGGGGTATCAGCTATTTTTTGGGCGGTTTCTTTTGTTTTATCGGCGACTTTTTTGCCCGTGTCCTTGACTGCCTCAACTACCTTTTTGCCAACGTTAGCTGTTGCCTTTCCTACAGGGGTATCAGCTATTTTTTGGGCGGTTTCTTTTGTTTTATCGGCGACTTTTTTGCCCGTGTCTTTGACTGCCTCAACTACCTTTTTGCCAACGTTAGCTGTTGCCTTTCCTACAGGCGTATCAGCTATTTTTTGGGCGGTTTCTTTTGTTTTATCGGCGACTTTTTTGCCCGTGTCTTTGACTGCCTCAACCACATTTTTGCCGACTTTAGCTGTTGCCTTTACTACAGGGGAGTCAGCTATTTTCTGGCCTACGTTTTCACCAACATCTTTCACTTTTTCAATCGCCTTTTTACTGGCATCAGCAATTTTCGATCCTATTATCCTACTACCTGACCAAGCTGCTAGCGACTGGGAAATCAGCATTGCCACGAGCAACGAGGCGATCATCGTGTTTTTTCTCATCTGAATTACAAAAACAACAAATACCACTTTTGAACAATGACACAGTGATTTGATGGGAATGAACTCCTGCTTTGCATGGTGTCAATAAAATGAATACAATTTAGTGACATTTATCCTAAAATATTTATGTTTTCTTTAGATTTATTAAAGGGGTCACTCTTACCAACTATCTAGCATAAAAAACTATGAATTATTACAGTTTAACAATGTAAGAAAATCTTGGAAGGAGTGACCCCTTTTGATATAAATAGTCATAACGAAATATCAGTTATGATATGCGAGCGTTTCTGGTATTATTCAAATTTCCATATCTGTTTGAACAAGCTGCAAATGAGGTTCACAAGATATGCAGGCTTGTTTCTTATGAGACAATCAACAACGCATTCTATTAGTTATTGCCCTGCATGACTGGCCTTGGCGAAAAGAAACTAGCATAGTCCCAAAGATTGTTAAAGTTGGTGAGAACACATCTCCACATCAAATGCCGTTTCGCATCATTAGCACTACAGAAGCACATTCGATGCACAACTCATTTGTCTATTAATATGTCGCAATGAGTGCGATTTCGTATATGTTCTCTTTCATTGTGCAGCTAATAATTTTCATAATTTGTTTTCAGATGAATCGGATACCATTGCCTTTGTTGGCCAGCAACCAAAGATATGCTGGTTTATTTTAGCATAAAAAATTTCTACATTAACTTCCCGATGTAATGTGTGACCACAAGAACATCAACTTTCGCCGTTTCTCAGCATGGATTACATGTTTGTTCAATATGGTCTTCCAACATGATTTTGATGGGAATGTACCATTGTATATATTATCGCAATCATAGTGTATGAGATTATACTTCTGTAAGAGTCTATATATTTCAGGTATGTATCCAAGGCTTTGTTGGTCATAATTGATGAATCTCACCAACCTATGATTAAACACTGTTTAAGAGAGATTTGGCAAGCGGCATAGCTGTCCTAGAAAGTGTAATTTCCTCTTGTCTGTACAAGTCTCCACTGATGTAATATCAATTCTACATAGCGCAAAGTCCGTGCTTACTGTGTGCTTATAGGACTGTATAAGTTTTAACAAAGAGCATATGAGATCTCTTCAGTTTGACGATATCGTTTTTGCATATGTGTGTCCATAATTCAATGCCAAATAGTCCTTTGGGTATAAACATATATTATACATTATATTATATATAGTTCTAAGGGAAATCGCGTTTAGTGAATATGGGTTAAAATTTCTAAGAGTGTACCTGGAATTTTCGACATGCGTCATCGATAAGTTTTGAGGTTGAGAGGAATGCATCACACAACAGTCCAAGGTGTAGTAAAAATGTATATGCTATTATTAACGACTATAAATTACACACGGCTGATACAAACTCTCTCCACTTTTATTTCTGTTTTTCATTAACGATATGCAATAGCATTTGAATATCGATGACGTAGATGCTGACTATTGATGATATTCGTATATATTATGTTGTTATTTACAGATGATACTGTGTTATTTTCATATACTGCTGATAGTCTGCAAACATTGTTAAATAATCTGTAAAAGTATTGTAATACATGGGGTATAACTGTCGGTATTGAGAAAACTTGTGTTATGGTAATATGTAAAAAGGCAACCATTTAGAAAACGTAGATTTATATAACGACGGCAAGAAATTAAATGTCGTTGATATATTTACTTATCTTGGGGTAACACTTTCTCACAACGGTACTTTTTTGAAGGCCCAAAAGCATTTATCTCAACAAGCTTAAAAGCTCTTTTTTCTCTTTCTAAATTATTTGAGCTTGTTGTGCTTGATATAAGAGATAAGCTCAAATTGTTTGATGCAATAATTAGTCCAATACTTAATTACGGATCGGAGATTTGGGGATTTCATAAATAGCCCGATATAGAACGTGTTCATCTTAAATTTTTAAAACCTATCCTTTGTGTAAGACAACAAACTAGTAATGTCGCTGTATACGGCGTACTAGCAAGATTTCCAATGAATGTTTTGCGAAAAATACGTATTATGTAATTCCGGTTTAAATTAAAGAGTAAACCTGATTCACTTGTATACATAGTTTATATTATGAAAAATGACCGTGGTCAGTATATTAATACATGGTCTTTATCTGTAAAAAATGCCTAATGAACTCGGGTACTCATTCTTATTTACACTTGATGTTCTATCACAAGCCCAAGTTGATAATGTTGTAAGAAGACTATATGATGTGTATTTTCAAAATTGGTGTGATAGTATTAATTCATCACCAAAGTTAGATAGCTACAGAATTACCAAATCAGAATTTGTACTAGAAAAGTACCTTTTGTTTATTAAAAATGACAATAATAGAATTATGATGACGAGGTTAAGGTGTTCAGCACATACTTTATTGATAGAAATTTTCAAGCTTTGTAAACAGTTTGCCTTCTGCCGATGTAACTAAATTATGCCAGAATCCAGCCATACGTTTCTTAATTAAAATCAACAATGGATAGCGGCCAAGATCACCTTATAACATAACATGAGGCGTGCTCTTTTTAACTCCGAGAATATGTTTTAGGAAATCAGTGTGTACTTTTTCAATAAGGGACAGGTCACCATAGCCCCAGATCTCACAAACATATGTCAAAATTGGTACAATGGTGTGGTCAAATAATTTAAGTTGGCAGTCAATGGAGAGGTCTAAATTCCTATTTTTTCTATACAAACTAAACATTGCTTTACGAGCTTGCTCTGTTACATGTTTCTTATCTAATGCAAAATGTCTGTTTTTCGAGAACAGAACTCCTAGATATTTGAAATGATCAACGACTTCTATTGTACAATCATTAATTTTAATATCTCTATTCCGTTTCATTTTATCGCAAAATACCATAAATTTTGTCTTATCAAAATTAATATTTAGGTTCCACTGACAGTAATAAGAATAAAATGTATTGACTACAGATTTGAGGTCATCCTCAGAGGTGGCAAAACCACTGTGTCATCGGCATTTATAAAACAAGCAGTCTAATAAACATATCTAAGTTCACATCGTTTACTAAACTAAACTTTTGTCATTTCTTGTTACCATATAGTGTTCTAAATCATTAAGATAAAGCGAGAACAGTAACGGAGATAAAAAATTTCCTTGGCGAAGTCCTCTGTTACATGCAAAAAAGTTCGAATATTTACCGTCTAACGATACACATGACTTAATGGAACTATACATATTTTTTATTACATTTAAGAAGTTTCCGGATATATTGTCTTTTACCAATTTTGACCATAAACCTATTCTCCACACCGAGTCAAAAGCTTTTTGGAAATCAACAAAAGCGCAGAATAATTTCTTCTTTTTGAATTTAAGGTACTCCGCCAAAATATGAAGAACAAATATATTATCAATGGTAGAATAGTGTTTCCGGAAACCCGCTTGGTTAACATTCAGTAAATCATAATTTTCTACAAACTGAGTCAGTCTATTATTTAAAATACAAGTGAACAATTTACCCATGCAACTTAACAATGTAATAGGGTGATAATTTTCAGGTAATTGAATATCCCCTTTATTTTTATATATTGGTACTATACAGCCTACAGTCCATGAGTACTCTTGACTGTTTTATGAGACACTTGTCGTAGTTCAGCTTTAAGTTGTACTGCGTCGCTCGTTCTACTACTTGTCGGAAGACTCTGTCATGATCTTCGACAGTTTTCCCAGCAATCAGGATGTCATCAATGATAGCGAACGCACCTGGAATACCTTCTATCATTTCGTTCATTATCCTTTGGAAAATTTCTGGAGCCGACTTAATCCCGAATGGCAAACGAAGCCACCTATATCTGCCTATGGGGGTGTTAAAAGTTGTCGGGTATGATGATTTCGATGATTTCTCATCCAGCTTGATTTGCAGGAAGCCACTCTTAGCATCTAATACAGAAAACACTTTCATGTCATTTATTTCACAAGCTATGTCCTCTATACACTTCATTAGGTGGTGTTCCCTCTTTATTGCTTTGTTCAGGTCTTCTGGATCTATGCAAATTCTAACTTCATCATTTCTTAAGAACACCGCCATTGAGCTGACCCACTCTGTCGGTTTTCTTACTGGTGTGATGTGCTCGTTTTCCTCCATTTCATGAAGTTTTTCAATGAGGCTGGCAGCCTTCTTGGTGGGTAAATTACATCTTTAGCTTCTTCACACAATGTTATCGAGTGTTCACTTGGCATAACAAGAGTTGTTTTCACTAATTCAGGGTAGTCACGGGATAGCTCATGTTTTAGGGGTAGTTCACTTAGCTTGTGCACTCTTTGCAGCAGACCCAATTTCTCCGCAATATCCCCGGAAATATGTTTTCTTGGCTTAAGTCCACAACTTCGAATGTTGCGTCTGTTGATCCCCCTCTATTCTCGATAGTAAATGTGAAGCATCCGATTGGCTTTATTTCGTGGTTTGAATAGCTTTTTAGCGTTTTTAATGAACTCAATAGCGTTGGTTTAGGATGCATTTGTTCATACATTGTTTTCACTAGTATATTACTTTTAGCACCTGTGTCAATTCTGAATTGTATCTTATGTTGCTTTACTTCCAAAGCCTCTGTTGACCATGTTTGTCCAAATTTGTAACATTATTGTCAACAACAAATGTGAATATCATCAACAAAACTGCAACTTATTTATATCAAGCTTTTAAACGGCGAGAATAATACGTTTTCATGTTAATAATTGACTTAAATTATGATATACCTAATTATGAAGATAATCTTAGCAACTCATATAGTTTGAATACTTTTCTCCATAATATTATACTAAAATTATGCTGATTTATTGTAAATTTCACCACCATGCTTGTTTATTCAGTGTTATGGCAATGTATTTAATGTATTTGCCAATAAAACATTGACTTGACTTGATAATCTTTGTTATGCGAGGAAGAAATTAACACTCCAAATCATACATCAAACGATGTTGAAACATTTTTTATTGTTTAAACGTTTGTTTCACCAAATAAATCCGCGACGGTACAAGAATACGTTAAAAGTTGTCATGTGTGAACAATAGATGTTCTGTTATGTAGGGTCATGTTTCATACAAAAAAATAAAGATTGCGCGCTTTACGTAATAAATCAAAAGCGGTTCAATGTACAAGCCGTAAAGTACGGGAGATGCTCTGTTTTTGTGTATCTGCGCGCAGATTTCTGTTATTTATTGTTTTATTAAAGATGGGTTATTATTGCTTTGGTGTATTGTGTTAATGTTTTTAAAGGCACCATTTGATATACGAGGTGTGTTATGTATGTATGTAATGTAATGCTTTTGTCTTTAATATATATTTTGGTTACCTTCTTAAAATAAAGTTATCATAGTTATCATTATTATTCAAATATTATTATTACCATTATTATTCCGATATGTTTCGCTAAGTGCGGTATTTTAGAACCTTGATTTTTTTCAAATTATAACTTTTTTAATAAAAATAAGTTTAAACGGATATAACAAAATTTACAGTGTTAATTACTAACAGCTGTTACGTGCAATTTGAAAACATGAGTTGAGGCTACTTGTCTGTCTTAAGAAACACACAATAACATTAGTCATACTCAATCTATACTGTACACAAGTGTCTATTAACATATATGCACTCATAATCATCTTAATTACTTAATTACAAGAACTACAGAATTAAATGTCATGGCAATTCCATTCCTGTTCAATAACAAACACACACAATAATACATTGAAAGCTACAGGGACAAGCCCATAGTCGAAAAGTTAGATGATTTAGCCTGTTTGGCAAGGGCAGAGACGACAATGATCTAGAGACACACACGTATACACATCACATACACAAATACAAGCACCACAGTCAGACCACATTCGCATCAAAAATTTTGTTGAAAGGCATTTCGATACCTTATACCTACTGATGTTTAAAAACAAAAATGTATAATATATGTCGAATATATAACGTCCCTGAATACACATTTGGTTAAAAAAAAGAACTATAAATTGTACCAAAATGGACCTAACAATTAGAATGTATGGTGGCATATAACTGCCGTAAGATAACCTATTGACGTACGCGAATTGTTTCGTGTTAACCGCTTAATTTTCGATATAATTACCACTTAGTAAGTAAAATTCGCAAATTATAAGAAAAAAATTAGCTGTATAAATAATTTTATAGGTAGCTGGAAACACGAATCGTATATAGTTAACCAGTTATTATGTTCCTTATTAAGTGGAGTTCGCAAACCATAACTAAATAAGTTACAGTTACTGCTAGAAGCCAAAAGTGCATTTATAGATAGATGGTTACACGAATCTTATCTAGCTACTTATTAAATGAAATTTGCAAACCATAACTAGTTAATCTGTTAAGGATTTATAGCTAAACGGGTAATAGGTGGCAGTTCTGGACACTTTAAAGCCTGTTTATAGTCTTACGATATTTATCTTATCAAAAAAGTTGCGCGAATATTAACTAGATAGCTAGATAATTATCGCGAACAATAAGTGGTTCAAACGAAACAATTAGCGAACGCTATCAGGTTATCTTACGGCAGCTATATGCCACCATATGTATCCATAAGAAATATCCATATTATATATTATAGACGCGACAAACATGAATTAAGAGCGTGTTAAACATGCAGACATCTTCCAATCTCTTTTAAAACACGCACTTGTTTAAATATAGTTTGTTATATAAAAAGGCTTACTTTGCGTAATGGTCTCGTAATCCACTGCTTCATACAAAGACGCTTCAAAATATGTTTCTATACTGCTCTGTTGAAGCAACAACTCGCTTTATATAACACAAACGATTAAGCAAGTTGTGACCTTATTAAAATCAATCATGAAAACCGTCAATCAACTAGGCATGCGTGCGTTAAAACCTATAACGTTGACGTAACAGCTACAAGGAGGTCAGCAAAATAATTCATTAACACGGATGTTTGGCGTTTATTTCGAAGAAGTTTGAACGTACATATACAAATTCGTTCATTCTTTTTACTAAGAATTATTATTACTATTATTATTATTAATATTATTATTATTATTATTATTATTATTATTATTATTATAAAATATAGTATAATGTTAACTTAACATTTTCTGCGAGTGCAATATTATAGAATACTTTACTCGAAAATAAAAGCATAAAGTGTAGCACAACTGAACCAAAAAAACACAAAAGAGATCGTTTTTTTCCAGAATTCTATTTCTTCGAAGATTAATAATATATGATCATACGCAAATATATTTTATATCAGTCATTTAAGGTAATACGGGCAAAGATTATTTTACTTTCGATTCGAAGTGTAACTGAATTACGATTTATATATACGTCTGCTATATAGGTAAAAGAACTGTTTTAAAGATTAAAACATATTAACCCTAGCTGTATTTAAGGTATTTGTATTAAACGGACTTTTAAAGTGGGGGTTGTGGTGGGGGGAGGTCTGTATATTAATAATAGAATCACAACTACAGGGTCTGGCCGAGTATAATAACAATGAGGGCGACTCTGGTAAGAGGAACACGTTTAAAGCCTAACAGGCACTAAATCAGAGACACAAAACGTTAAAAAACAGCAAACAAATGCTACACATGCAGCAAGACATACATATTAAGATATATCAAAACGTACTAGCATATATACAGAACAGAACAGAACAGAAAGATGATTTATTTGGATTTAAACATATTGTTTCTCATCCATACAAATAATTATAACACAAAATGATGGTAAATAAATACAAATAATACAGAAACAAAACATATTAATACAAACAAGTGTAATTAAAGGATAGTATTTATAAGCGAATTTCTTATTTCATTAGCTTTGCTTATATATGTACACAATCGATTTAACACCGATCTTTTATTTGATGAAAACAACTCAATCAATTTCCACATGCTCGTGTTTCTAGTGTAATACTTGCTTATATAACGTTTCCTAATGTATTTGTAACAATCACATTTTAAAATAAAATGAAACTCTTCAATGTCTCTTAAAGCATTAACACATAATACGCATTGTCTATCTTCTCTATTGACACGTTGCGGTCCATATCGTCCAGTTTCCACACGTAATTTGTGACCAGATACACGCATCCTCGTTAAACAGCTACCCAGTGATTTGTTTGTGACAATGTCCAGATATTGTTCGTATTCAAGGTTATGTTTTAAATGTTTGTACACTGTCAACACACCATTATTTTGTAGACTCTCTCGCCATTCTTGCATGAAATTGTCTATAACTGTCTGCTTAGTAATAACAATGTCTGGATTATTCCATACATAAGTGAAACCAAATTTGTCGAGAATATTCTTGATATTGCTACACCAATTATGTTTTCCATTAACAAAGTCGATATATGATAGATCGTACAAAGATTTAATAATACAATTGTCTGTATTGACGACCTTAAGCCAGTATTTAATTAGCCGTATATATCGATTTATATGCAATGGGTATCGACCAAGTTCTCCGTAAACGCTATAGTTACTTGTGGAAAGTTTAACGTTTAGTAGTCGTTTACAAAATCTTAAATGCAGCCTCTCTACTTCCTGAGACTTTACATAACCCCAAACATCACATGAATAATTCCATATTGAGCAAACAAATGCATCAAAAAGTTGACAACATGTTTTGAGTGTAAAGTTAAATGATTTTAAATTTGACATAAGCGTGTTCATAGCCTTAAGGCCTTTTCCCGTTAGCATATTCTGATTTAAAGCGAACGATCCACTCAAGCTGAACACCATTCCTAGATAATTGAATTCATTTACTGTATCTAAGTTTACATTGTCATATGTCCATTTTTCACCTTGTCTCAAACGACCTCTCTATTTAAAAACGATGACCTTAGTTTTGTCGGTATTGACTTGTAATCCCCATTTATCGCAATAGTTTTAAGCGCATTCAAGCTTTCCTGTAGATCTTCCGGAGATTCAGCTATCAAAGCCATATTATCTGCATACATAAGCAGAAGTAAAGTCAATTCCTTGTTAAAATTCCACTTGTAGGAAGTGTTTCAATATAAAGTTCCATATCTTCTACAAATAATGAGTATAAAATCGGAGAACACACATTCCCCTGCTTCAAACCGACTGCTATTTCAATAACATCGGACATGTTTTCTTAATGTTTGACTTTGCACTGCACTTTGTCATACATAGACCTACTATACGAAACATTTTCCCAGAAACACCGAGTTTATATAGTTTATACCATAACGCAGAGTGGTTAATAGAGTCAAAAACTCGTTTCATGTCGACCATGGCTACATACAAGCGATTGCCGTTGTTTAGCATATGCTCAATCAAGCAATTTAAACTGAACATTGCGTCCACTGTAACCCTTTCTAAAACCGAATTGGCTATCAGGTAGTTTTTCATGTGTATCGCCCCAGGTCATAAGTCGAGTGTTAATAATGCTAGTAAAGAGTTTTGCCATTGAACTCATAAGGGTTATCCCTCTAAAGTTTGTGACTTGGTCTCGTCGCCTTTCTTGTACACGGGTACTATGATAGATTCCATCCAACTGTCTGGAAAAAATCCACTATTTAATATAAGGTTAAATAATTCGGTTAGATGGCCAAGTACTATATCTCCGCTTCAATATAATATTCATTAATAAGTCCGTCTTGATATCCCGCTTTCGCTCGTTTTAATGATTTTATCGCTTTTGTCACTTCTGCTTGAGTAATGCCATTGTCAAGCTCCTCATATATAGGATCGTTAGAGTCTGATGGCCGTTCCGAAAACTGTTCAGCCTCAGGATTTGAGAATCCATTTAAACCGTCCGACAGCGTTTGGAAATACTCTTGAAAATCTTTAACTTGTATATTATTCCCGCGCTTTGCCTTACGCTTTGAAAAAATATTTCCAGAAGTCCTTCGGTTTTTTCTTCTTTAGCCCTTCAATGTCTTTCATTTTAGTTATCGTGTGAGACCTCTTTTTATTCATAGTCAATAGTTTATATGCACGTTTGGCTTCAAATAAAAGTTGACGGTTTTCATCACTTTTTAAGGCATTTAACCGTTTAACGGCTTCCATATAGACCCTTTTCTTTTCATAGCACTCTTTATCAAACCAGGCTGCACGTTTGATAGGTCCAAACGAAGCATGATTAGGTTTACCAGTTTTATGTCGTATCTTCGTGAATAATGGCATTGCGACAACATTTATGATTTCAATAAACCTTTCAACACAATTATTTACCTTGGTTTTATCCATTGTGTTAATGTTCAATGATATTTCATTTAGTTTCGGTAGTTGGGAAATTAAACCACGTCTAAATTCCGTTTTAAGTTCATCATTCCATCTGATATATGTATGCTCATCTTCATCATTGACACGCTGACCTACTATTCGATTACTATGGAGTACAACATGTAACGGTGCGTGATCAGAGTAACCGTTGAAGTCCATCACTTTAAAAACCGTAATACAATTAAAATCCTCTTCCTTTGATAATAAATAGTCTATTGTACTACAGCCAATTTCACTCAGGTACGTAAATTTACCGCTATGATCAAGACGACCGTTACATATCCTTAAGCTAGTAGCCCTACATAGATCAATTACCTTTAATCTCTGGCCGTTAAATGTTTTATCTTCGTATATCCTAATCAAACTTCAGCAATATAACCACCAGGATCCAAGTTTGAATTAACATAGTCATATGGAATAAAATCCGGTTTTTCACCAACTTTGCCATTGAAATCCCCGGCCGTAAATACTTTACCCAAATTTTGAAATTCAAAAATATCTGTTTCTAATATTTCAAACAGATTACAGTTTATTGTGTTGAATGTCGCTGAATTCTCACCCCACATATAAACAGCACCAAAGTATATGTCTTCTTCAAAATTAAAGAAACTACTGTCAAATTTTAACCATATGATGGTATCGTGGTGATTATCAGTTACAGAAATTCCATTAGCAAGATTTTCTGTAATGTATATAACTATACCACCGCTGTTTCGTCTTGCTTTCTTATGTTGGAATTTCCTATAAAAGTTAAACACCTTAAATCCATCGATATTGATATTGCTATTTTGTTTTGTCCATGATTCAAGTAACACTATGGCATCATAAGTGTGAAGTAACGATAGGAAGTCATCGTCTTGAAGTTTATCATTATTATTTTAATGCTTTATTTAATAGTGTCCTAAAACTTGGTTATTTCCCTTCGCAATGGACAGAGGGCTATATTGTACCATTATTTAAAAAGGGGGACCCAAATCTGCCTGAAAACTATAGGGGTATAACTCTTTTAAGCACATTAGGCAAATTATTTACCCGTATAATTAATAATAGATTGAATACATGGGCAGAAAATTACTATGTTTACACCGAGTCACAAGCCGGTTTCAGAAAAAATATGGGTACGATTGACAATATATATGTCTTTAGTAATATCATTGAAAGTATTCTTAAACAAAACAACAAACTGTATGTATGTTTTGTTGACTTTACCAAAGCATTTGATTTATTATTAAGGGGTAATATATTTTATAAACTAATTAAATACGGCATACGTGGCAACATGATGAATACTATACAGTCGTTATATTTCAATGTAAAATCAAGCATAAAATTTCAAAATGAGCTAAGTGAGACATTTAAATGTTCAATAGGGACACGTCAGGGGGACTGCTTGTCTCCATTTATATTTTCTATGTATATTAATGACTTAGAAGAAGAATTCTTACTAAAAGGGTTCCAAGGTCTTAATATTAACACACTCAAACTACTGCTATTATTGTATGCCGATGATATCGTTATATTTTCAAATTCAGAGGAAGACCTACAAAATGGCTTGAATATTTTACAAAATTATTGTCAGAAATGGAAATTAGTTGTTAATATTGAAAAAAACAAAGATTATGGTGTTTCGGAAAGGGGGCAGATTAAGAAATAATTTAAAATTATTTTATGATAATAAAGAAATAGAAATAGTAAATCAGTTTACATACCTTGGAATAACTTTTTCCACTGGGGACTCATTTAATAAAACGTTTGAAGCCCTTGGAGGTCAACCGCTCAAAGCCATATTTAAACTTAAAAAATACTTATCAACATTTACAAATTTGAAAGTAAGCCATGTCTTATCATTATTCGATAAATTAATAACTCCAATATTTAATTATGGTTCAGAAGTATTGGGTTTTTCGAAAGCAGATGGACTTGAAAAAATCCACCTCCATTTTTTAAAAACACTATTAGGCGTTAAACTTTCAACGCAAAACAACTTTATTTATGAAGAATTAGGTAGAGTCCCATTGTATGTCCATAGATTGACATCAATCATCCGCTTTTGGTTGAAAATAACAATGACGGATGAAAGAAAATTCATCCGACTTACATATAACTCGATGTTAACTGATATACAAAACAACGCTACGTCAATAAATTGGGCAATTAAAGTTAGAAATCTATTAGAATCTATGGGATTCGCTGAAGTTTGGCTTAACCAAGGGGTTGTAAATACAAAATATTTTATACACACCTTTAAGATGAGGGCTAGAGATTGTTTCATGCAAAAATGGAATGAAGAATTACGAGAGTCATCAAGAGCGTCAACATACATACTATTTGCAAATTTTAATTATCAGTCATATTTAGACACCATACAAAACAATAAATTCAGAACAGCTTTAACACGACTAAGAGTAGCATCACACAGATTAGAAATAGAAATGGGCAGATGGCACAAGCCCCAACTAATTCCAAGGAATGAACGAAAATGCCAACTTTGTAATACACTTGAAGATGAATTCCATTTTCTCTTAGAATGTCCTTTATATCATGAATTAAGAATCTTATACATTAAGCGATATTATTGGCGCAATCCAAATATTCCTAAATTTATCGAACTGATTTCGAGCGAAAATGTAACTACTATTAGAAAATGATGTTGTTTTGTCTATAAGGCCTTTAAAATACGTCAGTTTAGACATTATACACTTTTCTCCACTAACTATTTTTCAGTATTTTAAGCAAATGTGATATAACTTTACTTTGTTTATACATTATGATTGATTTCGAAAGTTGTTCTATCGGAAATGTTTATATACTGTACATGTTTATATTATATGTAACTGATGGGCTGTAAGCTTGTAGTTAATAAAATCTTCTTCTTCTTCTTCTTCTTCTTCTTCTTCTTCTTCTTCTTCTTCTTCTTCTTCTTCTTCTTTATCTGAAGTTAAACCTTGGCAATTCCAAGTACATATTTTAACGTCACCTTCCTGCTCTACCTATTGAACCTTTCCGTACTTTCCGTACTTTCCGTCTGTGTAGATCTGGCCGTCCACAAAGAGTTTGTTATATTTCATAAAAGCATCCTTTCCGTCTTTTCATTATAGGGACAAGTTTGCGTCTTTGGTCAGCTACTGATGGCGGAAATTGGTCATGCATGTATTTTCCAGATATATCTGGGATATTAGCTCTTAAAGTCTTGAACGATGCCTTGTCTTGCATTTCTTTAAATGACACCAATATATTTCTGGGTTTGTGACTCGTTTTACGACCGACTCTGTAGACCTTTTCAAATTTCATGTTTTTAATTTGATCTTCGTCCATTCTTATGTCGGTAGCGAATTCCCTAATCAATGTTTCCGTCTGCTGATCAGACTCACTTTCAAGTTCTTTTATTCCGCCTATAATCAAATTCTTGATCATCGACTTTGATTCCAAATTCTCAAATGAAGATTTGAGATTTTTGTTTTCGTTGGAAAGCTTTTCCAACTCCGACTAGTTGACCTTTTTCAATGTCCTTAGTTCGTTTCTGGTTTCGTCCGTTTCAATGCTATTCAAATCAGTCCTGTTTTCCATAGACGTCAAACGCTCATCATTTCTAGTCAACCTTTTGTCTAGGTCGGACCAAAGTGATGACATTTTGCTGTCTACTTCGCCTATTCTTTGTTCTAAAGTTTCAAGTTTTTCTAATCATTTATTAACTTCATCAAATCGGGATGATATAAGCATCACTATATCAGCATTGGTGATTTCCCGGCTGTTACTTCCGGTTCCGGTTTCCGATGTCGCGCCCATCTGCGAATGCTTAACACCGCTGGGATATAAGCCGTGCATTGCAGGGTTTGTCATTGGGGTTGACATGGCTGTAGGGTACGGGATCCCCGGCTGCATTCCTGGTTGCATGTGCATTGTGGGAGTTTGTGGGTAATTTTGGTACAACGGTGATAACTGGGAAAATTGGCTGCCGTACTGGCTAATTGTTTGATTTGGAAGCATGCCTACCGGTGATGTAATACCGTTAAATACTCCAGAACAAATAATATTGTCAAACATAGAGTTGTTATATTGACCGTTACTTTGGCCGTTGGCGATTGATATGTGCTCACCACCCTTGTTCGAAATTGCTGCAATTATCGAGTCACAGTCTATGGTATTTTTCCTATATACGCCTCTTGAGTTTCCCGCTTGTTTGTCTTTTTTGGTCTTGGAGTTTCACCTTCACTGCTCTTTTTCCTTTTGTTTTTACCCTTTTTTCGGCATTTCAACTACATATCCATAAAGTACATCCCAAACTGAGAAAATCCATAAAAAATATATCCAATAAACTTCACAATAAACACTCTTAATCCAGAGTTTTAGTCCGCTGAATTTACACACGTCTCACACGTTTCACATGTTTCACACCGACATGTATAATAATAAATATTAAAACACGTAAAGTTTGCTGTGGAACGGTCACCGAACCAGTAGTTCAACGGGGCTAAAACCAGTTTTTGGAATATCAGACTTTCTGTCCCAACGTGTTTCAACAATGTATCTCAGATCATATTGAAACAAACTTGAACAGACACAAGGCACAAATTGCTATCTACATGTGTTGGGGCTTGAACCCACGACCTCTCATTCTGCAGGCGGACACTCTTACCCGTTGTTATGAAAGCTTGCTTTATAGCAAGACAGCAAACGTGCCGCTTTATATAAATCAAACACCCGGTTACACATTCCCCGTCATTTTTGAAATTCGTCTTCGAGTTTCGGAGACAAAGGTCACTTTGCAATGACCTTGAGACTTATCGTTCAACACGGGTCCTTTGTTGGGCGCCAAATGTAACAGACTGCACAAATTGCTATGTTCATATGTCGGGAATCGAACACACGGCAGCTGCACACGCTGCATCGGAACTTCCTGCATCCGTTTGTATCCATTCCTGAGGAAGACTAAATACCGGAAGTCTAGAATCCGACCCCCACCCCCTAAGATGCGCAGACCAGTGACGAGGGCAAGACGATGGTGGCTTCGACTCCAGTTCGAACGCATCTAGCGATAGTGGCCATCACTAAGTGATTCCGCAACAGAGTAACACTAACGCCACACAAATTGCTATCGGTACTCGAGGGCGGGGTTCTCATACGTCAACACATCACGAGCCTTTGCAAACTACTACCTCGCCGCTTGTGCCTTCGATCACTACAGACAAAGTGTCTTGGGCAAACGCGAGTTCCCCACTTTTGTTCACAGGGTTAAGGTCGACAGTTGTATCATCAGTTCTGAAAGCGTCACCGTCTAAACATCAAGATCCTTCTTTCCCACCTCCGTCGCCGGTAGTACCCGTTGTGCCTGATGGCCGACCTGTTAGACAACGGAAGCTACCTCACAGATTTTGGGAGTGCATTTCGGGTATCAGTACATAACATAGTGTATTTTACACTTATTCCTATGAATTTAAGATTGAATGTTTTTATTTAGGTCTGGTTTGTGATCGTGTTGAATTATTTAATATATGTATATTTAGTACATTAAGCGCCATTCGTAGTTATATGTTAAGTATATAGTATATAGACATAAATACGGTAACTATCAAGAAAATCTCTGATGTCACTCCTTTCCCATAATTCATTGAATTGAAAAGGGTGTTTTTAGCGCATAATGATGTTTGGTAAATTGTATTTACCGATAAACTAAGGTTCCAAGTTTTCCAAGTTTATTCTGTATAACTCATGTCACAAAACATGACAAAAAGCGTATTGAAAATATATAAAATAAACAATATAACTATGTAAAGAACGAGAATAGTCTCAACCATTTAATATCTTATCTATAAAAATCAATATATTCAATCATCAGTGTCATACAATACTCTCATTATACATGCATAATGGAGGAAGCATTTAAAGGGAAACAAAATACATCATTGTATGTATCATTATCAAAATCTAAACATTATCTCTTTAAAAAGTTTACAGAGTTTTTCAAAATGTGATCTTGTTTGCATTTCTTGTTTAAATTTAATAGTATTTGGATGTCTAATACATTTATTATCAATAAAACGTTTTTCTTTTACCAACAATATTTTGACATTCGAGCAAATAATGGCATTCATCTCCTATGTTAATATCGTTACAAAATATACACTTTCTATCGTTGTATTCTACATTCTTCCAGCTTCCAATTTCCACAGGCAGTTTGTTATTTCTTGTTCTAAATTTTATCATACATCATATCATTGTAAGGCGTATGTACAAGAAAAATTTCAAATTCAAACTTTTCTTTATACAATCTATAATTTATACATCTTTATGTTCTGATTAAATAGTCATGACTCTGCCAAATGTTTATAAGCCCGCATTTAATCAATATTTTCTTAATATTACGAATCCACTGGAAATGGGACTGTCGTGTATTTTCAGAAAACTTAAATCTACTTAGAACAATATTATACAAAGATAAAGTAGGTAACGGCGGGGTTATTAATCTCATCAAAATTCAATCAAACGGGTATTAATGTCAATAATTAGAGGTTTCACACCAGTTTCGCCATATACAATAGAGTTTGGTGTACTTGACACCTAAAATATATTTCAAATACTTTAGTTGCACTTTCTCGAGCATATTAATAACCATAGCCCCAACCTTCACACCCATATAACAAAATAGGTTTGACAACTTTGTGAAATAAATCAATTTGCAATTCAATAGAAATACAATGATATCTAGCTTTCTTCAACAAAACAGCATAGCTTTAGTGGCTTGTTTGCGATTTATTCTTTTGCTTTGAAAAACGAACCACCCCTGCCAAACAATACACCTAAATAGTTATATTCGTTTACTTTTTCTTTTTTATCATCGCATAGCAGGAATTCGTGTTCAACACGTCTTCTCTTCGAAAATTAAGCACTGTCTTTTGTTTAAGAGGTGTTAACAGTAAATTGCCATCTATAACAATAATGTTCATATATATTAAGAGCATTTTGCAGATCTGTATATGATTCTGCCAATATGACTGTGTCATCTGCATAGAGCAATAGAAATAACTTGAAAAAAACGAACACCATCATCATGTTTATACACAATTGTTCCATTAACAATATTAATATTTGCAAATAAGCTATGCAAATCGTTCATAAACATAGAAAATAACAACGGAGAAAGGCTCTCGCCCTGCTTTTCACCTTTAGTACAAGGGAAGTAATTCAATTTTACACCGTTAACACGTACACAACTTTTAGTATTTTCATACATATTTTTATCAATTTATAGAAATTTTCCTACTATGCACATTTAATCTAATTAAAGCCATAAATAGCTTCTATTTATGATACAAAATGCTCCTTTAAGATCTATAAATACACAAAATAACTTTTTCCTTGAATTATGAAGAAGATCTATTAATATATTTATAACAAACACATTGTCCACTGTTGAATATCCTTGTCTAAAACCTGATTGATATATTTACTTTATAAATCATGATTCTTGACAAATTTTCGAAATATGTTATTCAATATGGTAAACAATTTACCAAAATAACTTAGTTAAGTGATTGGTCTATGATTAACAGGCCCAGATGAATCACCTTTATTTCTATTAATTGGTTGTGTAATACCAACTCTCCAGTTTTGTGGTACGTGACCTTTATCAAAAATAATGTTAAAAAGTTTAATATAAATTTATTTGGAACAACAATAAGAATATTTAATATGTTCATCTAAAATATTCTCTTCACCACAAGCCTTATCGTTCGTTCTTTAATTGTTTAATCGCTTTTTCAATTTCATCTTATGTTATTGGTATGTTTAACTTATTTACATCATATCAATACTCTCAGATTTAGCGTTGGAGTTAATAATTTTAAAATATTTATACATGTCTTCTACAGATGCATTGACATAACTAGACTGTTTAGATTTCAAAACTTTTCAAAATTCTATTGGCTTAGCCTTACTCATTTGCTTCAGTGTAATAGCCTTTTCTCGTCTATAAATGTTAAAATTGCTATTCAAAAATTTCTTATAAAGTTTATCTTGTATATTCAATTTTTCTTTATTTGCATCATTCTTCCTCAATTTAAACATAAACTTAGCTGTATAAAGGTTCCGTCCTGCAGGTTTACATTCAGCATTAAACCAACAACGTGATTTATTGTTTGTCTTTTCATCAGCGTTATTAAATCGTGATTCAAATCCGTTTGTTTTTATTGCAGATTCTTAAAAAACTTGACCAATACTCAATACAACATCGTTCAATGCATCTACACTTACATCGTTTTCATTTTCAAGACTATTAATCTCTCTAAGAATATCGTCAATCTTTTTTGAATTGATATTATTAATAAAATCATCTTTTTACCTAGCATTTCACAGATTTGCAGCAGCTATATCATCACAAGAATGTTTAAAACTAAATTTACACTGAAATTTAAACAACATGTGTACATGATTATGAACATTTGAAAAATGGTTGAAAATTAATCTATGCTTCATTGAATAACATTAGCAAAAAGATTAGGCGTACAAATAAAATAATCGACAATATATAAATAGGAAACTAATTTGGATTGTCCCTGAGCTAAAAGTTTATAAAAGTGTACTACATTTTACTGACCGTTCCTAGGCGGTACCTAACAATCCTTGATAAACATACCTAGTTTTTATACGCCCATCTTACGATGGCCGTATTATGGGAACACCCATGGCGGGCGGGCGGTGGGCGGGCGGCTCCACAATGTTGTCCGCTCTCTAACTTGAACATTTCTCATCCAATTTCCACCAAACTTCATGAAAGTGTTTGTTGGTGAAATATCTAGGTCAAGTTCGATAACCAGCCAAATCGCTTAAGGCACTCCAGAGTTATGGCCCCCTGAATTTATCAAAATTGGCCATTTTAGCTTTGTCCGCTCTCTAACTTGATCATTTCTCATCCAATTTCCACCAAACGTCATGAAAGTGTTTGTTGGTGAAATATCTCGGTCAAGTTCAATAACCAGCCAAATCGCTTTTGGCACTCCAGAGTTATGGCCTCCTGAATTTGTCAAAATTGTCCATTTTAGCTTTGTCCGCTCTCTAACTTGAACATTTCTCATCCAATTTCCACCAAACTTCATGAAAGTGTTTGTTGGTGAAATATCTAGGTCAAGTTCGATAACCAGCCTAATCGCTTTAGGCACTCCAGAGTTATGGCCCCCTGAATTTATCAAAATTGGCCATTTTAGCTTTGTCTACTCTCAAACTTGAACAGTTTTTATCCGAATTTCACCAAACTTGCTACTATAAATGTTTGTTGGTATATATTCTTGGCAAAGTTCTATAACCAGCCAGGCTCTTCAGGATTATTGCCCTTGAATTGGTCAAAATTTGCCATTTTTGCTTTGTCCACTGTCTAATTTGAACAGTTATCATCTGATCTTCACCAAACTTGCTGAAAATATTTGTTGGTAAAATAAATCGGTCAAGTAGTTCCCTGAAATACAGAAGAACTTGGTAAATACAATTTTGCATGAAACCCCCAGTAAATATCAAGGGCTTGGTCCCCAAAGGTTCTAAGTGCCTATACAAATTATAGACATTTTAGCACCTTTTGACTCGAAACCCTCAAATTAAAATAATTTTTTCTACTGTTAATGCCATATTGTGCCAAATCATTTGCTTCTTGAAAAGCTTGCTTCTCAAAGGGCCAATGTGACAGTAAGTTGTCTTAGAATCCAAGAAATTATTGATGGGCGTATTTTGTGAGTGTCACTCTTGTTTTGATATATAGTATGTATACACTGTGCTGTTTGTGGAGTTTTGTGCTGTTCTTCCATGTTTTTTGTTTGTGATTTTATGTTCTATGTCTTTGGCGTTTACCCAGTGCCATTAAACCGGGTTTATGTAAAACCTTTTATACTGAGCTTCTTTCTGTAGCTTTTCGCATAAATATTTCCTTCGAAATCACCAATCGTACGGCCATTCAAAATGAACATATTGTTTAATTGGGAAAAGTCAACTAGCTTTCGACCATAATCATTAGAAATTAAATCCGTATTAAGTTTCTGTTTGCGTACATTGGCTGAAAAATATTTTTCATTTATCTGTATATCTTTATAAAGTTCATATCATGCATTTCATGAAATATATCATGGTCACTGTATATAAAGTCTTGCAGGTATTTAGTTCTGGAATTAAAATCCCAAAATATGCACATTTTTTCAAACTTATCTGCAAAATGATCAATATCATTTTGTAATATCACAAAGGGGTCGGCACTAGCATAATCCGAGTTTTCGGGGTCAAATACACCACACCATACAATATATCACCTCTGCCTGACATTTTGTCAGACAAAACAAACCATAACACGAGGTCACTACCTGAATCAATAGAAATAAAAGTAACTAAATAATTCTTAATGCCTAAGCATATTCCATTTGATTTTCTTTTAGCATTTGTTTTCATATGTTTAAAATACAATGACTTTTTCGATATCTACTGTGTCTTAAGAAGCAGTTTTCGTTTCTTGAAACCCAAGTTTGTCAAAACCAATTATATATGTGCAAAATTCTGGAATAATTTGTTTCGAAATAAGACCATAAACATTAAGAGACAAAACATAATTATCCGTTGTAAGGCCTATTTATTCACTTTCTAACCTAGATGTATTGTCATTAACACTCTCCTCCGGTCGTTTGCACGTTTTCCTCGGGGTTTGCCATGCTTGACGGATCAGGCCCGACGGGGGTGGTAGTGTCGTCTCGGGGTCGTATGAGTATAGTCTCGTCAAACGGGGTTGGTGGTTAACGCTGCCTTTGTCTGTTACGTGCGCCTGTTTGTTCGTGGTCAGCATATTGAATTTGTTCGGAGTAGAAATGTCTAATCGCACTGGCTGGCTATCGAATGGTTGTCTGTTAGTAGTGCGTGGCCGTTCGTGAACAAACGACCTACCGGGTGGCTGATGCTGTTTGGGTTTCGAATATTTCGGTTTAACTATAAATTGCCTAAAAAGTATTTTTTTTACAAATGAGTGCCTTTATTTGTTTGTTGTTTGTGCATATATATGTGAGAATTGCATTTTAAGTTGGAATTAGTGAAGTTATTTGTGGACAATTTAATTCGTGTGCTAAGTGAGTTTACATTTTTTTTTTTAATTTCAGACAGATCTGAATTTGATCACGATACGATTCCAGTTAAGATTCACATAGAGATCAGCCTGCGCCCTTGGTACACTCGAGAACTTTCGGTCACAGATTAGGGCTTTCTTGCTGTTTTGTTTATACATTGGCCTCGTCTCCTTTGCCAGTCTCTATTGACACGTTGCAATTTTTGAGTAGATCTTTAAAACCAGTACAAAGCATTAGAAATTACGTTATTGGTGTCCGGTTTTATCATTTACTTCACGATGTAGATTGTCCCAGCTTAGACAAATTTTCAATTCATGTTGACAATGCGTGGTTACGGTTAATTTCTTTTAATACTCAGCGTCATCATTCTAAACCAAATCAGTTTGGTAGAAAAAAACTTTTGTTTACTTTTTTGTACGATTCCAAATTCCCCATTGTGTCCTGTCCTGCCCCCTCGTACGAGTATAGCTCTTAAGTCAAAACATATGACAGCAACACCACAAGGGATCTCCCTTAACAAACAGAAAGAACAGTATTCATAAAACATCTTATATAATTTCCTATCTTAAGTCATATTTCTATGTTAAGAGACAAATTGCTAATATGCCGTTTTTGGATCAAGATAAGACAATTTTAGTTGGGTATAACAATTTCAACGAATGTAGCCAATTGAGATTACAGTCAAAGAGAGATAATTCTGTAATCAGATAATGCAGTTGATTTATTAGATTACTCTCCCTCGCCTTAGGCAAAGAAGCGAGAAATCTCAAGCTTGATTGATTGACCTGCACAGTTGAAGTCTACAAACATGTTGGTTTTACTTTGTTTTTTTGTTTTTTAAAAACTTGATTGCTTTACTTGAAATCTGACATTCTGATGGTTATTTGCATTTGTTGTATTTTGTATTTGTCTTGGTTTAGCAATGTATTGGAATGATCATGATTTCATTCAGCTGCATTTAATTAGTTTTGTCATGTACTTTCATGACATAAGCATATTTTGTATTTAAATGGAAATGGAAATTCCATGACATTTTAAGCTTCTTTCCATATACTCATATATGTGGGTTTGGTTACAGTTGGTAACATGCATGGATATCAGAAGTCACCATGGAAATACAAGGGAGTAGGAATGTTTGATGCCATAAATTAGTAAGTTCCATGTCAATGTTTTGTTTTAGAATGTACTGTGTTGGTTTTGTTGTAATCGCTTGTATTATATATGTGTTTATATGCTTTAGCCAAACAATTTGATTTGTTACTGCATACGATTAATGAATATAAGATATACTTAAGACTGTTTTCAATGTTTAGACAGCTTAACTTATTGTTGCGTAACCGCATATTTGCACGATTACCGCCCTTTGTTATAAATTGGCCATTTGCCTTAACAAAGTTAAATGTTTGGCGGTGTTTTTCAAAGGTTAGTTTATATTTTAGACTTATTTATTCCATACAAATATTTTATTAGCGACAATAATAATTAAAGGAATCATGTTACACATTATTTATTAACCGGGAGTTGTTTTAATAAAGAGTATTAGTAAAAATAAAGCTGCCTCCCTTCAAGTTTTCGCAAAATGGAATATACCCGTTTTACACATGTTAGTAAACACCTCGTCTGCCCGGAGAGTATATAAGTGCGTCGCTCAGCTGAAAGAGTCATTCTGTGTTGACCGCCGTCTAGGTAACATCAAGCAGTAAATCGGAAATCGCCTTTTGAAGGCAATAAATAGATTTTTGACCTTCTGGCTGGTAAGTATTGAACACAGAGCATTGCGATCTGTGGGATAAAAAGGCACCAGGAACTTGACATATATATAGTATTCTATCGTTCAAGTTCAATTAGCCAGATACATAGAGCATCGCGATCTAGTCTGGTGAACGGAGCTGGTGGTTAGAAAAATCTAGTAAGCCTCATACCTAGCATCTGCGTTGGCCACAGGGTATTGAGATCTGTGCGCTGACAAAGGTTCAAGTATTTTGCATCGCCAGTAAACATGCTCGCGTAAAAGAAAGCCATTCATTATAAAAGTGATTGAACTTTATATAAAACCAGTGCATAATATTTGAACCCTGATTAGTTCGTTGATTATGTTTTAACTTACCAATCATTTTTCGAATCATTTGTTTCAATCATAAGGCAAAGTAGGACAATTTATATAAGAGAGATCCATGTAAGCTCTACGACACCGATTGAACATACAGCCGGCACGTTACATTATAAACGTGTTATTATTCATTATCTTATGATTGTTTATATTTATTTCTTCAGGAAGCTCCGATATTATGTTGGTAAATGTCGGCTGTTGAATATAGAAATATTGAAGAACACTGTGTTTGTTGTTTGAACTATTAAATTGCTACATATGGTAAAATGTACATATAGACCCAGCCCGCTTGGGACTTATTCTGATCTTAAACCTGGTATAACATAGAAATCAACACGAACGTTACTTTTCAAATGCAGGTTAGCGCAAGTGTATAATTTCAATCTCGACCTAAATGATAGGGTTCACATCTTGACAAGCACTATTAATTTCAGGCACTGCGTTGATCACACCTCTCTCACGAATCAGAATGCAATCCCCCACTCAGCCATTAAATTAAAATTCAAAATAGAAAATATGACGTCTTCTCAGTCAAAATCTCGCAGTCAGCTATGGTGTTGGTAAGAGGGGCGGGAAACTCTCCCTCTCTCTATCGTTTTAGTCGCAAACTCACAACCACCCACTGTGTTGGTTGTCAGAAGGGGACACTCCTCCCACACCATCCCCGTGCATCCTTTAACTCGCAATTTCAAACCCAGCCATTATGTTGCTTGGAAATGGACAACCTTCTAAGTCAATATTGTTGTGATTGACATGCGTATAAACACCTCACAGTCCATCTTTTGAGTTTCAATCTCTCATCAAGCCATGGTGTTGGTCTAAGGGAGATGAAACCCTGTCGTACCTTTCCCGCCTATCTTATTAGATGCAATCGACACACAGAAACAGTGTTGCTAGGGTAAGTGAACATGCCGCTGGCACCCTCCCCGACAATCTTTGTAGTGACAATCTCTCACACGGATACGGCGTAGCTTGGTTGAAGGGGAAACTCGCGCGCACCCTCAACGTTCACTGCGGAAAATGGTTGAAAATACGGGAAAGAACGGTCCTGTACATCTTGAATATACGGGTGTGTTCGGACCCGTATATCCACATGTACGGACCCGTATATTAATACGTATACGGAACACCACGTGTACGGACTTCCGTATATCCATTCCCGTATCTTTGGATATACGGAGATATTTTAATTTCGAGAAAAAAATGTGCAATATTTTTATGTTATTTAGCGTGTTTTTGAAGAAATACACATTTTATCCATAGAATGTTTTGACAAAATATATATGGATATACGGACCCCGTACATGCAACGTGTACGGGATGGATATACGGACCCCGTACATGCAACGTGTACGGGATGGATGTACGGACCCCGTATATTCAACGTGTACGGGATGGATATACGGACGTCATACAACGTATACGGGATGAATATACGGACGTCATACAACGAATACGGGATGGATATATGGACCCCGTACATGCAACGTGTACGGGATGGATATACGGACCCCGTACATGCAACGTATACGGGATAGATATACGGACCCCGTACATGCAACGTGTACGGGATGGATATACGGACCCGTACATGCAACGTATACGGGATGGATATACGGACCCCGTATATGCAACGTGTACTGGATGGATATACGGACCCCGTACACGCAACGTGTACGGGATGGATATACGGATCCGTACACGGAACTTGTACGGGATGAATATACGGAGCCCGTACACGCAACGTGTACGGGATGGATATACGGATCCGTACACGGAACTTGTACGGGATGAATATACGGAGCCCGTACACGCAACGTGTACGGGATGGATATAGGACTCCGTACACGCAACGTGTACGGGATTGGAATACGGACCCCGTACACGGATGAATGTACGGACCTTATACGGGATGGACAAAGAAAGGGTTTGACCGTGTTAGACACGAATGTTAAGAAATAGCAAATACATGCTGTTTTTATAAAACATTATTTATAGACATAGGAAAAACTACTATTTATATAAATTCATAAGATTTAAAAAATATCATGTTTGAGTAATCAATGTTTAATGTCATACTAGATCTGCCTTATCATAATCATTTCATTGTGGCATTTACTCAAACAAAATGTTGTATGATTAAAATTCCACTGCCTTGTCAAACAACAATTTATACAGGCTGTTAAAACAAACGTCCAGAAAACATAACACAACTAATATGAGTTCCATTCCGCGATTTCTTGGCTTCATGCATTAGGTCAAATTGCGCACGGACATCAGGTCACTGAAAAATGAAATTATACAGACACAACAAGCTTGTGGCGTACAGACATTTGAAATGCAGATTTGATATAATACAGCAATATGGCAAATACATCACCATGAAGTTAGAAAACCCCGCGATAGAAAAACCATTAGAAAATGTGACACAACCTATATATGTCTAAGTCTAGACTTGTTAAAAATGCACTCTCAAAGCATTAAAAACTGTAATCAGTGGCAGTTTTCTTAGCAATTTACTATGATCTTTGTGCTTGCATTGAAGGAATTTATACAAAAGTTAGCTTAATCTGAGACAAAATATTTTATGTCAAAAGGGTCAATCTGATAGAGTGCAGCTTTAAAAAAATTACCCAGTCCATTCCCAGATGTGATGATAATACATAAACATAAATCTGTGTTGTAAATGACATTTCTATGAAAAATTGTCAATGTATGCCAACTAATATTTAATCAAAGTAAATTCAATACATATCTTGTATTAATTTATAAAGGCATATATGTCTATTATTTTGTTTCACCTCAAAATTGTACCAGCGAGCCAAAAATTGTCTAATGTCAAAATGTCAAACCTTTTTGATTGCCGTCTTTATTCTGATGTGCATTTATTCTAATTAAAAGATATTTTAAGCTCACAATGCTGTTCCTTAATTAAAATACCAAACCCACATTTCATCAGAATTAAAGTTTATCCGGTTGTTCAATGGTTCACGTTCGTATTATAAATACCTATGCACGGTTCACAGACATAATAACTAACTAATAATCGGTGTCCCATCAAACAATAAATAATAATTATATCTTATAATATGCTAGCTCGTAGTCTTACCTCATTCTTGTTGGGTATTCTTCCTTGTTGCTATTTGGCTCATGTAATGACACAGATGATATCGATTCTCGCGCTTTCTGCATCCCGCTGTTACGATTGGCTATTGATTATACGCTCTTGATTGGTTTAATGACCAGCAGCTAAATATTGGCTGAAACTTACTCACTTCTTGAAAAATTAAAACAAAATACTAAAATTGGTTTATTTACTAGTATTATTATTATTATCATTATTATTATTATCATTATTATTATTATTATTATTATTATTTGTATAGTAAATTGAAATTATTATAGTCGCGTAAATATGCATAGCAAAAAAGAAAAATTGATGTTGTATGGCTAAAAGCCAAATTAAGCTGATTCTGAGACAAAACGTAAATAAGTAAAAATTGTAAAACTTAAGAGAGTGCCACTTTAAAGATAGGGCATCTTTATTGCAACTCCCTCATACCAATGGATGGGTCAAAGTCAACCGCTATCAATGAAAATCATGCAAACTTGAAATTAATAATTATTGTTCTTGATTTTTATAAGTATTCAGTCTAATTTCTTCAAAAACAGATGCCTCTTATTCTATATATGACATTAGAGCGGATTTTATCAGCATTCTTAGAGTCAGTTGTCACAATTGTTTAAATACAATAATTAGTGAGATAAGGAAGCTGGCTATTTATATATGTATTTATTTTTTCATTATTTCTATTTATATTTTATTTGGTTATTAAATTTCCCGCAATCTGTCGAATTAATTAATAAGATTTAGAATTTGTGTGTTTTAGTTGTATTTCGACTCAACTCAACTCAATATTCTTTTATTATATCACAGTTTACATTTAAGTAAAAGCAAGTGAAAACGCAATATATATATATATGTTAACACAGGTATAAATATGTGGGTTAATGGCGTCTTCACAACAGGTTTAGAGTTTATCATTATACAAAACAAATATAATTAGTAAGGGGAATGTGGTTAGTTTAAATAGTATTAAATATAATCGATATAATTATGAGATATTAAATGAAAAACTATAAAATACATGATCAGATTCGTTTAAAGTGATTAACTAAGATTTTAACAACAATTGCTGTTTTCCTTAAGGTATCCGGGTTCTTACAATTTAAAACTTCACTAAAGTGTAAGACATTAGGTCTTGAGTTAAAATGACTACTTATGTATTTTTTTCTGTAAGGATTAAAAAATGGACATGTAAGTAAATAGTGCAGTTCGTCACCGATATCAGTTAGATTACAAAATGTACACTTTCTATTGACATGTGGTACAACATTCTGTCTCCATCTACCGACTTTGATAGGGAATTTATGATTACTAGTGCGGAAATGCAAGAATGTAAAACGTAGAGATTTGGGTAAAATATTAATGTACTCCTCAAATTTAATATCAGACTTAAACAGAGAATACATTTTACCCTTAGACGAAAGAATAAATTGTTCAAAACAGGTTTGCTGAAATTGGTCTACAAGGTTAGTAGATTTCACAAGTTTACTGACATGTACTCTTGTTTGGTTATGCCAAACGTATGAATAACCCGTTGAATCAAGTACTGACTTGATGTATCTGGCCCAGACTGAATTATTACTATGTAAAAAGCCTTTATATATCAAAAAAACTTATTTTCGAGTCATGGGATGAAACGAGTTTACTCCAGAAACTAACCATTCTGGTTTTAACTATGGTGTTAAGGGGTATCTACCCAGTTCCGAGTAGAGCATGTAATGTGGAGTACTTTTTCTAGTATATGTAATCCGTCGCAAAAAATACAGTGAAGTTGCTCCAACAGATCAAGTTTTCAAATCCCCAGACTTCACATCCGTACGTTAGAATCGGAACAATGGTAGAATCAAAAAGCTTCAGTTGTATGTCCAAAGGCAAATCTAGGTTATTAATTCTAAGAAATAGAGCATACATTGCTTTGTTAGCCTGGCTTATTAAATATTTACGGCAGTATAAAAAGCTACCGGTGGACGAGAAATATACACCTAGGTATTTGTATCTCTAGCGCTTGGTTAGCAATGCTAAAGTTAAATTTCTTCAGATTTCTGGCACCAAAGACAATTATTTTAGTCTTTGAGAGGTTAATTTTTAGTTTCCATTGCAAACAGTAATCTTGGAAACAGTTAAGACTTTTTTTGAAATTCACGTTCATTGTCTGCAAAGAGTACAGTGTCATCAGCATACAAGAGAATAAGTAACTGAAGGTACATAATTGTCTCATTAGCATCTACTTCTATAGAAACACTAGAACATGTTCTTTCGTAAAGTTTTATGACCCACTGGCCATGTGGTTTTTCAAAGCAAATGATCATGTCACTAATTGACATAACGCGCGCTGTCAGTCAAACTAGCCGGCCAATACCCGACCGACCAATCAGCGTCCAAATAAGGCGTGTCTTATCAGTCGCCCTTTGTTATCCGCCATGACCTCCGACAATCTGCTCTTCAGTAGTATAATACTCCTTTTTTCTAAATATTTACTACAAATGAGTTCTTTATGATTGAGAGAAAGATTAAACAAATAACGAGAGCCAAAAACACTGACATTAACACAATTACATTGATTTTGACTTCCTCTGCATTTCTTTTAGATACATAATAATAAATGAGCATTAAAACTGCACTCTCACAGATTGACCGTTTTGACTACTATTTTGTCTTGGAATAAGCCAATTTTGCGTAATTCAATGATATAAGACTGCTGACAAATTATCAGATCACAATTGTTCATATTTAGGTTTTAAAATTGATGTTTTATGGCTAAAAGCGGTACAATAAAACTAACGTTTTAAAAAACTAAATATTTCGGCAGTTTTCAAAACAGTTGAGATCTGTTATATGTCGTACTGTGAGGTGTCTTATATGACTGAAATTAAGGCATTGATGCCAAATTCATCAGATGAGACCAAACTTAAAAAAATGTTAAAATTGTCAATCTTTAAAGAGCATCTTTATTTCAACTCCCTAATACTCCCTCATACCAATGGGAGGATTAGGCTAAACTGCTTTTAATGAAAAGGAAGTTCATGATAGGAATCAAACTATGAAGAAAGTAAGCTAACAATTTCCAATAAAATAAAGATCAAAACAAATCTGGTTTCTTCAAAATTACAACTTAATGCAATTTTAATAAAATGCAATTAGAAAACTTGAAATTGATGAATATTTATGTTGTGTTTAATAAGTAATCGGTCTCTTTTGACGCCTTATCTTAGATATGATCTTCTTTTATAAGCATTCATCAAAGCAGATGTCACAGATAATATAAAATCGTTTGAATACAATTTTAAGTGAGATAAACCTGCTGGATATTTATTTACTTATTTTATTAATTTATTTATTTACCATTATTCAATTCATGCATAATATGATAATAATATTTTCCGCAGCTTGTCAATGAAATTAATTAATAATTTTAATAATTCGTTTTTCTTAGATTTATGACCTGGCTATGTGGTTATGAAAACAAATGATCTCCGCGCGACATGCACTAATTGAAAAGGCCATAAAGTACCCGAGAAAAAGACAGTGATGACTCTTCTTAATTATATTAGGTGCCACCTTTCAATATAAAAACAACATATATTAGTTATGCATCAAATTTATTCGGTCACCCATAAATTGAAAAGTCGTCTGTGGACTTATCTGAAAAGTGTATTAGTTAATTCCTACGATTTACTAGAAGTGATATAGCCTTATGTGTTTATATATACGAGGGAACCGATGTTTCAAACGACCCGATTTCATATTTCAGTGTATTTTAAGTTTGAAGTCGTCTGTTTACTAAGACACCGATTATGTGTTGCGTTGTGGAAATCGCTTATATGTTCAAAGGCTGCCGTATACTATATGTATACTAAATATAAATTTTAAAAGAAATATCAATAAATTAATAAATATAAATTTTAATTTTACAAAATTGCCATATTGCAAAGCAAAGTGACAAGAAGGAATTATTTTCATAGATTTCGATGTTGGATCGACATGGTAGTGTGTATTCACAATCTTATTACTCATTTACATTTCTCACAATTAACTTCTCATAATTATCATCTCAAATGCCCATATTAACTAATATCGGTCATGCGTTAACAGTAATAAACGGTTTTTCACACCTTATCAAATTGAGTTTCAACTGTCATTGCAATTTTTACAACTAAAATTTTAACACCAAGCAAATGTTGTATATTTTGGAACACGCGATCGGGAAAAAGTGTGAAATTATGACCTCGAGGGAGCCATAAGGTTATGTGCACGATTTGTATACTTGGGACCGAGGATATTGCCCGACTGCTCGACATAATTAGGTTTCGATGCAGCGTGGGTATATTCTATATGAAAATGAAAGGAAAACATTCGGGACCAAGCTCCGACCTCGAGGGAACGCCGGTTCTCAAACGACCGCTTGTTTTTTCCGAACATCCATAATATACGGGATTTGTACACGCCAGTATATTCATCATGTACGGGAAACTAAACATTCCCGGGCCCTAGCCGGGAATTTATCCACCCAGCATTGTCGAATTCAATTATTTTGTATTATATAGATGTCATTGTAATTTCTTGTTACTCTGAAACACGGAAAAACGAATAAGTCAATGGTACATGTATATGTAATAAATGTTGATCGTATCATATAGCTGTCAAATGTTACACCACTCAGCATTGTCAAATCTTATTCTTCTGTATCATAAAGATATTCTTGTTTCTCAAAGTAACACGGAAAAATGTATACACGTCAATGGTATAAATGTTGTTCGTATAATATATGCTGTCAAATGCTAACAATTTTTTTTGCAACATGGGTGTACGGGAAAAAGTACATTTCCGTATATCAATAGTGTACGGGAATTGTTACTTTTCCGTACACTCACCGTGTACGGGAACTTGTATATTTCCGTACATCCATAATATACAGGAATTGTACACGCCCGTATATTCATCGTGTACGGGAATGGTATAATCCCGTATTTTCAAAGTGTACGGAGACTGTACATGCCCGTACACTCAAGGTATACGGAGATGTACGGTACCGTACATCCATCAAAATAGTAAAAGTACCAGTCGTTAGTCAAATCACTCAGCATTGTCGTATTTAATTATTTTTTAGTATTCAGACCTCTTTCTAATTCCACAAAAAGCAGTCAACACCGATTAAAGCATTAAATTTTCTACAAATGTGATTTTTACTAACACCTTCCAATTTTTCTAAATACAGTGATTTTTTTTAAGTCAATGGTATAAATGTTGTTCATATTATACATGTTGTCAAAGTTAACACGAAGAGGCCTAATTTGATTACAGGATTCATGTTTTTATTATAACATTGATGTACGGGTTAGTACACGCCCGTACATCAAATCCCGTATACTCAAGATGTAGTTTTGTGAATATACGGGTCCGAACACTCCCGTATATTCAACATCCCGTACACTTACCGTACACGATGGATATACGGGTTTCAGTACATTCCCGTATATTTACCCATTTTCCGCAGTGGTTAATATTTAGTTTCTAGCAAGTAATCAGTCGTGCTTTAAGTGACAGGTATTGACCCAACTCACCGTTCATCTTTTTATTACTAATCTCAACCAGCCACGGTGTTGGTTGGAGGAAGGGAACATTTCTTTTGCACCCTTCTGGCCCATCTTTTGGTTTAATGTGTCACACTGAAACGGTGTTGCTAGGCAGGAGTAGACAGCTAGCTTGCACACTCCCCGTCCATCTTTTATGGACAATCTCTCACACGGACACTGGTTTGCTTGGTATAAGGGGAAAACCTCATGCACTCTCCGCGTCAATCTCTTAAATTTCTATCTCGCAATTGGTTTGTTGACAGGTATTGACACATATGCCCGTCCATTGGTTTAGTCACTGTTCCACTCTGTCATGATATTTTCCTGGAACCACCATCCGCCTGATTAGTCACATATTCTCACACAAGCTCAATCATGCAAAAACCAAAATTAGCACTTTACCTCATCTGTCCAATACGTGTTACTCGATCAGCTCTTTTGTTTGTTAGCAATGGTCAAAATCAAATAATTAATCAAGGATAAATCAATTATTGGCAAATACTGTCCAGTGTGTAAGCTTATTTATACTCGCACTGGGGCCTTGTTCATTCGGCGAGTGCTCCGTTATGATTGTTAGTCATTATAGGATTTAGGAGCATAGACAGAATGTAATCCCTGGTTAGAACTCTTTAACGTGCACCAGTGTATAGCACTGTCACACAGGATCCCCATTTAACGTCCCTCCCGGAAGACGATTGGTACGTTTTTTATTGATGCGACGGTTAATCGAACCTGCGACTCCTGGAATGATAGTCAAGTGTGTTACCACTAGACCACGGACCCGCCACAACTATCCAGTCAACAATTGTCACACTTATATATTTTAGATTTATTCTAAAATCGATAAATGGAATCGTAAACAATGCGTTAAAAATGTATTTTATCTGTGTAAGTTTACCAATATTATTCATATTCTTTGCTAATAAACATACTTTAAAATACTTTGAGAGGTTCTCATGCATTGACTAGTTTCAATTTTCATTTGGCCAAATTTACCGAAACGGCCTATTTGGCGATGACGAATACTACCGAACGCAGTTTGGTCACTCTCTGGTGAGATTTGGTGTCCTGCATTCACGCGCTCAATATGATTGGTGAATTGAAAATAACTGGTTCCATCACAATTACGTATTGTTGATAATAATAATAGGAGCACTTTCGAAATTAAGTATTCCTTCTATTAATCATAAAGGTAGCCTTAAGGGGCTATGCTAAGCTTCGCTCCTTTTGAGCCCGTATTAATCATTTAATTCATCTAAAATGTCTATAACCACAAAGGGATTATAATTTACCAATCGTTGGCAAATCAATTTAAGCGCCTGCAGAGTGTGTGTCTATTCGTTTATTTGAATTATTTTCACATCCCGCAGTGAACAGAAACAGTGTAGCAGTACATTCTTACGGATGTTTCCATGTAGAATAATGGTATGAAAATGGTGGACAAAATAGTTTCCGGTTTTGGCTCCTTAATCTATATTCTATTCCGAATATATATTACCAACGCTGGCCAAAATGGTATGCATTTCTTTTCATTTATTTGATAAATGTTTTAAAAAGTTTTAATTGGAAAATGCTTTATTTTTTTCGTTTCTTTTCAAATTAAAATATGCGATCTGATCTTTTGTCATCAGTCTTCTATCACTGGTTTTCAGATATTAACAAAAACTGCTTGTTCCAAGACAAAAAATAAAAAAAGTTGTCAAAACGTTCTATATGTGAGAGTGCAGTTTTAAAGTTTTGTATTTTCAACAATTATTAAATTTTTGTCAGTATTATTTGTTATAACACTGACTTTTTCAATAATGAACCATCTGGTATAGCAATGTTGAAAGCTCAAAGGACTATAACGTGTTATGTACTGTAACAGTTCTTTTTTTCAATTTAGCTAGTTATATCTTCATATTTGCTTTCACATTAAATGTGTGGTTTGTATATGTCTAGCCAGATGCTGTATGTTGGCTACAGGCAGATTGTTAGTTGGTGTTGAGGTCACCTTGGAAAGGAGATCCGTGTGGATGAAATCGGGAAATGTTTCCGTCAGAAACGTAGTATTAAATTAGATTTATGAGATAATGATTAACTGTCTGTGCAAAGTGATGCTAATATGGAGTACATTTGTTCATGTAATTCTGTAAATGCATCAAACGCATTCCATAATCAAAAGCATGTACAACCGCTTGATTTTTTCAATTATTCGTAAATATGATATTATTCGGTTGTTTAAAGTTGATGCCTTATATCCAGTAGTGTAATGCCCGTGATCACTACTGCCTCATTTTGGATAGTGTAATATCCGCAACCACTTCCTTCCAGTATGTTAATGTTCGCCACCACAGGATGCCTTATATCCACTAATATAATGCCCCTTTTCATTACTGCCTCATATTTAATAGTGTAATGTTTGCTATCACTTTCTGTTTTATATCCAGTTATAAAATGTTAGTCACAACGTCCTACCTCCTATTGAGTAGTGTAAGTTTGCCAGAACTTTCTGTTTGATGTCAGTAGTGTAATATGTCATGAAATATAATGCCAAAAATAATAATGCTCAGCTGCTTATTTTATTGAATGATTGGTACAGAGGGCTACTGCTTAATAATTGCTTAGCTGTTCATGAAAATGCTCATCATTTGTTCTTAAGTCCATTAAAGATCTTCAAGGAAACCTTGAAATGGAGTGTTACTCAGGGATATATTGAATATTCAGTTGGAATGGACACCCATTCAGCGATAGAGAAAGCCTGTTCTGAGTTGGAATGGACACCCATTCAGCGATAGAGAAAGCCTGTTCTGAGTTGGAATGGACACCCATTCAGAGATAGAGAAAGCCTGTTCTGAGTTGGAATGGACACCCATTCAGCGATAGAGAAAGCCTGTTCTGAGTTGGAATGGACACCCATTCAGCGATAGAGAAAGCCTGTTCTGAGTTGGAATGGACACCCATTCAGCGATAGAGAAAGCCTGTTCTGAGTTGGAATGGACACCCATTCAGCGATAGAGAAAGCCTGTTCTGAGTTGGAATGGACACCCATTCAGCGATAGAGAAAGCCTGTTCTGAGTTGGAATGGACACCCATTCAGCGATAGAGAAAGCCTGTTCTGAGTTGGAATGGACACCCATTCAGCGATAGAGAAAGCCTGTTCTGAGTTGGAATGGACACCCATTCAGCGATAGAGAAAGCCTGTTCTGAGTTGGAATGGACACCCATTCAGCGATAGAGAAAGCCTGTTCTGAGTTGGAATGGACACCCATTCAGCGATAGAGAAAGCCTGTTCTGAGTTGGAATGGACACCCATTCAGCGATAGAGAAAGCCTGTTCTGAGTTGGAATGGACACCCATTCAGAGATAGAGAAAGCCTGTTCTGAGTTGGAATGGACACCCATTCAGCGATAGAGAAAGCCTGTTCTGAGTTGGAATGGACACCCATTCAGCGATAGAGAAAGCCTGTTCTGAGTTTGAATGGACACCCATTCAGCGATAGAGAAAGCCTGTTCTGAGTTGGAATGGACACCCATTCAGAGATAGAGAAAGCCTGTTCTGAGTTGGAATGGACACCCATTCAGCGATAGAGAAAGCCTGTTCTGAGTTGGAATGGACACCCATTCAGCGATAGAGAAAGCCTGTTCTGAGTTGGAATGGACACCCATTCAGCGATAGAGAAAGCCTGTTCTGAGTTGGAATGGACACCCATTCAGCGATAGAGAAAGCCTGTTCTGAGTTGGAATGGACACCCATTCAGCGATAGAGAAAGCCTGTTCTGAGTTGGAATGGACACCCATTCAGCGATAGAGAAAGCCTGTTCTGAGTTGGAATGGACACCCATTCAGCGATAGAGAAAGCCTGTTCTGAGTTGGAATGGACACCCATTCAGCGATAGAGAAAGCCTGTTCTGAGTTGGAATGGACACCCATTCAGCGATAGAGAAAGCCTGTTCTGAGTTGGAATGGACACCCATTCAGAGATAGAGAAAGCCTGTTCTGAGTTGGAATGGACACCCATTCAGCGATAGAGAAAGCCTGTTCTGAGTTGGAATGGACACCCATTCAGCGATAGAGAAAGCCTGTTCTGAGTTGGAATGGACACCCATTCAGCGATAGAGAAAGCCTGTTCTGAGTTGGAATGGACACCCATTCAGCGATAGAGAAAGCCTGTTCTGAGTTGGAATGGACACCCATTCAGCGATAGAGAAAGCCTGTTCTGAGTTGGAATGGACACCCATTCAGCGATAGAGAAAGCCTGTTCTGAGTTGGAATGGACACCCATTCAGCGATAGAGAAAGCCTGTTCTGAGTTGGAATGGACACCCATTCAGCGATAGAGAAAGCCTGTTCTGAGTTGGAATGGACACCCATTCAGAGATAGAGAAAGCCTGTTCTGAGTTGGAATGGACAATGGACACCCATTCAGCGATAGAGAAAGCCTGTTCTGTTAAATCCAAAATAAGCGAAGTTCACTAATTTTGAATATTGAAAGATGAATGCGAATATGTTTCCTATCCACTTTTCGCAGAGAGCCATGTCAACGTTCCTATGCCTGCCAATATCTTTTCCTGGCCTTCTTTGGTATCATGGTTACAGGGTCGTCTGAAGTAACAACCAAACGTGTTCAAAGATATACAGAGTCCATTGCAGAAAAGTGTGTGTCTATATGTACAAAGGTGTTATCAAATCACGAAAACATGTTTAGAACATATTCTAATAAGCTTGACAGGAAATTATTGAAATTCCCAATCAATTTGGTTATCATAATGTTAAGGCATTTCAAACCGATTTAGCAATGTTGGCATGTGACAATCAATAACATGTACCTTCTGGGTTATCATGTAAGTCCGGTCAAGCCACAGGAATTGCTTGAGGTAATAACGATCACAACACTGAAACTATGTCTGGAAAAGGAACATTACATGGCACTGTTGGTATCTGCTACCAGAACGTAAATGAAGTTGAGCAGGAAGGAAGTCGTGAAAGTTGGTGTATTCCATCAAAAGGCAAACAAATTACGAGCATTTGACACAAATGCAAATAATAAAAACATTTAGCCATACAGAAAGAAACAAAAAATGAGAAAGTTTGAATACAATGAAATGTATAGGCCAGAACCTGTTAACCTACTTAAGATGAAAAAGAGAGACCAATCATAGACAATATCATGCCATTTGTCAGCGTCACTTCCAGTGTGGAATTCTGGAATCACGAATGACACATTATCAAGACAGAATATTAGGCAGATTTAAACCATAAGCCGTCCACCTACAAGATTTGACCTTGTAGCTGAGACCCTGACAAGTTCCCAGACAATTTCCGCAGAATGTAACCAAGAATATGCAATTGTGCATAATGACTTAAACAATCCCAAACATGCAAAATAAATACGATTTGAAGAATTCCTATTGTATGACATAACTAGCCTTCTTTGGGTATATGGGATATATACTAGTAAAATCATCAAGAACGCATATATTTACTGACACTGAAGTTTGTTCCAGGTATTTAGACTGCTTCACTTGGTAAATTTCTTGGAAACTGATCATAATCCAGAAACCGTGAAAGATGCATTCAAACGGCTAAGCACATCACCAAGCTCTACATACATCGTTTCTCTAGAATGCATGGTTGAGTTAAACGACCTAATGACAAGATATGAAGCGTCCATAGATAAAACACGACAAGACGAGCAGTTTTGGATAAACAAAGACATAAAAGCATTTCAGTCGGCGTCCTCTTACCACTGATCAGAGGCGGTGTTGCCACCTCTGAGTTAGATGACTCTTTCAGAAATATAATTCACATGTTTGAATGTAATCGGCTTACACAAGGCCTTAACCGTATAATCTCCGGCAGTTTTGTATTTAGGGAACGACAGTCTCATTTGAACTTTCTTTGTGCTTCCTCACCTTGGTCGGATTTTCCATTCGTATCGAAAACATAATTAAAACTCGTGCGTTCCGTTGACATGTTGACTTCATAACATTATGTCAACGTGTTTTAATGCTATGACTATTGACTTTGATTTATAAACGTTAACGTTATAAACACAGTTTGACAACGAACCAAATAGCCTCTTTTAAATTATTTTCTTTCAACTTAATTGTTCTGTTGGGGTCATTTTATTAAATAACATTAAGTGACCAGGACTGTATATAAATTTTTCGATTTTTTTTTGTCACAGTTGTGTCTGCGTGTCATTTTGATTCGACACATGTCTGTCTGGGTCAATATTTACTAACGCGTTCTGTAAAACAGTAAAATTAGCCCGTCTTGTTGATACAATAAACTTTTGAAAAATATACTAAAAATGGAGACAATAAAATCAATTAGGCCGAATTTAAAATCAGGTCGTGAAACTGAAAAAAAATCGTTTTTGAGGTACAAACTAACGAACTTGTACGTACGATATTGTTTGAAATGCTAATGTAAGGTAAACTAAAAATGAAAAACAACATTCTATTTTAACCACAACACCAGTCCTCTATAAATTATATAATAAAGATTGTTCGCGAAACCTGCATCAGCGTAAAAACCATAACGGGCATAACGGACAGTGCAAATGTGTTTAAGATTACTGATTAGAGTGCTATTGTTATTCTCTAAATATAAATTGGCAGATTGTTCGCTACTGAGATGTCACAATGAAGGGACCCCCAGTGAGGAAGGCGGAATCTGCCACTGTGAATGTCCATACGGTACTTCCGGTCTGCTCTGTGAATACGGTGAGTTATGTTTTTATCTGTTTAACGGAACACGTAACACCGTCATTCATTGGACCTTGTATCTGCCAAATTCAGAGAATCGATTACTAAGCTTTGCAATACAGTAATACCGGGAGTCATAAAAATGTTAGGATGATATGGGCTTAATTGAAGAATTTAATATGTTTCGTTTATTTACCTGGTTTGCATTTTGAATACGCGAAAGGATGGAGAGTTTATTTAGTAGAAGCTCATCAACCATTCATCGCCATGTCATAGTTGTGTTTGACTTATTACAAATCCAGTCTACCGGTATATATATGCGACGTGCTTTACAGTATTGACATTGTTGCTTTTACAATTTCTGCCCATTAACTCAATCTAGCTGAGACTGATATATCAATACTTTCGGATACATTTACCATGATAATTTTAGCCAGGACTATGAGGCGTTGTTAGTTGTGCACTTAAATTGACACTTTTAAGCACCAAACCGATACAGTTATATTTTTTTCTGATGTATTAGGTTCTCACTTTCTTAAGGTTCTTGTAAAACAGAACGATCACTATTTAAAATAGTGACTAAATAGAAAAAATGCAAAATAGTACATGTACGGGTACGCGATTTTAGCGAGGATGAGCGAGCCTGTAAGTACAGGTTTTGAAATGAGAAATGAAAGTTGAACTGCTCGTTGAACGTAAAACGTACACTGACTGTTGTACGTAAAACTGTCATTAAGGAAGGGCTCAATATTCCCTTAAACCATGATCCTTATGTATTTTAGGCATACGAATGAGTTTTCTATTAATTTGATTTCCCAAGAGCTAACGTATTATTTCCGAAAGGCAAATTGAAATTTACTTTATACGACGTGGTTTTAGCGCTACAGCAATTTGATCAGCAATTATTTGTTATCAGTGAAATTAAATGGAAATGTATGGTATTATGTTATCGTAAATCAGAAAGTACTACACATCTTTCGTAGTTCAAATACCATTCTTCTAAGTATAATATCATTAACATTATTTTGTCATTAGTATATTAATATACTAATAAATACTGTGGATATACTGAATTGGTATTGATAATGATTTTCTTGAAAAGAGTTTAAGCAAATATAATAATGTATTGCCATTTCATCATAAATCATTTATAATTAGGGCTGGATTTTCAAATATAAAAAAAATACATTTGTTTACTTTCAGATTTAGAGGAAAGCCTTTGGCCTCCGGGTCCCTACCTCTTGCCAATGTCGAGATTTGGATGTCCGGAAGGTGCATCAAAAGGGTGGAAATATGGATACATTATTATGACATTTAACCAGCCGCTCAATCTTTTCTACAAATCCAGCGACATGATGAAAAATTTCACCCGTTCTGGCATATTCAACATTTCAACTAATGGCACCGAGGGTCTCACAGAAACTGAAGACAACGTTTTAAGAATGGATTTCTGTTACAAGGACATAACAGAAAATATCAATGCTTCTTGGCCACCAGGCACATATCAAATATTTTCTGCTGACGGCGACTGTCCCGCTGGTATGCTTATTTTTCGTTTTTTTTCGTTTTTTTCCAGCCACGGTACGGATTGACTTGCCATACAGTCAGACTGAACAGTTAGCCAACTCATTTATTTAGCTGTGCATCTAACCACAAATAATACGTTATGAAAAGCTATATGTATGGTTTATTTCAAATTTGTACCTGCGAATACACCTAGCAATGTTTTGACCCGCCTGCGGCTAGCATTTAAGGGACTTAATACAGCGGGTAGCATGCGGCTAGCATTTAGAGGACTTTACATAGCGGGTAGCCTGCGGCTAGCATTCAGGGGACTTTGTACAGCGGGTAGCCTGCGGCTAGCATTTAGGGGACTCTGTACAGCAGGTAGCCTGCGGCTAGCATTTAGGGGACTTTGTACAGCAGCCTGAGGCTCGCATTTAGGGGACTTTGTACAGCGGGTAGCCTGCGGATTACATTAAGGGGACATTATATAGCGGGTAGCCTGCGGCTAGCATTGAGGGGATTTTATATAGCGGGTAGCCTGCAGTTAGCATTTAGGAGACTTTAAATAGCGGGTAGCCTGCGACTAGCATTTAGGAGACTTTGTATAGCGGGTAGCCTGCGGCTTTATACAGCGGGTAGCCTGCGTCTAGCATTTAGGAGACTTTGTACAGCGGGTAGCCTGCGGCTCGTATTTAGGGGACTTTATATAGCTGGTAGCCTGCGGCTAGCATTTAGAGTACTTTACATAGCGGGTAGCCTGCGGCTAGCATTTAGAGGACTTTACATGGCGGGTAGCCTGCGGCTAGCATTCAGGGGACTTTGTACAGCGGGTAGCCTGCGGCTAGCATTTTGGGGACTCTGTACAGCGGGTAGCCTGTGGCAGGCATTTAGAGGACTTTAAATAGCGGGTAGCCAGTGGCTAGTATTCAGGGGACTTTGTACAGCGGGTAGCCTGTGGCTAGCATTTAGGGGACTTTGTACAGCGGGTAGCCTGCGGCTAGCATTAAGGGGACTTTGTATAGCAGGTAGCCTGCAGCTAGCATTTATGTGACTTTGTACAGCGGGTAGCCTGCGGCTCGTATTTACGGTACTTTGTACAGCGGGTAGCCTGCGGATTGCATTTAGGGGACATTATATGGCGGGTAGCCTGCGGCTTGCATTGAGGGGATTTTATATAGCGGGTAGCCTAAGGTTAACATTTAGGGGTCTTTAAATAGCGGGTAGCCTGCGGCTAGCATTAAGGAAATTTGTATAGCGGGTAGCCTGCGGCTTTATACAGCGGATAGCCTGCGGCTAAGATTAAGGGGACTTTGTACAGCGGGAAGCCTGCGGCTAGCATTTAGGGGCATTTGTACAGTGGGTAGCTTGTGGCTAGCATTTAAGGGACTTTGTACAACGGTTTGAACAGCGGGTAACCTGCGGCTAGTATTTAAGGGTCTTTGTACAGCGGGTAGCCTGCGGCTCGCATTTAGGGGACTTTGTACAGCGCGCAGCCTGCGGCTCGCATTTATTGGACTTTATATCGCTGGTAGCCTGCGGCTAGCATTTAGAGGACTTTACATAGCGTGTAGCCTGCGGCTAGCATTCAGTGGACTTTGTACAACATGTAGCGTGCGGCAAGCATTTAGGGGACTTTGTACAGCAGCCTGCGGCTCGCATTAAGGGGACTTTGTACAGCGGTTAGCCTGCGGATTGCATTTAGGGGACATTATATAGCGGGTACCCTGCGGCTTGCATTGAGGGGATTATATTTAGCGGGTAGCCTGCGGTTAGCATTTAGGGGACTTTAAATAGCGGGTATCCTGCGGCTAGCATTAAGGAGACTTTGTACAGCGGGTATCATGCGGCTTTATACAGCGGGTAGCCTGCGGCTAAGATTAAGGGGACTTTGTACAGCGGGTAGCCTGCGGCTAGCATTTAGGGGCATCTGTACAGCGGGTAACCTGTGGCTAGTATTTAAGGGTCTTCGTACAGCGGGTAGCTTGCGGCTCGCATTTAGGGGACTTTGTACAGCGGGTAGCCTGCGGCTCGCATTTAGGGGACTTTATATAGCTGGTAGCCTGCGGCTAGCATTTAGAGGACTTTACATAAGGGGTGGCATGCGGCTAGCATTTAGAGGACTTTGTACAGCGGGTAACGTGCGACTAATTTAGGGGACTCTGTACAGCTGGTAGCCTGCGGCAGGCATTTAGAGGACTTTACATAGCGGAAAGCCTGTGGCTAGTATTCAGGGGACTTTGTACAGCGGGTAGCCTGCGGCTAGCATGTAGGGGACTTTGTTCAGCGGGTAGCTTGCGGCTAGCATTAAGGGGACTTTGAACAGCCGTAAGCCTGCGGCTCGCATTTAGGGGACTTTATATAGCTCGTAGCCTGCGGCTAGCATTAAGAGGACTTTACATAGCGGGTAGCCTGCGGCTAGCATTTAGGGGACTTTGTACAGCGGGTAGCCTGCGGCTGGCATTTAGGTGACTTTGTTCAGCTCATAGCCTGCGGCTAGCATTTAGGGGACTTTGTACAGCAGCCTGAGCGGGTAACCTGCGGCTAGTATTTAAGGGTCTTCGTACAGCGGGCATCCTGCGGCTCGCATTTAGGGGACTTTGTTCAGCGGGTAGCCTGCGGCTCGCATTTAGGGGACTTTATATAGCTAGTAGCCTGCGGCTAGCATTTAGAGGACTTTACATAGCGGGTAGCCTGCTGCTAGCATTTAGGGGACTTCGTACAGCGGATAGCTTGCGGCTCGCATTCAGAGGAATTCGTACAACAGGTAGTAGTAGTAGTAGTAGTAGTAGTGGTGGTAGTGGTAGTGGTAGTTGGTAGTTGGTAGTTGGTAGTTGTAGTGGTAGTGGTAGTTGGTAGTGGTACTGGTAGTAGTAGTTGGTAGTTGGTAGTGGTAGTGGTAGTGGTAGTGGTCGTGGTAGTGGTAGTTGGTAGTGGTAGTGGTAGTGGTAGTTGGTAGTGGTAGTGGTAGTAGTAGTTGGTAGTTGGTAGTGGTAGTGGTAGTAGTAGTAGTTGGTAGTGGTAGTAGAAGTTGGTAGTGGTAGTGGTCGTGGTAGTGGTAGTGGTCGTGCTAGTAGTAGTATGTCTTTGAAATGACGTTTTTTCACCAAAATAAAAGCATGCGCTTCAGTAAAGACAGCTTAATGCCTATTTAGATTTATGCTGAATATATGCAAATGCCTTCCGCATAAAGCTTACGTGAGCTATGTATATAACATATTTGGAGATACAGCACATCGCATATAGCTGATGAACTGTATGCGAACTTACAGTGCATAACACGTCTAGTATGTACCGTACCGGCTTCACCAGAGGGTACCGTATGTTTACCCTTCGTCCATCCATCTGAAAGGAAACAAATGGATGCTGCAGTAACTCAAGAATTCTGTTAACGAAGTAAACAACACATGGTTTGTAGAGAGAGGATCATAAGAGGATTATGCACGTCATTTTATTGTTTTATGTCAGACACAATTTGTGGTTGCTATGCTATCGAAACATGCCAATTTTTCGAACTGACCTTGGTATAACTCAAACCTTTAATGGATACACTCCTGAAAGTTGGAATGTATATAGGAGGCCATTGTATAACATTTGATAGCTTTCTTCAACGAAAACAGTGAAAAAAAAATGTTTTACTTGATCTAAGCCTAATTAAAACAACTAAAATATATATTCATTAAATTGCCATGTGGTTGAAAGGTCATGAAGGCTGTGCATGCAAATTTATTTATTTCATTTTTTGAACAAAACACGTGGTTTCGACGACAACAAACGAAGTGTGAATGTGTCTGTCCATCCGAAAAATAAATTCTGTGGTAACTCAAGCATATGAAACTGCGTGATAGTGTTTAGGACCAATTAGGAAATTGTATTTATCATTTAAAAACAAGTGTTACAATGACAACCAACCTGGTAGGGAATATAACATTGCTAGCACAGTGACTTCTTGTATTCTAGGTTTTGTGATCAGAGTTATGTCTTTATACCTGCCCCCAGTGCAGACTTTGAACGCCGACGGATTGCTACCCTTCTTCCAAATCACAGAGGAAACTAGCATTTCACGTAAGGTTTAACTTTGATAAAAACATTCAAATTTGAAATATTCGTTATCCTTCATTCCTTTAAATGTTTAAAATGTAAGTTAACTGATTCAATCGGTAAGACTTTCAAGTCCTATTGTATGCCTTAGGTTGAATTATTGTCATATTATCACTTTTTCTTTGTTCAGATTTAAATATTTCTGTCTGTAAGACAGACCTACACAACACAGTCGGCTTCCATGGCGAGTTTCCATTCATGCTCATAAAGGTATGTACAGACTAATTAGCCAATTATGGCATATCAAAGATAGTAATTAACAAGGAAAAGAACAGATAACTGAGGGCATTTTTGCATTATAAACAATTTAGCCAACAAAAATTGAACAAACCGTAGCCTAAGATCACTATAATAATGCAAGGGCGTCCAAAATGAGTCTGTAATAGTTCTTACATTATATTTTGTTGTCTTTACTAGAACGATTTTGTTCAAGAAACATAACAATAATATTTCTCAACTGACAATATTGTCAATAATGTTTAAAAACAAGTAGAATACATTAATTTTCTGTTTAAAAAGATTCGAAGTATGTCTTAGTAATGTTATTGCAAAATTAACTACTTAATCCTTCGATTTATCAAATTCTCTTTAAATGAATATATTTCAGTTGTGTTTTTCGTTTATAAAGAAACATAACTCCATTTCAACAGATTTACAAACATTCATTGTCAAAATAAAATATGTGAGTGAGTCTCTTTAATACACTCTAGGGAAACGGGTCTTATTCGCAATTAGTAGCGTAAAAACTTCAGTTGCATCCAACGGTTCGTACACGTACATGTACATTGAAAAAAAAAGTTTTAATGATGAACGTTTCGAACAACAAAACAAAAACAATATCATTTACATTCAAAACTTCAAAAACAAATTAAAAGGCGGACAAAGGATGTTAAGAATGTCCATTCCTCAAATATTTGCAATGACGTGAAGAATACTGCCTATCATAAGCCAAGAAATCTTCAATCAGCTATATCAAATTTAACAAATAAATGATTGCCTGGCATATTAAATTATGTTGTAAAATTAAAAAAAGGATCTAAAACAAAATATGGTATTGGTTTCTTTCCTTGATAATTGACCTGAGTTAGCCATCCTAATATACACAAAATAATACACAAGTGTTTAAATAATGGAGAAATTTACTTAAGGTACAAGATAACCCTGAGCAAACCAATGGATGTCGACATCGATTTGATATGAAAGTATGCTTAAAATATGGAATTATGCAATTACGGGTGGTCGTAATCCAACTAGCATCGTTTTAACTTCCAAACAGACCTTCCTTATAAACCAGACAAATATTATATTATGCATGTGTAGTAACACTGTTTATAATGCATAACTATGTTAGCTTAAAGACACACTCTGTTTTAACAAGATTATTTATTTATGCTTAAAAAATAAGAATGAAATTAATTGTTGTCATTGGTCTTTTGAACACTTCTTATTATCGTTTGATATTATATAAAAACATATTGACACATAGGATTTCCAATCACGAAAGTATATTCCACTTATATGCAGAAGATAAACATTTAGATATTTATATATCTCAATGCAATGTTGAAAATCTTCCAAATTAAATTGAGTTTAAAAGTTTCACAGAACCTTATGCAATTATCTGTCATTGTGGAATTAGTGAACCAGTCTGCACAAAAGTGTTATCACTATTGGCATTGCAACATTGTAGTTTAATTTAGTTGTGTAATCGTTTTTGCTTAATATGTACGTGTCAAATGTTTCACATGGTTTCTTTTTTCAAAATATTGAGATATAATTGAATTGAATTCAATAAAACTGCTACTAATATGCCTTTAAATGTTTAAGGGAAATATATACTTTTATATTATTGAGTGAAAATATTTACAACATATCAGAATAATATTGGTTGACTGTGATAGTTGCATTTACTATTAATGACCAATGAATGCTCCTTTTAAAAACTTGTTTGTACCGGAACTGTGATATTGTTAATCGGCTATAGCCTTGACTGAACTGTACAAAGAGCAAGGTAAAACCCTTTCTTTTCAATATTATTTTGTTTATGTAGCTGGACTACATATCGCTAAAGTCCCATTATGTTTTAGTGATGTAAACTTATTTTTGTATGTATATCCAAATGACTTCTCTTAACCTTTTTGACATTTTAAACCCCTAGAATGACTCCATGGAATCCTAAAATTCTATGTTGCTTTATATACTAATAGTTTGCATTTTTAACTGAGAAGGTATAATAAAATGTATTTAAGTGTCAGTTGGGTGAGAACCCACGCCGGTAAAGTCAACACACCGCTTGATTAAAATTATACGCTAATGCTTAAGCGCTTGTGTACAATTTCAATTACTCGTCGAGTGGTAGGTGCTGTATCTTCTACACACCCAATACGTTTCATTGCTTAAAATTAATCGATGATTTTAGATCCGAAAAAGCCGATTCTATTTTGAGTTTTACAAATTAGCAAAACATTATTGTTCCAGTAACCGCTATTGGTCATTTTCAATGAATTGTTCAGTTTGTAATCAATGAGTTATAAACTAGTAGGTATTAAATGTATTCACTGCATGAAATTTATTTTCTTACCATATTACCTTAAATGACCTCTTTTGGTCATTCATAAACTGGATCCAAGAAATTTCCCTCAGTTCAGAAGGACAGCCGCAAGACCCGTTCACTCAGCTGTTATTGTCAGCTGAACTGTTTTCGAAAGCTCTCATGTTGACTGTTATTTAACACTTAAAAAGAGAAAAAACTATTTCAAAACATATTCTTTTTGCCTTCAAAAACATATCAACTAGCAAGTTTACATGTGCGATCAAATAATTGAACTGTGCTGTCACAGTTAACTAATAATGATGTATTTTCCTGAGTTCCAACGCTCAAACTTTAGTTTGGGAATAGATATATACGAATTATTTTATTCCTTCGACAATGGAGAGCATATTACAACATTAATACATGAATATACAGCTTAGAAACAAATAAGAAAATCATGTGCGTGGCATCAATTTCTGGGTACACAATACTAAAAAGATTTGGAAATAATTAAAAAAAAACTACATGAAAGCGAGTAACGTAGCGATTTAATCATGTCCCTAGACACAGTGGAACCCCCAACTAGGAAATAGACAGCTGTTTTTTCAATGGAATTTTGATGCAGGAAACGACTCCGGTACCAGTTATTTAAAGACGATCTGAATTTAATCCACTATATTTTAAAACTTTCATTTGTAAAATTCTGCTATCACAATGGAGAAGCTGAACTTTTTCCCCTCTACACATTATCTCCCACATTTGAAAGGTAAAACGTTAAATAGACGAAACAGTTCTCATACCACCGTACATATTAATAACAACGCTATTTAACTTTACCGCATATCAATTATTCCACGTTGTCCTTGATAACATAGTACAAAACAGATACAATACACCAAAGTCTCTGATGTCTGAAAACGCTCGTGTAAAGTCTCCATAACGCGAGATGTAGTTGTAACTTTGCACAGGTTATAATGCACCCGAAAAATAATATTTTGCACGCGAATACAATAATTTTAATTCCTCTCGCCTCTTCTTATTCTCAAAATCAGTGTTCCCTTAAAAAAGCATTGTTAAGCTGAAGGTAGTGTTAACAATTTGAAAACTCATAGTTTTTTGTATAATTATAGGTATACATATTTTAAGTGTTTAAGAGGGGAGTGTCAATGGATACATTTTAGTTATTTAAGGAAATCGATAACAACTCCAAACGGCATAAAAAATAACCTAACGGTTAAATTGAGAAATTTAAAAATGTTTTTAGGCAGTTTTTTTATTGTTTTTATTATTTTAGCTGGTCGCCGGCCATACGTGTTAGGTATGTTAGAAATATTTAGTTTCTATGAAAAGGATTTTTACAGACGTTATGCTGGTAAATATACATTTAAGAATAAACAGGCATATTGTGAATGGTAGTTTATATACTTGATGTGCCCAGCACGAAAAATTAGACTAATTAAAATTAAATAATATAAAATTAAAGAGCAAAGCATAATTCACACGATTTAAAATAAACATCTATGACAAAAAAATAGAAAATATCTATATAATAACTAGGCCAAATCGACCCGACTACACTTTTGATTTCGATGATAACGCAAGGTACCAGTCAGAAAGTCGTTTCCGTGATTACGCATCCCGGAGAGTTACAACGATTAAGCAATGTCCGCACCAATTATGTACCGACCCCTAGGCGACCCGGGTTCGATTCCCGTTCTTGGCTCATTTAAGTTTGGCTTGTTTTGACAAGTGGGATTTCTCCGGGTAGTCGGGTTTCCACCACAACACAAGACCACATCATCGCGTAAAAGCGTGCAAACGAGAGCGATATATATAATGTTGTAATAACGTATTTCACAATCGTCGTAAAATAAATTAGTTCAAGCTTAAACTAATAATGTACCGCTGGATAGAAAGTGTGATTTATTTCGGCAATGAGTGCATAATTAACATGGGCACTCAAAACAACTTTTACATTATGTATTAAATATTACAAACATGCAAGTATAAATGGTGCATGCCCTGCACACCAGCACCAAGGATAACTAAAAAAAGGGTCACTGGGACCATTTTCATTGAGGATCTTAATATTGGTGGCAGAGAGAGAGAGAGAGAGAGAGAAATTTGTAACTTACATAAAAAAAAAATTAAGACCACACATGTATATTATCATATCGCTTTAAAGTATTATCACAGTAAGTTAATTGTTTGTATTTTATCACAAGTATAACATAACTTACATCCAAAGCATATTACAGAGTTTAGAAAAATATCACAATTTAATTTATGCACAATTAATACAATTTAAAAAATTATCATAACATAATAAGATTCAATACAATGATGTACTTACGATAATGAGCTTAAAACAAAACCGCAAATTTAAATCCTCCATTGATTTACTTTAAAATACCTTATTTATTTTTTTAATAAAAATCACCTACACACACTATTTAGAAAAGAACATATCATAATACTAAATTATCAAGCATGTGACGCTTAACAGCGACTTTAAAATGTGCTCAATTAACAATTTGGGTGATACTTGCAGGCAATTTGTTCCAAAGACTACAACCTAAAAAACAGAATGTTTTTAATTTAAAACCATTGACCTTTGGAACAGCATAGGCACCTTTTTCTCTAAGTCTTGAACTATAGGAGTGAATTTTGTCTTGGGATGTAAAATATTCTCCCATATAACATGGAACCAAACAATTTTTTACCTTAAACATGGCATAGAATAACTTGTTCAACTCTCTTATCCACTGCTAGCCAATTAAGAGACTGAAATTGACGTATTCCAAAGTGAGATCTACATTCAAAGAAGAAATATTATTATCTTATTTTGTGTAGTTTGTAGTTTATTTTTAAGAGATGGGTGATACCTTGATACCATATGGAGCAAGCATAATCATAATGACATTGATAAAGGGACATATGAAGAAGTTACTTATATGTCGAGTCAAATAATCATATTTGCTTTACAAGAACCTTAACATGGAATTGGTCTCGTAATAACTTAATCTGTCATTTCATTAAAAAACAAATTCTGATCCAAGGTAGCCCCAAGGTATTTGACAGAAAAGATGGATTCTATAACTGTACCATTACATGTAACATTGAGGTTAGAGTTAGATTATTGTTTACACTTGGATCTAAACAATATTGACTTGGTCTTTCCTAAATGTATTGACAGCTTATTATCTACTAGCAATTGACTCACACTATTCAAATCATCAGTTAAAACCTTCTCTATATCAGATTTTTCTTACCAGGTACAAGTATGCCAAAATCATCTGCATACAGCAACAAATTGTTTTTAACCACTGCAGACACATTATTGACATTATTTTTTGATAATAAAAGAAAAGTATGGACCCTTTTGGGACACCACATGTTAAAGGGACAATTGCAGATTGTACTCCAGAGAGATTTACAAGCTGCTGTTTAAATGAAAGCGCTAATTTGTCATGTGGTAAATACATCATAGTTCGGAACTTATCGTGTTTATTCGAAATGTTTACAAAATTTATTAATATTCAATAAAAACCATATAGCCGAGTAATTGCCGCCTTGCATCAACATTCGTCTTGTTACTTATGTTAATTGATATGTCTACTTTTGCAGTATTAGCTACTGAGTGATTTTGCTAGTCCATGAAGCGCGTAAGTTGCCTTCAGGAAAATTGCTAATATGTAAGAGAACGATCAAACACGTTCTGCATAAATGTTCAAACAAATACGAATTGATATTAAAATTAACATTTTTTATATCAATGAATAAATATTCATCCGTCACGGGACAGATATTTGTATTGCTATAACTTATTTCCCGTTTGAGATGAACTTAAGAACATTTCATTTTGGGTACTACAAATTGAACGAATATTATTTTTCATGAGCTCGTTACAGCAAGCATCCACACATACATTCTCCTTACCAGCCACGGTATTGGTTGGTGGAAGGTGACATCACTCCCGCACCCTCCCTGTGTATCATTTCAGTTGCAATCTTTAACCCAGCCATGGTGTATATTATATCGCGCTTTAGTGAAATTTAAGTGTCCTGCATCTACGCGCTTTGTGAAAAGAAAATTACTGGTTCCATCACATTTATGTCTTTAGGCTGATAGTAGGAGAACATTTGAAAGAACGCAGTGCTATATTAAACACACATGTAAGCAGATTCAGTAAAGCCCGTATTATACAAAACGAAATTAGTAAAAGTTTATCATGAAGTGAGTCACCACTGTGTATTATTATGTGTGACTAGCATTTTACCTTATAAAATAATTCAGTTAATTTAATGCATATAACTGCTAAAAGCTGTGTGCACATTATATCAATTGGTGTATTAATTAATCATATAAGACCATTCCAAATTGATGTTGTTGTTTTTTCAGCACCAATGTTTGAGAATTTTGAATAAAGAAATCATCCAGAATAGTGTTTTAATTTGTCTTGCCTCATCTCTAGCTCCTTAAGTATAAGTAATCTAATACGGAATATTCTTAGCCGAATGTAGTCTTACATTTTATTTTGTTAGCATGAAGATTTTGACTGTTCGCGCGATGCTGGAACTATGACCAATGAGATAGTATATGTACAAGACGTCATTGCTTTCAACGACCGAAATGAACCTGCACGTTTTACGTACTGCTTGCTCATCCCCGTTCCTATTCATGCTCCTGGTAAGTGTGTTTTTTATTCTTTTTATTTATGGTGGTGGTGTTAGTAGTTTATACACCGGGTCCCGGAGTGAGCACATCGAAGGGTCCAAGATTTGCCAGGGGCATTGGTACAGTGCGAATGGTCGTAGAAAGGATTTCATAACCAATCACAACAGACGTGACCTGGTCCGCCCGGGAATCGACCCGGGTTTTCCGATTCACAATCCAACGTTCTACTGATACTGAACCGGGCGGACTCTTTTAATTTATGCCGTTGACGCTTTCGTATACGTTACGACGGTTGATCAGTTTCAGAATAATATTGTTATCCTTAAATTTTATTTTAGGCCATTTAGTTGGCTTCGTTACACCATATTACACTTATATACTGAAATGTTTACAAAAGAAATAATTCGGCATGCGGTTTGTTTTTCTTCAGATTTTAGCCATGACATTTCGAATTGCAATAGGATATATCATTATAATGTTACGACAACCGAGACGTGTTGCAGATTGGGTACGTATACAAAACACATGCTGATACTTTTCATAGTATACGTATTGTACTGTCAACTTTCGACGGTACGAATCATATTAAGTACGTAGTATATTCATTCAATCATTTAGCATTTGACATTAAAATATTATGTCAATTTTTTTTCGATATAATAAAACACAACGGGCAGGATGTGCAAACCCTTATTAATAGCAGTGTTAACATATAAAGCAATACTATTCAAAAGCCTTTCCCAATGTTTATTCCATATAATTCACTATTTACAAAATTTGACATGTTTACTTTGACAAAAAGCTACTTCCTAATTAATTTGGATACATTCGTATTTTATGTTTGCTTTCATTTATGAGTAACAACAAAGAACACATGTTTCATTTTAAGCCCATTTTTAGAGACAGTGTGTAGATATATAGCCGTTACAGAAAAGAACGCTAGATTTAAAAAAAAAACATGTGTGGTTGTAAATAAATTTAATATCAAGACATTAAACTATGCATAAGTGTGCTCTTCATATTTGGACATGTAAATCAACATGTCTTATCCCGTGTTTCTGGTTTCGCAAATATACATGCAGAAAAAACAACATACTATTTCAAAAAGTCATACGAAATAATACAGAAAACGCCGATATATCCATGTTAATATATTTCCAATCAAAACAATGCTGAAAATGGCCAAAACGATTGTTTAAAATGTCAGTCAAAACGTCCAAAATGGCCGAGTGAACGGCGGATTATAAAGATATAATTTTACTGGCTTTATTTTATTTCACATTTTTATTGATCAAATCTGTACCAATTGATTCTAAAACATATTCATGGTTATTGTGTTACCATTCTGGATATTGCAGAAGTAATATCCATTTGACCGAGGGTTATTATTTACATTGGGCCGAGTAGGAAAGTGGAAAATACGACATAGCGCTGTTTTAGCCGCGAGAGATTAGATATTTGGGCATTTTCTAGAGGTTTTACAAATTTGTTCGAATCATGCCCATGGGGTTACATTCGTCCTTGCGCATTTATTCATAAGGGGAAAATCTTTAAAACAAATGTAGAACTCGACAAGGCCTACATGTAAGATCTTGGTGAAAATCGATCTTGTCGGGCATAACATGTTCGAAACAGGCATCAAATTATATATGTACACCCTGTTATGGAGATTCAACCGATTCTTTTAAATGACAACATGCTTTTGGTATAAGTTTCAATGTCGACTAAACATTCCAATCTAGCTGACAACATATGCCAGAAAAGCGGTGTGCCGTCGATATTCTACGATGGAATGATGGATGTTACCAGCTCGGGACGCCCTTGTCAAGCCTGGAGTTTGGTAAAAAATGAAAACAAATGAGACATCGGGGTCATCGGCCGCTATAAATTAATTTAAAAGTGCAAATAAGCTTTTCATTTCATACTTGATTGCTTTAATGCAGCCCAACACGTAAAAGTTTAATTATTACTTGTTTGAAAGGTTTACGTTTACTTGGTAGAGTTTTATAACTCCGTATGTATCATTCACGTATCTTTACTCTACAACTTGTACTGGATTTTAGGATATTCCACACAGACACTACTTTACTGATGAGTCATTTCTCGCTGACGGATCGGCACTGGCAGCCGCAAGTTTTTGTCGGGACCCAGACAACGAAGGCGTCACGTGGTGTTATACAACTGACCCCGAAGTTCGATGGGAACTATGCGATGTTCCGAATTGTAACGGTATATAATGCAATTGCCTAAATGTTGTCAATTTATCATTTTATAATTGATATCAGTTTATAGATTTTCACATAGTTTTATTTACCGAAATTCTTGGTAGTTTCTAATTTATTACTGGCATTCAACCATATGTGTTGTTTTCGGACGGTTGGGGTGCACGTTCATTGTTAAGTTTCGTCTAACGCCAGATCAAGGATCCACACCCGGAAATATGTTAAAATATATTAGGTTTTCCGGTTAGCGCAGTAGTTAGCGCACTCGTTTCTTACCTAGGTGTCCAGGGTTCAATCACCGGCCTGGGCGCATGTAAGTTTGGTTTGTGGTCACCAAGCTGGACAAGTGGGTTTTCTCTGGGTACTCCGGTTCCCACCCACAACGCAATACCACACTCTCGACTAACATCGTGCCAACGAGAGTGAATAATATAATAATGTAAAACTTGTTTCACATTGGTTGTAAAATTCATAAATTTAAATTAAACTAACATGTTATACCCAAACAATGAAATGTTGATATGTTTTGGGCAATGCAGTTCTATCTTAAATTCACTATGCCGTCATCTTTCCACTGATCGTCAAATTTAATATTATATGTGAAACCTATTGCCTTTTCGCGGTTCAAATGTTATAAAAAAGTGTTTGCACATAATTTAGCAGTTTCTTTCAGAATCAGGTGAAATAACACATATTGGAAAGAAGGTATGTGACTACAGTTTGACGCTTACGCTCGACGTCGGAAGGGCAATATTTGTTTCTGGTTTACTTCTTAACGTGACTGGAAACGCATTAATAGGTACACTTATCACTTTCTTTCAACATTTTGAAAGGCTTTGAATATTGCTTTTATCCATATGTACCAGCATACCGTTTATTAATATTTTTGAGACAGTGCTCTATGATTTTTAAGACAAAATATACTTTTTAAATGAATAATATGCCATGTTTGCTTATGGTAATATCTTTCAGCTTCGAACAAGTAACAGAGTATAAGATAATTGAAAATGATAAGAACATAAAACTATACAGCCTTCTATATAAATGAACAGTATGAAACAACAAGATACAAATTTACTTTTACGATAAATTCCAAAATCTATACGTTGATGTGTTATTTTATCATCAACGTTGAACGTTGGGCCGTAGGCATTTCTCCACAAATGAATATAAATCCGTGAAGCTTTGATTTGAACTGTTTCGACAATTTATGTTACAAACTGCTTTTTACAGTCATTACAAAATGAATAGATACGTAATAAACCAACTATCCGTTGTAGGCCAAATTTTTTCCAACAAAAATGCGAAAGTTTATGTTTCCAATGAAGCAGTCATCTCGAGCAGCGTACTGTTCCAGGAATGTGTTTTTGATTATTCGCAATACACTGAATCGGAAGCTCTGATGAAATGTCAAAGGTAATATTGTTGTTTGGTATTGTTCTAAAGCCCTAAAATAAATTATTTGTACACATATATGGTTTGCAACATTTTTTCTATACACCCATTTATTACATACTTTTTGTTTTAATGTTAATGTTGTTTTATCTTTTATTTATTGATATATTCATATCGTACAATCAAACTCAACTATCACAAGACGATCAGCAATTCTTGCTTAGTTTCAATGACATGTGTAGATATCTATCAAACACACATTACAGCCTAAGCCATAAAATGCATTTTTGATTTAGTGTTGTTGTTTGTTTTTTTATAAATTTATGAAAATGTAATATTTATGCGAAAAGCTACAGAAACAAGCTCAGTAGCAAAAAGTTTAAATATAAACCCTGTTTAATGGCACTGGGTAAACGCCAAAGACATAAAACATAAAATCACAAACAAGAAACATGGAAGAACATATAATGTTCTTACTACTATTATCAAAACCACTGTTGTTGTATGTCTTGCCAGTGACATTATGCATGCATAGCATTTGTTGTTTGACTTGCATATTTGATAGAGTTCTTCATTCGGAGTAAATGCAACTTTAACCGATTGTTAATCATTCAAAAAATATTTCAGTACAATTTTGGGGCGGTTCACAACCATAGTATTTCAAGAACTATGTGGAAACTGGTCAGCTGAGATTATTCGGTTAAGTGAAACCCTTCCACATATCGTCTCTTGTCCCACGAACGGTTTGTAAAGATTTACTGATAAAAATAGTTATAAGTATATGGACAAATGTAACCGTCATAACGAACTTAATGCATCAAAAACATGCACATTTACTAGACAATGCTTTTTACCGTAAAGCTATATCACCTATATGTGACCATATTAGAATAGAACGCCGTTTTTGATATTTCGCTTCCGGTTAAACAACTGCTTGTGATCAAAATACATTTAGAAACTTTAAAGATCCTAATGTAGTTTTAAACTATCTTCTCTGAGCGTTACTGGACACAAAAGTTGGTGCGTGCGCACAAACCTAATATTAGAGACTCCGTTAGCTACTTGCTTGCCCTATGAAGTCCTAACATTATATGCACATTTAAAATAATATTTACGATAGCATGAGGGTAGTTACTTATGCAAGAATCAGCGAGCCTACAAGTACATCACCGGTTATCTGAAATTTAGCATGCGGCAGATATAATCAACAGCAACTTTTACATATTGTAGTTTTCACATCAACTGTATCAGTTTGTGTTGTTGTTTTTGACTTGTAAGGTCCGGAAATGTGTGCCAAAGAACTAGGACTGGACGATGAAAGCATAAAGGAATACCAGCTTAGCGCTAGTTCCCACATCGGTGGACATGAGGCTCAGAACGCCAGACCGAGGCTAACAGGATGGTGTCCGTCTCTCAACGATATCAAACCTTTCATTCAGGTGAAATTGTTCATTACGTTGGTGAATATAGAGACGTTTTATCTATAATAAATAAAATAATAAACAGGATTTTCAGCAAAAAGGAAACTGGTTGTATTTTCTGTCATTTTTTTATTTTGCTTTTTGGCTTCTGATCGTGTTTGGAAAAATAAATAACCACATAATGGTAAGTTAACTTGTAGATTATTATGTAGAATGCCCAAGAGATGATGCGGTTGTAACATTATACATCTCTGACAATGATAAAAAGTACAATTACAGTTAAAGTTATATAACGACTGTTCGTTTAAATAGGGGATGTCTAAACTTTGTAAGCATTTTAGTATCAGAATGTAGTGAACCGATACAGAGAAGCCAACCCTGTTCCGATCAGAAAATAAGGAATGATGTTAAGACGACATAACACTCGCATTTGGTATTCTTCTTATTAGGTAGACGTTTTAGCAATTACCCGAATTGAGGGGATCCAGATATTCAACAGTATCGAGTTTAATAGTCTTTGTAAACAGTCACAGTATCGATATGATTTAGAGGGTTTCGATATTTTCTTCGGAACATCAAGTGGTTTGATTGCACCATACCGTGCTTCGGTAAGCAGCAAACATGTGTATAACAATAGACGTTAGTGTTTGAAAAGCTTTGCATTTTGCAAAACAGTTTTGAACAATTTATATTAGGTTTTAAAACGGAAGTATAAGGTAAACTTGAAATTGTTAAAACGATAAAGGTAACCACAGCATAATGAAAAAAAATACGTGTCTCATTTATTTTGGCATCGAATATCATCAGATATGAAAGGTCCACGTATCTTTTACTAGTATGCATAACCGCAGTACAAAATTTAATGATTGGGAATAGAATATGTATTTCATAGAATGCAGCCTACCAAACATAACTTAGTTTACATTACAGCCTTTCAAGATCGATTTGTCACCAAACATTTCGAATCCGCAAATGTTTTGGTTTGCAAACCCATTTCTGGCCAGATATGTGCGAGTGTATCCGACTGGTCCTATCACAGAAATAGGAAGATGTATAAGACTGGAGCTGTTTGGTTGCAAACAGTCATGTACGTAATATTTGTATTCACGTGCTTGATTATGTATCGGGTACATATTACACGTGTAATATATTGTATAATATACCCAACAGTAATTCCCTATATATTTTAAATTAGGTCTGAATTATTCACTATTTTTGATAGTTATTTCTTAATGAACGTCTTTCTTTGATTCTTATATTTAAATGTGCGGCTTTATTTTGACTAAACAATATATTTCTCGTCCAAATGGAAACAGCTTCCGGAACAAGCTTCATTTCAAATATTCTTTTTTAAACTACAATACGTTTTTATTTGCTGAAACTTCTTTATATAAAATTTGTTTAATTAAATTCAATTTTTTGTATTACAAATTCCACTGAAAATGAGACAATGCATTCTTAAGTAAACGAAGATTCGTGCGGCTCTCAGTAAATCCTGATTATAGAACTAGTTTATGAATCAAGTTTCTGACTTATGACTTCCATATTTTGCTTGAGTGCCAGCAACTGTTTCAACGCATTTTGTTTATTATATGACGTTTTGTCGCGTATATGTTTTGCGCTTCTGTCGCCTCTCAATATTACTCCGCCTGAGATCAATGCAAAACCTGTAATTATTACATGATCTATAAAAAACGTCCATGGTTGGTGGAAAAGCACTTTTCGTAGAAAAAAATCGCAATATTAACCTGCCTTTTAATAGACCTGAAACACTTTATCATATGACGTCATAATAACGCTTGAAAAATCACTTAAAACGCCATATTGACCTGTCTGTTGAAAGACCGAAGACAGTTTAGCATATAACGTCATAATACATCATGTGATGCCATGCAATAAAACAGTTATTTACTTATAAGCTGTAAAATATGCAGTTCATATTGACAGTAAAATCATAAGGATTTATTGTTCAATATAACAGCATATTTTAAAGTTAAAAAGAAGATAATAGTATACTATTTCACTTACCTGGCAAAAACAATTTCAATCAAAAAGGTGATTAAACATCAACTATATTTTGTCGAAACTATATTTTCCTTTATCGCTGATTTTTTTTATGAAGAAACAACTGCTTCTGCAAAAGTATAAATACAAAGCTTGTTGATTCCCTTGGAAAAAATAGGTGTAGAAACAAATTCTCGTGAAAATATGACTTTATCGTTCTCCTTTATCGATGATCGATTAGAAAATGTCGATATATTCATGTAAGCTACATGTTGTTTTACATATATGCATACGTCATCTTAAATAAAAAGTGTCATTAGCCTATGTCAAAATAAATTTAGAATACAACCAACATTTACAGCCAATGTAATTGCAGATCGGCATTCATTTAGTACTAGGATTTTTTTCTTTATTAACTTTTGTATACATTTTGACATCAGTAAATAGTATACACATTATACTGTTGAACAAGTGATATATCAGTAATATACATGTATATACAATTATGCAGATTATGTGACAATATTTAAAGCTGTTGTTGAGGAAGAAGAATATAAAGGTTGGTTAATTGTAGAATAAGAATGATGAGTGAAAAAAATAGTTTTGGTTCCGGGTGAAACTAAAAAATTATCGTAGTCTGCTTTGTAATCAGAACAGCTATATACATATACACTTTTATAATTATAGTTATAGTCTCTATGTTCTGCAAAATAGATCGTGAGTTACATATAATTATTCCAAGATCATTCCATTTCATTTTCTATTATGTATGTTGAATACTTATGTAAAAAACTACAGAAACAAGCTCAGTAGCAAAAAGTTTAAACATAAACCCGGTTTAACGACACTGGGTAAACACCAAAGACATAGAACACAAAAACAAAAAATCACAAACAAGAAACATGGAAGAACAGCACAAAACTCCACAAACAGCACAGTGCATACATACGATATATAAACAAAACTAAGAATGTTTATCAAGGATTGTTAGGTACCGCCTTGGAACGGTCAATAAAATGTAAATTTAATGGGGGTTTAAACCAGTGTACATGCACAAACCTCACTCTTATCCCAACAATCCAGAACACAGTAATAACCTAAAAGGTAAATCTTATCAAAGTATCAAGCAGTGTTAAACTACGATATTAAATACAAATAATTTACTATATAAATTGATATATAGTGCTGTAATGTTGAGTATATGTAGTATTTTAATAGTAACATCAAATCATCTTCTAGAATACAGTAATTAAGGTAGCGTCTACGTTGTGCAGAAAAAAAACTATTAATATTATGAAAAGGAAAACGAAACACTTCCGGAAAGAACATTATATTCTCTATAGTTAGTCAACAATAACTTATCCAGATATTTTTATCTAGCTATTGCATTTTAGCTATTGCATTTTATACTTTTGCAATTAATTATTTTTCACGTGGAACAGTTATAATTCTATGTGGTTGTTTAATGCTCTTAACATATATAGAGTCGTTTTTTTTATACTATGACCTAGACGGCAAACGAAACATTTAGAAACATAGTATATGATGTTAACTATATAGTGACAAAATATACACACAGCAGCTTTACCGGCATTAAGCAGTTAGAATATATCTTAACACAAAATAACGAAACGGTTTAGATGCTTAAGTGTATAAATATTTAAGTTCTATTAAGTAGCATATGCCACCATAATGCAATGATAAATGATTGATTGATATAAATATTTCAACTTCCGCCCACTGCCATTCATCCGATACATAATCACTGAGTCATATTTTGCGTTGATGATGTGTCAGCTTATGAGGTTGTATTAAAAGTTCGCTACGCTTACTCTGCCTATTCTTAATCATTTATGGTTTAATTCATGTCATATAACTATTACATAAATTTATTAACAAGTTGTACTAATTTCAAATGAAAGGATATTAGTTATCATTTTTGTATTTTGCAGTTCTTAATTCGAGACATTGTGGAAATGACCGTACAAAGGAACTTTTCAAATCAAAAATAATCGACGTTCCAGTACTTGGCGAAACTATAATTTTTAAGAACGTGTCACAGAAACAATGTGATGAATATTGCATCAAAGACGAAACGTGTGTTGGATTGAAATATTCGATTCCGAACGGCACATGTAACACTTATTCTGAAAGAATTTCTCACTCACAAAGGAATTACAGACCCACCAAACCAATTGATCGGGATCACATTTCTATAGTTAACTGCTGGCAAAGTGAGCTAAATTGTTCTTTACACCATTGTTGTCAATATCTTGTCATAAGAAACATCGTTAGGAGAAAAAAATGGTACAAATTCAAGACTTTGAGACAGATCATGACCATTTTAGTGTTTCAAGTTGACGTTTCGTTCGAATCATTGTAACACTGTATGATCAAATGTATGACTTTGAACTTACAAATATTTCTTATTCTGTTTTAGGTCAAACTGAGTTGCAAAACTTCAATGGAATAGCCAAGCAGTTTTCCCAGTCGGATGAATACCAGGACGATGCTATTGTTCTTTACACATCACCAGGCTTTCCATTTGAATACCCAACTGTAAATTACAAATGGGATCTTTATTCAACGACCGGTCAAAACTACTTTAAACTCACCTTTACGCATTTCAACGTCAGAGGCAGGGCAGAACAACAAAATGACCTTAATAATTTCCAGCTGTGTTCTGAAGTTTTGTACATTCGACGGGGGCTTATTAGTTCAAAGACTAATATTCTTGGAGATACTTACAGAAATCATTTATTTGCCGCTTTGGGAGAAGAATACAATAAAAAACTACCTGTTATTGCTACGGATGCTATTGCTCTTTCTTTATCATTTAAATCATGTGGTTTTTATATGCGTAGTCCTGATGGTACACTTGGATTTCGATTAGTTGCTGCTTTATCAAGTAAATTGTTTCTCTCTCTCTCTCTCTCTCTCTCTCTCTCTCTCTCTCTGATAAATATCCTAAGCTGCAATTGTATATATTGTGTTATAGTTTTCCCATTATATTTTTCAAAGTACTTTTACATAGAAATAAACAAAAATATAACGCCAAATAGTATCATCTGACGTGCATGCACAACAAATTTAGTCATTTTAGTTAATAAACAATATAATTTCAGAGACACCATCCTGTTCGGATAGTGACTGCTGGTTAAAGAGTATGTTTATATCGTACAACCAGTATATAGGACACATGCAGATATTTAAGGAAGTTGAGTTTATAATTCACGGTATTGGAACGACATTGCTGCACGACAATATAGTCGGTTACAAATTATCTTTTGAACATTTCGATGTCAGTTGCCACAATGGTATAAACGTCATATTTTTATTCCACCTCGTGTATTCATCTGTTTAATTTGCCTGTTTACATGAATTGTATTGCAAATTTACTTATTTACATATGCACTAAAATTAAGCGAAATATGAAACAATTAATATGCATATGCTGTACAATATATTTCACAAGCTCTTTATAACACATTTATTACCTAGTTAAGGCATATACTTCATTTGTGATCAAAGAAATACAACACTTATTTACATTGTGAGCGCAGCCCTTTAGATATTTAGGGAAAATTAACCTAACATGACGTCAGTTATATTTATGTTGACTCTCAATCTATTACAGACTGGCTGGTGCTTGTGAAAGTTAAGCAGGACAATCATTATCGTGGATATAGGAGTTATTGCAACTTGAATCGTCCATTTCATGATGAATTCATTTCGAGTCGCGGTATTAAAATACTTGCTGGATATGGGCTTGTTAATGCAGTCACAAAAAGACAGCGTTTTAAGATTTTATATGAAGCAATTTCGGCAACTGGAATTCAAAATAACAACACAGGTTTGTTTTGTACGAAAAGTTATTTAGACCTTTGGTGAACCTATAGTATGTTTCACTTATAATATAGAACAATACTTAATACCGACATCTAAACCGCGTGAACTGTTTAAAGATGTTTTATATGATTTATGTCATGCATTATCAAAATTTAATTGTATTTCTATTACAAAATAATGCTTTAATCGGAAGATAAAAGCGGTGCTAGCTAGAAGTCGTTGGTCCAGTGCTCTTGCGAACGTATAAGGTTAAATAGCACAGCCGAAATGCTAATTTCTAATTAACTATATATTTAGAAGTTTACCATAACTTGCATAGACGTCTCCTTCATTTAAACTTTATCTATTTTACAACGAGTGTGAAGAAAGATATTTTTAACTAATGCTAAGTCACTGTCGTTGGCAGGATGTTGCACAAGAGCGTGGTCTTGTGTTGTGAAGGAAAAAAACAAAACCCGGAGAAATCCACTTATCTGGCTTGACGACCACAATCCATACTCCCAAATCTCTGTGTTAGCCATGTTTTAAACGCATACACAAAAAACACGAAATGTTATATAGATATCTGAACTTATTTATTTCTTAAAATTTACCCAGCTGCCGAACGATATGTTAAACATCCATTATCTGTTCAATTAGGTCCCTTTTATCATGAATTGGCTCTATGTAGTGTTCAAGGTTAAAAATGAACGTGTGTGAATCTTTTGATTAAACAGACAATCTTTTCAGCACATGAATGTTCTTCAAAGACCGGTAAATGTTATTCGTTTCACATGAACGAGCACCTGTCTTGGATTGGAGCTAATCAATACTGTTCTTCATTGAACAAAACCCTCGTAACGATTTGGTAAGAAAGCATGTTCGTACGTTATGCAAACCACGTGTTCTTTACGCTTGCTTCCAGTGGCGTCGATGTTAATAAAATTATAAGGCTGAAAGCGTAAAATGGTGTTATTGGTAATAAAAGTAATAAAAAGAAGTTAACTCTTGTCATTAATATCTGAAAACAAAAGGTATGTGTATATCAAAATAGGAAGCGTAGAAGACATGAAGCAATTCACAATAATGTATAAACGTTCATATTTTCGTTACTCAAACTGACAATGCACTGCCATTAATCTATTGAGTTAATTACCTTAAGGGCATGCGTTTAAAATTAGGAAACTATTCATAAGTTAAGTAAATTATTGTTAAACATTCAAAAACAATTATTTTTATTTTTAGGAACAACGATGAACTAACGTTTATTAAAAGGATGCTGCGAAACGTGCAGTCGGAGCAAAATCTGCGTAGTGGTATTTACCAGTCGATGTATATTGGTGAGAATTGGCTTAAATTCTCTTAAAACATAAAGATACTTATTTACTGCTTATATAATATATATTTAAACGGCATGAAATTGAAAGCTGTGGCTTGGTAGTACTCATTTTGCAATTTTTTTTTAATGTTGATGTATATGTGTGGCAACCCAAAGAGGTCTTTTATTCAGGTCCCAGTTCAGCCTTTCTTTATAGCCTCCGAAAAGGTACATACATGCAATGAATACACGGTCCTTCTTTGAACACGGGGTTGGGCATGAACACACTAGAAGTAAAAAGGTATACAACTATTATATTTACACGTAAATATTTTTATTATACAGGTTTATTTAGGTATATGGACGAGGATGGTAGGCTACAAGAAACCTGGGTTGACGGAAGACCTGTTTACTTCAACGCATGGTAAGTGCTATAGCTTTTACATACGGAACATGTTCGGGAGAGCCTCATTCGTTACTCTGTGTAAATAATTTCATCGCCTGGAAAGTATGTAGCTTAGTGTTACATCAATTCTTTATTTGTGGCTATGGTCGTCGTGCGTTGGACACTGGAAAAGAGTCTCGAGTCTATTAGAAAGATGCTCTTTTCATGTGCAGTGCCATTATACCCTGTACCTAACGTATCAGAACTGCATATTTGTGCAAAATCATTTTGAATAAGGTGCTTTAAGTCTATAACATCTTCAATCTGTTAGGAGGCGTTGTAAGCATTGCAACTGACATTGCAGTCAGGATATATCTTTCGGAAAAACAATGTAATATGCAATGCATGATAGATACGTTGATTTACAGCAATGGTAGATGTTATACTGTCAATGTCCCCTAACACCGGCTTAAACAGTATATTTATTTTACGAATCACTTAATTATATTAAATGATCTCATCCCAATCTAAAGTAAATGCTGATTGATGTTTTCATCCGTTTGATATTCATACAGTCGCTGATAATTAAGTATTTTCCGTAATGTATTTGTTTGCAAAACGTTTAGCATTTTCTCACAGGAAAGACTCTGAAAGAACATCTACTGCTCCAAATGCAAATGTACAGGAGTGTGCAGTTATTGATTTTACCTTCGACTTTAATCAAACGGATATCTGGAGGCTAGAATTCTGCAATGGAAATACAATGCATGGTTTTGCATGTGAATCACTAAGAAGTTCCGCTAAACGCTTTCAGATGGGTAGGTTGATTAGTAAGATGAACTCCTTCTTTCCACTGGTGGTCACTCAATTGTTTTTGATAAAATAGATTTTGATATTTATGTAATTCTTATTGGTTTGGTAGGGTTGCGCTCCTGCTTTCACAGTCCGTTTCTAGACAGTTACTCCAACATTTATTGAAAACCGATATTTTATTTTTTTGTAAAATATATTTCTTGTATTACATGTCTCTTGTAATGCATCATATAGGTTTTGACCACAATGCCCTTAAACATTATTAAACGTTTGTGTGGCTGCTAAGCTTATTTCTATAGTGGTATTTATTCTTAAGTCGTCAGCTTCGATAGAGTATTCATATAATATATAGATATCAATCTATATAGTTTTGCAAAAGTTTTGAATTCCCTAACACATACAAAATAACGATCTATAATGATATATTTATACGATGACTGTTCGTATCTTCTTTAAGAAATCAATTTTATGACGTTTTTAGATATAAGTTAAAAGAATCAACAACGACATGTTCATCACCTATAACGAGCAAAATGCTACAGTTTCACTAGTTTTGTCTAAGATAATCAATAAGTGTTACCATGTTATGTTAGGATAGTGCAGACCAAACGCTATTAAGAGTTTACCTACATGAGTATCTTTTGAATCATTAATGGATGCTTATTTCTCCTTCATAGTTGGTACTCGTACAGTGTTATACGCTCATTCTCAACAACAAGGCAGCTTTGATGTCAGTCTTAGTTTTACCGAATATGCAGATTATGAGAACTACAATTTCTATATCATTGAAAAGGCATGGCCTATGGCCATCAGCAACGCCACCAAAATGTGCTTTCAAAAATATAAATAGAAACAATATTACAAAGATCGCTTAAAATCGATGCTTACGTTTCTTTCATAACCTCCAGGTATGTTCTTACAACATAGACGATTAAGTAAACCACTGTTAACAGTAAAACCATTTATTGTTTGAATATCTTGGTTAGAATCAGGCCATTGTTTCTAAAAATATGATAGTCCCGAAAAAGAAAGTCCTAGATTTTGTTGACTGACTGCTTGTCACAAAATCCTTGATACTTACGATGCAAAACTTTGTCACAGAAAGTTTATTATTTTTGTAGGTCTAAAAGAATAAAATTGTAAAGTAAAAGCTTAAAGTGTAAATCATTTTTAAAAAAAAGAGAAAAAAAATGCATTTCTAAATTATACTCTGAATAGTTTGAATTGAGAGTTTCCTTTAAGACGATACTTACGTGATCGCCCAATAAGTAAACATATACAGTCAAACCTGGTTGAACGGTCACCTGCTTTAAATGGCCACCTGCCTTAACGGGCCACTCCAAATTCCCCCCGTACGTTTTTACTATATAATGTACGTGCATTAAGCGGCCAACTGTCTAACGCGGCCACGGCCACTAATTTTTGTCCCCATGAAGCCATATATTCACTAATTAGCGGCCACTAATCCCTTGTCACTGACACTTCCGCTTATATTTTTTTCCAATACACAGCTTTAATTGCGTATAGACATTTACGGAAAAGAATGACAGCCTCGGGTATCTCCGTCATCCAATGAAAATGAATATTGCATCACACGATTGTCATGCATGTTTACTCATCGAGAAATCATGTTTATAACACGTCGGCGACTGTTTTGATCAGAATTGACACAATTAATGACACAATAAATACGATAATTAAATAATTAAGAAAGTAATTATTAAAGACCGACAAAAAACACCGGTTATTATGAATTCCCAGTTTGCATTTTCATTCGACGGCGTGAAAGGAGTTACGATTTGTATTCACTTCAATATTATTTTTTAAAGTGCACGAATTTATATCTCTACGAACGGATATTAACAATGCATTGTTCTTGATATTTTGATTATGGCTGAAAAAAAAAGACTAATCGAAAGTGTTTGACTCTAAAAGAACGTGTCGAATGTATAAAGTTATTAAAAAAAACGGCCGTAGTGCAAGAAGTGTTGCCATGGAATATTACTGTGGACGGACTCAAATCAATTTCTTACTTAAGTGAAGCGTGAAATTGTGGAGGAATATGAAAGCAATGGAAATTCAAACGCAAAAAGACAGAGGAAAATTACAGGAAATGTGTATGCATATGTAGTTGTGTAAATGTGTGGACTGATCTGTGGTGTGATTTGTTAATGATATGCGTCAACATTCATTTAATGTATTTAGTGTACGGACTACTTTAAAAAGTGAACTAAAAATGTGTATACATGTAGTTGTGTCAATGTGTAGACTGATATGTGGTGTGTTTCGCTTATGTCTTGTATCAACATTTATCTTATGTATTATATTTATAAATTTGAAAAAAAAGTTATATTTTCTATACAAATGTATTTGCATTCAACCTTCTTCAATAATATTGATACAGATGTTATTGATTGTGGTGTTAAGTGGTAGTTAAGATACATGAATCCATCTCTGAATAAAGCTTAAGTGTCAAACCTGGATTAAGTGGCCACCTGTTTTAAGCAGCCACTTTGATCATTTCCCAAGGGTGGCCACTTAATACAGGTTTGACTGTACATATATTTCAGAAAAGAAAAATGGTATATTTTTTAGAGCAAATTTAAAGCACAAGTTATAAAAAAATATGTTCAAATTTTAAGTTGAAACAGGGAACAGATGATTTTCTTCCGCAAAAGGCCCACCAACACCTACAGTCAGTACCGATATTTAAAATACCGATGTAGCGAAAACAAATTAAATAAAAGTTGAAAATAAGGTTGAGATGTCATTTATATTGTATGACGGCATTTGAAATATTTTTTCTTGGAATATCCTACAAAATGGCGATGCAGTAAACAAAACATTAATGTTTGACAACCGATTCCCCTCAGTTAAGCAATATGTTTGTATAATCGTGTTGATAAAATACCAAAAATGTTTTGATCAATTAATGACAGATGTTTCTAAGCTGTGATATATAATTAATGTACATCATATTAACAATTGCAATGCTAACTTAACATTAAATGGTGATAATAACGATACGTGTCTTTAGTCTAAAAAAGTAACTATTCTGTTCTCCAATGCAAACATACTACTAAAATATATATATTTTTAATAAACTTATATCTAAGGAGCATTTGTACGAGATGCAGTCAAACTGTTCCCGGACTGCCTTTGTACTGTTGTCAGTTTTTATATAAGAAAAAAATAAAATCGCATCGAACTAAAGCAAAAACTATATTCTTCAGGACTGAACATATATTACTTTTTAATCACACATACAACAATCAATTTTTACATAGGAAATAAACATAGCTCCCACTGTACGGATCACATCGTACGGAAATGACGTACAATTAACGTTGCGCTTGTATAATAGTCAATGTTTTTCAAAGTATTGCCCTTAAAATTAAATACATTTTCTGTGTCAATCTACCCAGTTATTAAAAATTCTGCGTACCAGCCCTTTTCGTAGCTGCGTACCGCCGACCTGACGGCAAATTGAATTTCTTCTTCAGATTCAAATCTGCGACCTCGTAAGTCGGCCTTTAATCTTGAAAATACACAAAGTTCAAAGGCGCAAGTCCTTCATACCCCCAAAAATATGTTTTTAGTAATGTGTCTTCAGCTCGACGTACAGGAGCGTTATCTTGATGAGAGATCAAATTTCGCAGCCCGGAAGTTTCTTTCACAATGCATTCGTGAGATGTCTCTGCACGGCCTCAAATGTCACAAACATATGTAACTTAATATGAACCCAAATTATACCATAAAAATTACCTTGAATCAATTAGAAATGAATAATTATATATATATATATATTTCCATGGCTTAATCCAACTCATCCGCTATATCTTCGATCAATTTTCGCCGATCTACCGCAATGACGCGCTGCATTTTGTCGAAACTGCTACTATCCTGTTCTCTTATTGTCAGTTATGTCGTCACGACCGTCCTAGAAATGCTTGTGCCAATCAATTACGAGTGTCCTGGAACATAAACGTTATCCATCCACCAGATTTATAAATTTCCATGTGTCCGTTTGTGTCATTCCCGCTCCCGCACAGTATTTAATGATTGTCCGTTGCTCCGTTCGCTGTCATATCAATTCAATAATTTTTAGGCGATGATGTTTGTTTTAGGCGTATGTTTAGAAATGACGTTGATTTGACGTCATGTAAATTTACATGATAAAACAGCGCCAAAATACTGCATATCTACCGTTAATAACAGTGAAAACAATTTGGTAAGTGATCCGTAGCGTAGGTTATATACTATAATAAACATATTTGTCTATCAAAATATGGACGCTGTGTTATTAATTCTCCTTACAAAATGTAAATATGTTGATAGGATTTATGTGTGACAAGTATTGCCATATTCAGACGTCAAAATTATGCAATAAATAACCAGTCCGGAAACTGTTTGACTGCACCTCGCAAAGCAATATTATACAAACTTGTGTTGTAAGTTTGTATTCCGTTGAAAGAAACATGTTTATGATTGTCATGCGTTCTTATCAATAAATCCAATTGACTTCGTTTGTGTACATAAGGGCCATCTGATCACTGAGTGTACGACACACTGTCGTATAACATAAAAAGGTGTAGGTTAATCGGACAAATGTTAGAAATCAAACTCAAGTTTTACATTAAAAGCGAATCAAAATAAACACCGGGATACATTTCCAACACACAATTCGTTCATAAATATTGAAATGTGAAAATAGCACCGAAAGTTGCTATTGAAACAAAGACATACTTGAATGCAGCCGCACATTGTGATTACCCAGTCTTTTAAATGCAAAATAATATTTTGGAATGACGTTCGATGTAAAATAAAAGTCGATTCATACTTTCTTCAAACGTAATGAATATATTAGTCTAAAATAAAGGACGTTTTAATTCCTGAGTTAATGGGTCTAAAATAATAGAATCGAGAGACACTTAACAAACACCCCTGCAAGATCTTAAACTCAATGATTCAGCTTATTAAAATTGCTTGATTTTGTTTACTATGACTATAAATACGACTAAACATGTAAGACGTAAGTATTATGATGCAATAAACATAGACACGTAAATTAAAACAATTTCATAAAAAGTGTTGTTGTTTTTGTCCCTAAGGGCCTGTTTCCGTAATAATGTAAAGGGGATAGTCTTCAGTAACGTATCTTACTTTCGTATAGCATTTAGTTAAATTGCGACAAAAATCCAAGGGTATACGTGATGTTTGCTTCGCATTGATGCATAGTGCAACGATATTGTTACTGTTTAGTCCGATTAAAAAAAATATGACACATCATATAATTTAGTTTAATAGTGCGAACAAACCTGCGTCTATGCACTATTATACCAAGTTATCACAAACACGTTAATAACGAAATTTACGCTGAATAAACGGTCAGTCAGTTTCAAATCAAAAGCAAACTTAATTAAACAAAAATATCAATATGCTTTAAAGGCTTAGCTTTTAAATTGATATTCAACTCTAGTTCTAGTTTTAACCATAGCACTTTAATCAGGGACGTTCAATGACTGACGCATCAAGTTAAAAAAATACTTTTTCACCTTGTCAGAATTGTCTGTTAATCAATATTCTGTATTCTTACTTGTTGGAATACAAGTTGTGCTCATAATTAAGAGTAAATTTAACCGCTTTAGTTCCCAATGATCTACAGTAAACTGCTCCATTGTTAATGGCCGTTCCAAGAAGAATTGGTAAACGCAAATGCCAACTCATTGCACGCACTTCGGATGTGATTCAATCGTTATTGTGCATCAATCATTATATCATTACAATCTATATTATTGCTATTATGCACGATTCATTGTAACAACACAATCTATTTCCTGTCTTAATGAAAGTGCAATTTGGCAAAATAATTTAAGGAGCAATACAAGCCGCACGCTGTTCAATGATATCTTGGTTAAAAAATCATGAGACAATTGCACAGTCATCAGGATTATTAAATTTGCGTTTACCAATTCTTCTTGGAACGGCCATTAACAATGGAGCAGTTTACTGTAGATCATTGGGAACTAAAGCGGTTAAATTTACTCTTAATTATGAGCACTTTGCCGGATCAACACACCGTTTTGTCTATGAACAGGACTGTACCGAACCCTTATCTGAATATTATTTGACACATAATACAGCTTGCAAATTATTGTTCTCGTTGAGAGTGTAGCTATTTACATACTGATCTTCCATATCATGTAAAACGATTTATTGTTTAGTGTAAATAGGAAACCTCATAAGTTTGTAAATTGGGCGTTGCCTGTGTTAAACCTACAAAGTGCTGCCATATATCAGTCTCAAATAAACTGTGTCTGCTTTTGTTATAAGTGGAGAAATCATAACCAGTTAAAGTTTACGATAAATATGATATTTTCCTTCACGATACAGCATGGTATGTTGGTTAGGTATCTGAAATCGATGATAACAATTGCCAAATATCGTTTATGCAACGGTCAATATCACATTACAAATGGCCTCAACCATGTGAACTGTGCTGGATTGAGAAAGAGCAACTATTGAGCAGAATAGAAGGACTCACTAGCACTGGAAAGTCATCACATATGTTCCGACTAGCGGAGGAAGACAAAAGTATCATTAAAACAAGATTTGTTATGTCAATGGGCCAGATGAAGTAAACGTAACATTGAGCTAATGATTTTTTTTAAACTATGAGAATCGTAACAACAAGTTTGTCACTACTGATACTTACGTTACTGTCTTCAAATTAATCAATGATAGTGTAAAGTAAAATAATACGTGTGTACGGCTTTCAAGCTGAACGACTAAGGTTTGCTTAGATATGTCGTTATAGCATTCAACGAAAGAATACAGCTGCTAGTAACATTAAAAACTGTTTCTTGATGCATAGTTGACTGAAAATATACTTATGTTACTCTGTATATAATGTGTAGTTGCTATGTACTCAGTTGATATAGTTCATATGTGTTCTAGAAGAGTCTGTTGCACTGCATTTCCCACTTGTTTATAAATAATGTGAATAGTTCATCAGTGAAAGTTGTTGGGATAAGAGTGAGGTTTGTGCACTGGTTTAACCCCACAGTAAATTTACATTATACTGACCGTTCCAAGGCGGTAGCTAACAATCCTTGACAAAAATACCTAGTATTTTTATATATTAAATATGCACTGTGCTGTTTGTGGAGTTTTGTGCTGTTGTTCCATGTTTGTGATTTTTTGTTTTTGTGTTCAATGTCTTTGGCATTTTCCCTGTGTCATTAAACGGGGTTTACGGCTACTGAGCTTGGTTATGTAGTTTTTCACATAAGTATGTTTAATGTTTACAGTTAGGTTTAACTGTGTCTTTAGTTTGATACTTACGTTACATCTAAGGAATTGAATTGAAGTACTGTTAAGTGTTTTATCATTGTTTGCTTTAAAATGGAGCAGTCAGTATGGTACTATGTGTAAGGCCTAGTTTTCGTAATCAATAAGAAACACTGAAGGTGTTAATACAAGAAAGAAACAAGCAGTTGTTTAGAACTCTTATGTTTTGTGACTTCATAAAGAATAAATCTCGGACTAAATTGACAAATTGACAAATCAATAATATCCTAACAAAAGTTTACATATACAATGGTTTGAAACAATAACCAACAAAAGAAAGTTGTTTTTATGTTTTCTTGAGGTTTAAACTGAAAGTTCCATGATCTGAATTAAATGCATATATTCATATAATACAATTATCCTTTGTTTTAAAACAATATGTTAGATGAGCATACCAACATAAGACACTGTTTTACTGGAGATGATTGTTAAATAACGAACTTACCTACAGTGTTTTAACCACATTAGTAAAATAGTCGTAATAATATCCATTTTTAGTTAAATATTTATAGGAAGTGGTCCATATAAGTCAATAAATACAAATCACATTAATAGGGAATCATAAAATTTATATATTGATAAAACTGATACTCGAATCAGCCTTATTATTGAGAACGAGCTTGTAGGAGTCAAATAACAGTAGCCTTATTTTGAAATCGGAATAAATAAATGAGTGTGATTTTCAAATAGTAATGATGTGTAAGTTCCATTTAAACCATATGTATCATTTGGTATATAGTTTAAATATTAATATAATTAATTTATTCGAATAAAGAACATATGAGGAGCAGAATCCTAACCAGAATAAATATCTGTTTAAATTAAGTTACAAGTCCAGAAACATCTTGAACATTCCTTGTTTATATAAGTGTGTCTACTGAAAATATACTGTACATATTATTATTTCATATTACGAACACAGATTTATATATTAATAAAAAGAAATCAAATTGAAAGATTATATATTATATATAATAAATCAAATTGAAAGTTAATCTCTTCAAACAGTTACACATGTAATTACCTTTTTTGCTTTTGTCACATTACTTATGTGAACAACTACAGAAACAAGCTCAGTAGCAAACAGTTTAAACATAAACCCGGTTTAATGGTTTGCATGGTTTCTTTTGTCTTGGATGTTCTATACATTGAAGAACCAGTGAAGTAGTGTATTTGCGATAACTAAAACTTAGAGCGTTTTCATCACTATAGAGCTGAACATATGCATGCTAAAGTAAACTTATTTTTATGTATTCTACGTTTACAGAGTTTTCAAAAAAGGAAAGCTTTGATTTTCCTACTGGAATATCGCATATGCTGTTCCGTTGTGGTTCTGGTGAGACGGTTTCCAATACTGCGGTTTGTAACAGTTTACCAGAATGTTTTGACCAATCAGACGAAAGCAAATGTTTAGCGAAGGGTATTTATAACATACATTCATATTTCTCTGGTATTTCGTTTCATGTTGGAGATGAAGACAGTGATATATATATATATATATTTGTTTCATTACAAGATGGTCAACAGTAAATGACTTTTAATAGCGTACCGACAGGCAAACTAATGAACATAAATACTTATATAAATGTGCTTTTGCCGGTATTGAAATTAATTTATAAAATATGAAAACGAATCGCGTGCTTTTGGGCCTTCTTACATAGATGTGGTTTTACTAGTTTAGTGGGTATTTGAATTAAATCACATTTCAGGAAGAAATACTTAAATTCATGATGATATAACTTTTATTGCGTAAGAGATGTGTTTACAAGTGAGATATTAAAAATCTAAAAATTACGGTGTCACGCACCTTTCGTCAATACTAAAGTACATTATTGAAACGGCGTGCAACATTCATGTATCAATAATACATCTACCTTTTAACTTTAGTTTTTCTTTAACACAGAACATAAATGAATAAAAACAACATGATTTTTTGGGGTACTTTTAATACTTTGTGTCTTTTAAAACACCCTATTAAAGCAGTGAAAATAAGTCAATAATAAGGAGGAAAATTATTATTTTTTATTAAGTATTATTTTTGGCATTTTTTGTTGTAATAATAATGCCAGAAGGCCCATACTCGCGCGATGAAGCTCATATATTATTGTTGACCGTAGCTCATTTATGTATTTCATGTATTTATTGCTTTGCTGAAGTTGATTCTTGTAGTACTAAAATAGATAATAAGCCTTTTGCATTCATTTCAGAAAAGTGCGCTGATGGCTTTTTTAAATGTGAAAATGGCGAGTGTATAAAGATCAGCCAAGTTTGTGATTTTATCCAAAACTGTGCAGACGCTTCTGATGAATACTGTGGTGAATAAGATATAGGATGCTTAAATAATCAGCGTACACTCCTGTTTATCAAATGAATCAAAACCCATATTCTCGTAATTTATCTGACCATTGTCATTCGATAAGAACCTTGGAAACAATATAAAAATAAAGACGTAAACCATTCAGTAATATGTGAAATAGGATTTGCCTCACAGATATTCTAATTACTTGCCATTTCCATATTTGAAACCATATATTACGTTGGTTCCACAGAGATATCGATGCAACGAATTATATAAACACAAAGCGCACAAAAATGATATTGATTCACTATTTTCTGTTTGCATATTTAAGTAATGAATTGTGTTACATTAATGGTGAAACAGTCATTAAAACTATTCACAAATTGAAATGTTTAAAAATGAAAACAAATATGATTATAATCTTTTCATTATTTACAGACTTTCCTCCTTGTAATCCGGATTCAGAATTCACATGTAACAATGGGCAATGTATTCCATTAGCAGACCGGTGTGATGCCAGCTTTCAATGTTTGGATAATTCTGATGAACTTAACTGTGGTTTGTACCTATTCTGAATCGTTAATGTAAAGATCGTAATGAAGTTTAATTGAAATGACGCTCTTTTTAACTCTTTCACTTAAAGCATATTTATGAGTCATATCAATTTACAGGTAAAATTAAGTTGTTTTCAATTTGTGTTTTTGTTTGTGTGTCCTTATCATAATGTGTCAAAATATTTGTATTTCGGTTACGGACCAGTTCCGGTAATTAAATATTATGTAAATGAAATTAATAAATATATATTTCAGCATTTTGCAACGATCAACGAGCTTTTACCTGCACCAAAAGACAATGTATACCAAAACACTATGTCTGCGATGACGTAACAGACTGCTTAGACCAATCAGATGAGAAAAACTGCTATGTCAGTGCTTATTACACTTGCGATGATGTCTTAGCTGAAGGTCATACAAGCAGCGGCCTCTATTACATGCGTAAGCCAGATAGCATCTAGAACTTTGATTCATTCTGTCCATTTTTCACAGAGTAATAACAGGCGCGTAAAATCGCGTCATATAAGATGCAATGTATACGTTTATATGACAGAGGGCAGTTTATTGGTAAATTAACATATGCTATCGGTAGAGTTCTGAAAAGTTTAAGGGACTGTCACGGATTTAGAAAATATATATACGTATATATGTATATATTCGATTCAACTCAAAATATTAAGACTGACATACAGCGTTGATATATTAAGCAAATTGTATATTCCCTACACACTGTATGCACCATGCAGTTTCCACGGTAACCCATCTGCAGCTCTACTGAACATGCCTGTTTGATGGTGGACGGTTCAATTGGAGTTCCCGAGAGTTGCTAACCAGCGATGCTCATTTCCATCTAGTTAATCAGTGGTAAAAATGTTAAGTCAACGGTTTTTAGTATTAGCTGGTCATGTATAACTTGTTCCTCAATAGTATCTGAATCAATAAAAAATATAATCGAGGAAGACTAGAAATACAAGGAGGTTCATGTCATCATCACCCGAAAAGGTTTGAACGTTGCTCGTGCGTTCTTTAACCCGAAGGCCGTGCAACAGCACTCTGAAATGAATGTAATGTTTAACAAATATTCTCACTTGATTTTTACTCCGGATGTCTATCTACCTGGCACCATGGTTTCATGCACACATGGAACACTATACGCATCATTGATGGTTTTATTGTACAGAAAGTCGGTAGTAGAGAAGTAATGAGCTCCTGTTGTTCAACAGGTTCCTGTTGTTCTCCTGTTGTTTCTGATTTGAACACGTTTTCAAGTTTAAACACTATGCAGGTTGCAGTCAAATTGAGAAAAGAACCCGTGAACACTAAATACTGATTTATGTATTGGTTTATAAATGCAGCACGTTAAATCTACTAAAACATTTTTGTTTTTAAACAGAATTGATATGTATATTTATTGTTTTATTTTTTGTCTTTAAAACCTCTGTAAATATTATAAAATCGTGATGCCATGTAATTCTCAATTCCATAATGACGGCCAGACAAACCTCACATGGTGATTGGTCATTTTGCACCAACATGAATAATGTTTAGTTCAATCGTCCGAATGATCCAAACGTGAACTTCTAAGTCAAGATATCAGTCCTTAATCTTATCTAAGTTCTATCATTGGCATTGTTTAATTTTGAAGTAGAGGATATTATCAAGCATACTACCATAAAATTCAACTGCCCCATGTATGCGTTACCATAGTGATTTAAACGTGCATCACTTAGTCAATGTTTATCATGCTATCATATAATTATTACCAGTCTGTTTTATAAAGAATCGAGTTGAAGATTATGGGCCGTTTCCCCCTGGTATTGAATCATGTTTGGCTATATATCAAGGGGTGAAGCGAAACGCCAACGGCTCTATCTGCTTCCTTATGTAATGTCATTTAGAACGTTTTACTTTAAACACTCGACATATAGTCATAAAAGTAAAAACCTTTATTTTTTCAGACGAAGGTGGGTCTCAGATGTATTGCCTCTTCGATAAATACAACAACATTATTCGAACGACTTATCTCAATATTGATTGGAAGGCAGAATTTTTATACAGAAACAACGGCTTTGAAACGAAGTATTTACCTTCCTTTCGTTTTGAAGAAACTTACATGTTCATGTTGAATGCAACTGACAGTGGTTACGTGTGTTCAGTAGAGGTAAGTTGATCAAATTTCTTTAATAAGTATTCATGCAATAAATTCATCAAAATGATTATTCAAATTATATACCTTCGTCTTAAGTAGTCGTAGTAAAATTGATGTTTAATTTGAGAGACACAGCTGTATTATGGATTAAACAGAAAAGACAAATATGTTTCCTATATTGTTTTATTTTGGAAGGCGTACTGATTCTTTATATACAAACGATACAGCTACTTTATTTTTGAACACGACATGTTTGTCTTGTTTAGATGGTTGTACTTCGACAGAAACTAAAGTTTCACTACAGTATAGTTCGTATACCGCATGTTTATTTAGTCTAAATTAAAGAAACGCTAATGAATATGAACACAAATACTGTAATCATTTAAACAAGTCAGTATTAGCGCTCCTTTATCTATCTATCCAACTATACACTAATGTAAACAATATAGTATTTCATTGTTTATATCTGGTATGGTTATTTCTTCACAGGTTCCGTTTAAATTCACTCCTGAAATTAAAGAAGTTATAAAGGTTGAGTATGCTCTCAACGACACAGCCTATGAGGAAATAGACGCGTATCCTGATGGAAGCGTTTGTGATATTGTTGAAGACTTTGCAAAACGAAGGGGAATAAATCTGGGCCCATTGAAAGAAAAAAAAGCAATCTACAGGCATAGGTATGTGGTTTTTCCTTTGACTTTGACGTTAACTCAGATCTCGATACTGTATAATGAGTTTTGTGCACATATCATATAGTCACATATAATGTTTCTATCGATGCAAAGGAATAAATTACATGACAATTAATAATGTTTATTATGCATATTCTTTTACAGAATGTCAGCTCTCAATGCATATTTAAATGTTGTTGGAGAGAAGAATGCAATCGTTATAACCTACCGTCGAGATTTTGATAACACGGTTTTTCGGCTTGATATTGGACCTGTTGTCTGTGAAAAAGGTATGCTTAAATTCACATAGCGTAGAAACATTGATATACTCAAGATACACATATAGTTTATTTGTTTTGTTTGTGTACGTATACTGCTCTTATGATAGCATATGTGATTTGTATGACCGTTAAATGTAATTTTATAGCCGTATGTTGTAGCGAATGAATCTATTGCATTAAGGGGGATAGGGGCGCCGCGGCTGTGTCAACGTGAACGTCATTGGCCATGTTTTAGTAAAAAGAAATGAATAGACGGAGCGGAATGCACCATTTCGGACGTACAAAAGCGAAAAAGGGGAAAACAACCACATTAAAACAATCGATGCATTCGTCATTGTCCAATCATGTACTGTATCCCTTTTCTTGTGCATCTTCTTTCAACGTTAGTTAACATAGGCTGTGATGTGAATATATATTCAGAGTACTTTCAAACGAATAAAAACCGTATCCCGTGAATACGGTTTGGCGGCGTCAAAGTCTTCTGAAGGCATCAACACTGCCGGGCAGGGAGCTGGTTTCATTGTTTAGTTGGGGAGGGAGGGAAGTGTTTACGTAACCCATCGGTGTGGCAAAAAGGCGGCAAGAACTACAGGGTGTTGCCTCTGGTGCTGATGGTGATATGCTTGAGAACGCCCTATCCTGTTATCTCAATAAGGCCATATTAGTGCGATACTTCAACTCAATATTTATATGACAAAGCAGACAAACTTCAGAAAGAAGCTCAGTAGCCAAAAGTTTTAACATAATATTTATATAAACAAGTACAGAAACAAGCTCAGTAGCCAAAGGTTTAAACATAAACCCCGTTTAATGACACGGGTAAGCGCCAAACACATCGAACACAAAAGCAAAAAAGTCACAAACAAGAAAAATCTCTCATAACTATGTTTCCACGTCTTAACACCAATATTTATGCAAAAAGCTACAGAAACAAGCTCAGTAGCAAAAAGTTTAAACATAAACCCGGTTTAGTGGCACTAGGCAAACGCCAAAGACATAGAACACAAAATCACAAACAAGAAACATAGAAGAACAGCACAAGTTTAGCTACATGATGAAACCTAAGCTACAAATTATAACATGATTATTTTCAGAATTTGAGCCATCGTTCATTAACAAACGTGACGTATTTCCATGTGGATTTCGACAGCAGCCAACCTCATTGTTAAACCGATGTCATTTGTCACACGATAACAACGGAATTATGCAGGGTTGCAGGAATTTCGAACACCTGCACAATTGTGGTTAAGTATATTTATTAAATGTCTTTCGGGCTATCTCAAACTCCCATTATGTATACTTTACTACTTGTGTAACTTGTTATCATGTTGTTTCTTAATTTAACATAAGCTCCACATTGTTTTAATACTGCGGTTCATATTGTCTCGCCCCCTAAAACAAGCCATATGTTACTGTAGAGACGTGCTTATTGGACTGTAGATTAATTGAGCAACTCTAATTTTAGCCCCTCAATCACCGTTTATAGACGGCGCATATTTCGTATTCCATGTCAATGAAAAACATTTGATTTAAACTGAATATAATATGCACACACACTCACAAACACAAACACGCTCACATACCCTTTCACACACACACGCACGCATTCACGTACGCAAACACACACATTTATAGTGAATTAGTATTATACTGATTCCGAAGTGATAATTTGTTAATAACCCAACGCAACTGATTTGTCTCACAGTTGTAAATAGCGGTTCGGAATAAATCACAGAGTGTTTCAAATTGAAACAGAAAGTTCAATATTCTTAAATAACTGGGTTGAACTTATTGCTTTTCTTTAAATCGACATGATGCCAAATTGTCTACTTAAGGATAATATTTATATGATAAAAACAAATGTTTAGAACAGTTATATTTGTTTTGAATTCATGTAGTGTTACTTTTGATTCTGAAAAATGTTATACCCTGAATTGGATGATATAGATACATATGAGTGCCATACCATGTTCCTAAAGTGTCCCAGAAGTTTTTGTATTCCACGTGGCTACATTTGTGATGGAAATGTCGACTGTCCAAACGGCGATGACGAACAGTATTGTGGTATTGACCTTGTTAAATATATTCAATACACATGATGCTAACATATGCATTCTTTAACATGGATAATATTCGACTTTTATAACTTGTGCAATACATTAATTAAAACAAACGGATTATTTCTTGTTTTGATAGTCTGGACAGTCTCTTGATAAAACGGCATTAATGTATATGTACATGTTTTGCATCATAAACAGGCTGCGAAGAGGAAGAACAAACAGTTATTGTACTATCATACGGCTATAGTCGGGAAGACAGTGCATTGGCTTTTAAATTTGCAAGCAAATTTGTCAACGATCTCCGCCCGACGTACGTGATTAAAGTAACACAAGAAAAGGGGAATCTCCAATATAAACTTTTTGAAAGGAGGTTTCCTAGTGACCATATTTCAATCACTGAAATATGGTCATCGAACAATTTAACCTTTGTGGTGGGCTTCCTTACTAAAACTTCAAACGTATTGATATCATTCTTACCGACTCCGTCGTTCAAAAGTGTAGAAACTGAACTCCTGTACAGTAACTCCAAGAACGTCGGAAAGGCTTCGCTTTATCGACTAGTGAATGAGAAAACACAAACTTTGTTACGTATTCAGAACGTCTCAGAAAAATACAATGGCTTATCTTTCATCGTTAAAGAAGTTCGAATATCGAATAAAAATCTAGTAGTAAATAATGGATGGAATCTCATACCAAACTTGTGCAAAACAAACAGTACACATAAGCGATGTGTGAACGGATATAGATGTGACAGATGTCATGTCTGTCTAGATATGAATCAGGTGTGCGACGGTGTAGTCCAATGTCCGAATGGAGATGACGAACAATTATGCAATTTCCAGTGTCCAGAAAATTGCGCGTGCACTTACCTTTCTATTGTTTGTACCAATGGTACCATCGGATGGCAAGACGTAAATACATTCCCTCATCAAAGTAGGACTCTTCACCTGGGTCCAACTAATGACGATCGTGTCATAAACATTAGTAAATATTTTTACTATTTAGTCTCACTTAATGTTTCTAACAGTGGTATTAAAGAGGTGTCAGGTTCATCCCTGAAATATCTGCCAAATATTAAAGTTCTTGACATTTCTTACAACAATATAACAGTTCTAAAGAAAAATACCTTTATCAATATGAAATATTTAGCGCACCTGGTATTGAACGGAAACGAAGAACTTGTGTTCATAGAACCTGGGGCATTTAATGGTTTAAAAGTACATAAACTATCGTTAAAGCAGTGCGGTTTAACGGTATTAGAAACAAACACGTTTAAAGGTCTAACAATGAAAGAACTAGATTTGTCCCAAAATAATATTCATACGGTCAACGATTTAGCATTTAATGATCTTTCTGTAAATACACTTAAGCTCAAAAATAATCCTTTGTCAAATTTTGGAAAGGACATTTTTCGCGGAGTACTTTCTCTGTCAGAGCTGCAAACACCATCATTTAAATTTTGTTGCATTCGACCTTCTTACCTCTTGGAAGAAAAGTGTGAGCCCCGTCGAGACGAAATTTCATCCTGCGATGACTTGATTGTTAATTCAGCACTACAAGCACTATTATGGGTGACGGGCCTTCTTGCTGTTTTAGGAAACATGTTGTCATTACTGTTTCGATTTATGTATGACCGACAACATTTGAAACATGGATATGGAATATTTGTATCGAACCTTGCAGCAGCGGACTTATTAATGGGATTGTACATGCTTATAATAGGGATCGCAGATACAAATTTCAGAGGGAGGTAAGAGTTAGTTCGCGTTGAACTATAATATCAAAACGGTGTTTGTAATTTACAGAGTATGGCAAACATTTTTTAAGTGAATGGTTGAGACTTTTGGAAAGAAGTAATATATTTATCTTAGTTAGACCTTGTGCGTAGATGCCTCTATTTTATAGGTACATAGAAGTTGACGAACGTTGGCGCACGAGCTATTGGTGCCATTTTGCTGGTGTTTTATCAACATGTTCATCAGAAGCCAGTGTACTTTTTATTTGCTTAATAACGCTTGACAGAATTTTGGTTATCAAATATCCGTTTGGCCAGGTACGATTTTCTACTGCTTCTGCTGTTATGACTGCTCTGGCGTGTTGGATAGTTGCGTTCATGGTGGCTACGATTCCTTTATTACCCGGTTCGTACTTTGATGGGAAATTTTACACGTCTAGAGCCGTATGCACTGCCCTTCCGTTAACAAGGGATCGACAATCGGGATGGTCTTATTCCTTCGCGATATTTATTGGATTTAACTTTGTGTCTTTTATATTCATTGCATTTGGACAATCCATAATATTTTATGAGATAAGACAAGCAACATCTAGAAGAGCACGTTTGAATGTCACTATATCGAATGACTTGAAAGTGGCTAGGAACCTATTGCTAGTCATTGCTACTGATTTTTTGTGTTGGTTTCCGGTTGGTTTAATGGGTATGTGGACATACGCTTTGTTTAATAATTAATATTGGCAAGCATATGTAGCTTAACTTGTAGACAATGAATATAATGTGAATGACGCAGAGGTTTGGATATATATCTTTATAAATTAGATTTCCTCGACCGCGTATATTACATGTAATGCATTTATTATATCAAACGTTTAATCCTGGCAAAGAAATACCAGCCATATTGACACTATTTCTCTTAATGGTAGCATGTGTCATATTATATTTATAAACTTGTTTCAGGCATGCTTGCATTGTTTGATGTATCTATACCAGGAGAAGCATATGCATGGACGGTTGTTCTAGTCCTACCGGTTAACTCTGCACTAAATCCATTCTTGTACACATTATCAATGCTTCTCGACCGAGAACGTTAGTTTATTGATCGATTTGAAAACAATTTTAAAAGAACGTGTATACTTTTGTTTTGTTTACTGTTGCTTTATTTAACATTATGTTATTAATAAAATAAAAAAAGATATGTACTGATTGAACGTAGCTGAGAGTTGCATTTAAAGCAATAACTATCTGATGCTTAATTAATGGCAATATATTGTGCAGATAATAACCCCCCGGCCTAAATCTTCTTTCTTAGCTTACAGTTAATATCAGATTGACTTTTATCACACTTGTTTACATTTTTTCGACTTATTAGAAAGACCAAAACGAAGCCAATGCAAGAAGCAAATTATCATTCATTTATCAAATATTCACCATGTATTTATATTCATATAGATATTCATGTTAAAACATGAATAACATATTGAATGACAACATGCATGCACGTTTTCATTTTCAAATTGCTTATTTCGTTTAGCAGCGAAGAGGAAAACAAAATGATTCACAGACGCCTAGCACTACAGGTAAACTTAATTTTGATTATATATCTTATATTGTTACACTTTATAATTCCAGTATATCTATTGCCATATAATGGGCATATCCTTAATTCAACTTAAACGGCCATATTAGAGGTAATCGTGTTCACACCTATGCATTATTTACATAATTAAGGGTCAGAACGTTGACTATCATGATTTTGGACAAAAAAAAGCATACCTCAAGTCCGTCATTCAACGCATCACTTTCCGATGCGCCCACCATTTGAAGTTATGTTGCTGAGAAACATAATAGCAAGTATATGTTTTACCCGGAGAATAAAGCAAAGAGCCGGTATAATTAAAAACTTTCTGAGGTAATTAAAACCATTAACACTTTCAAGATAACATTTTGCGCAAAAAGGCCACATCTTTAAATATAGGTCCAGTTCATCCACGATATGTGCAAACAAAATCGGTGAAACTATACTGTATTGTCTGTTTTAAGGTCGACAGCATCAGAAAAGTTTTAAGAATTCTAAGCATGTTCCCATTAAATCCTGATCAATACAATATCAGCCAGAGGTTATTTGGACTAACGCTAGGAAACGCACGATTCACAATTAGTTCGTATAATGTTAAGGTTTTTGCTCAATTGCGTTGAAAACAAAGATACTTACTGTTGGATAAATATTTGACCAATCAATTATTATTTTGGATAAGGTTGACTTACCCCAAAACTTAACCGGTTTAAAACAATTGGCTGCTGAAGGAGACCGACTCCTACAAAAAAAAATTCATTTTGTTTGTCATTATTTTCTGCCCAACTGTTAATTCGTTTATTTGAATACTTTGGTCAAATTGTATTCAAAACAGCTCACTGCCGTAAGTGTCCGTTAATTATTTGGGGTTGCAGGGGTTGTTATTTTATAGACAGGTACACAAAAATACATTTAGGCGTTTCTCGTCCCTTCCCGCGAATACTTTTTTTATCCAGCTCGGACGCTTTATAAACAAAATATACAGCACTTTTCGTTTTTGACAAATTACAATGCACATTGATCAGACCATTCCAAATTACAAGTCGACATAAATATTAACAATACAATAAGAATTTTGGTAATTTAAAATCAAATAAATTATGACACTATAGCACTTATGCCAAATCGGGTACATAATCTTTAGTTTATGATAAAACCAAATATGGCAGACTAGGCAATAACGTTTAAACCAATATATGTCCTTATATTTTTGTATATAGCAAAGATAGACACCGGCTTAATATATATTTGTGTCAAATTTAAAATATATATTTATATATCAAGTTAGTTATATATCAGGTATAAGCTTGTAGAACAGTTTTAGGACCTTCGTTCCCTACAAATATGTTTTGTTTTACAGATGTGAATAAAATTAATTCACTACAAATTAAGTATAACTTCTGATGTCGTATGCTTTTTATGGAAGATATAAATACCTGACTGTTTTGTGTTTCAGACAGAATATAACTGTCCACTCGATAGAAATGCTATCGGAATAGCGTAGCACGTGCTTAAAGCGTTATCGTTTGTTGACGTTGGGGCAGATGTGCGGTTGAGCGCTCGGTTTCCGGCTGATAAACGCAATGAATTATTTAAATAATGCATTGATCGTCCAAAGGCGATACCAACATATTTAGGAATTTACAAGTTAATGCACAATTGTTTTATTGACCGTCTGTAGTTCGTTTTTGTTACGCCTTGTTGTGTGGCCGAAACATCTATATGTGTTATTGATAAACATTGGACGAGGTGTAAGGATGGGAACTCATAAACTGGTTCTAACTCACTGTGAGTTCTTACTTACTGTTAACTGACTGCAATGGTGGTTTTACCAACATTTACCAATGACGATTAACATGTGTTCGTAGTTCTGTTATGTATGTTGTCTTGTAAAGTTGTTGCTATTGCTGAGTGTTGATCCTTGGCCTTTCAACAATACCTTGGTTAATATTTAGGCTAATATTCAAGTGTCCATTGTTTAGTTATCATAACATATATCATTGTTTTGATTTAGGAGGACCATTTGTCTTTTATCTATATTTAGAATGCTTCATTAATATGTGGCTAGGATTTTTTAATCGCAGACGTTTTATGGTTCTGGTGTATAATTCGTCAATAGTAAAAGTGATTTTTTTTGTTGTAACTTTATTGTTCATGTAACGGACGTTTCTTGAAATAGAAACAACACATATTCGACAGATTTGGTTTAAAGAAGTATTTTCAATACAACATTTTTAATATCCTGATATACAATGTTTGAGCAGACTCAAATGAATTTACTGTGACAACACTACGTGAAAAATAGAAACTCTAGGTAATAAATGTACAAAACAAAATAATTGAAAAGCTTTAAAAGTAGTTTTATGTCTCCCAGTAGATAATATGGGCATTTTTTTCTCACTAGGGCAATTATCAATCAAAGCCATGATCAACAATAGGTTATCATGTTCAAAACACTTTATTACCGACTTTGACGCCTTTTATATACTCCAAAAGCATGAAAGCTGAACAAAAATAAAATTTAGAACCCTTAAATATTTCGTTTATTTAAAAAAGCACATTGTGAACCGTCTGCCAGGGGCATTTTCGCCCCCCCCCCCCCTTCCCCAAACCTGATACAGCCCGGTTCTCTAAGCAATATAACTTCCAAGTATTGGTATTTTATTTAAAAAACCTATACCTCTGAAATGTGGTATATAGAAAATGTTTAAGAAGTAACGGACATGATGAAGGTCAGGATGAACTGACTCAGACGTATCATGAAAATGTGGCAGAAACGGTGCCAGAGGAGCCACATGAGAAACTGTTAACATATTCTGGTATGCATAACAGTATGCATGTACAGTACGGTGGACATATGTGTTAACAGAAAGGGTTTGCAGTGATATGTCAGTTATTATCTCTAGCATATATAAACAAATTCACTAAAGGTAATTAACAAAAATAGTATACATTGTAAATCAGTTTTGGTCTGGTAAAAGCTAAGTCTTTCGCTATGTCTGACCGACCTTTAATCATATGGCATGTATTTCAAAATCAATTTATCATTATGGTTTAAGCATTTCTAAATATCCTTAATGGTCTTATAAACACGTCAAAAAAACCTAGGCAGGGATTTGTATGTCCCAACCATTTGGAAAGAGGTGCATATAAACTTGAAAATGGCGGTCAGCCGGTCGGTCGAATGGTTTGTGGGTAAACAAACTTTTGTGAGCATAGCTCGATAATGGTTTGATCTAGAACAATGAAACTCCAGTAGTATATAGTCCTTGACCAGTATATAGCCCTATAGATTTTGAACTACCCTATTGGTAACTGTCATTAGTCTTGTGAAAACATGTTCAGCACCGTTCCTCAATAACCTACTTGGATAGGACGTTGTAAAAGATACGTTTGAACAGCTGATGACATTTAATGATTTTCAGAGGAGTAGACTGAAGGTCAAGGGTCAGCAGTTTTTTTTAAAACATCAACCATGCAATTCTTTTCAGAATATGAATATCGACCTAAAATGATAGATTTTCAAGAAAAAACATTCCTGTCATTTTGCCCAAAATCTCACGTCGACAACCTTCCAACGAAACAAATGATGGAACATATATATTTCAAAACTATAAGAAAAGTTAAATTTCACACAATTAGCAAAAGCTATATATTTATATCATAGAAACTACTCCATTTAGTCAAAATATCAACTTGACATAGCATATTCCTTTTTATAATAATGAGATGAAACTGATAAGTGCGCGCGAATCTCCAAAAGTATGAGAACCAAAGCCATGAAACTTTACTGATCTGTTACGCAGCATGTTAAGTTCTGCACCTGTTGGACTTACGTGTCTGGCTGCACACTGTTAGTTCAGTGTTATATCCCCTTAAACATTCATTTTAATTGTACTGAGAAGATACATCACCTTCTGTAAACGGATATGTGGTCTTAACTAGTATGGTGCTCTCTTTTGCGTCCTTAGGGAGAAAACCAGCAATGACAATACTTCATAATAGACGAGAATTAAACAGGTCAAAATTCTGTCTCTATCTTGTATGGTTCATATCATTCGCACACACACGCAACAAAAGACGGGGGCACGTTCAGTAAAATGTAAATGAGTTCATCCCAGGTAAATTAAGTATTTTTTATGGGTGACTAGACGAGAACAAAACCGGTCACAAGTTATTGTTTTTTGAACTCGGGTTGCTCAAACCATGGGTACAAACATGCATAGATCAACTTACGGGGGGGGGGGGGGGGGGGGGGCACCAATGGATACAACTGCAAATACGGTAATTTAATCCCAGGTCAAAATAATATTCTATCGAAAGTTTGCGGTGCCTCGATGAGACGACACATCCTTTTCATACTTCTGTCTCACATTCGCATGTGCATCCATGCTTCAACATCTTTTAGCAAATTTCAGGCTTAATTTCGACAACATTGATAGAAATACCATTTATGTAATGGACATCATTTACATACTCTACCATCTTAATACAATTAGTTTGTTAACAAGCGATTATGTTATTTATCCTTAAATTTGAAATTAACCCTCTAATCAAGCATTATTGTGAAATAAAACAAATATGTGTATTTCTTAAATTCAGGTCATTTAAATAGAGATGATTATCGGTTTGGATTTAACAATCGATTAATCGGCTAAGGAGTTTAACCGCTTATACCGATGAATCGGAGTAATCAAGAAACTTATATATATATATGACTGTCTGTAACCTATTTACTTACTTTGTGATTTTTCTAATCTTGACATTCATTAGCAACATAAAGAAACAAAATTTATTGAGACTTTTAATAGACATGAACTTTTTCAACTTTTTTAACTTTAAACGGATTTAACATCATTAAAATTTTGAAACACACAATCAGCATATTATTCACAGACACAAAAACATAATGTTTTGTGCTTAATAGATTACCAATATTCTGACATATTTCTGTTGAGAAATATCAGCGTGTCAATATTGCATACACTCAAACTGGCCTTTTTCTTGTTGAAAATTTGTCCAACAAGACTGAATACTCTTTCAGCAGGAACTGAAGATGCTGGCACACATAGATATTTTTGCTGGCTTTTCTGATTGAACAGTGAACACATCTTTCAACCAGTCATCCATATCGGAGCTTTCGCTACCTTGACTGGCGGTTCATATAGTGCTGTATCTGATTCAGATGTTGTATCACTCGTGTTAGGCATGTTCTCATCACATGAAGCTGAAGGACCCGGACAGCTTGTAAACTAGAGAATTTGTACCCTTTCCTATACAAACTCCTTCTTGGCAACAGTATTGCAGCTGGAAACTTCAAGGCACATTTCTGGAAGAATTCAGACTTCTCTTCAGCAGAGAGAAACTTTAATTCCTTTGTAAAATGATTTAACATACATGCCATCATAATGAGTTAGTTGTCCTTTTAATCAAATCAGACATTAACCTTATCTTCAGCTATAGAATTAATAGTAGAAAATGCAACATAATTTCAATATTACCTATTTAATATGAGGACCTATGCAGTCTTTTTAAGTCAATGCAATTGTTGATGTTCTACTAATTTTAACATTATCTATAACGTATCAAAAGAAAAATACTGAATGAAAACGTTATGTAAACACTTTATTAGTACTTATGTGAAAAACTACAGAATAAAGCTCAGTACTCAAAAGTTTAAACATAAATCCCGTTTATAGTGCTGCAAATCAGATCACATTACACGAATATTTAGAGGAGTAACTGGTCTATGTCTGCCAACAAGGAGTTTCATATACCAAAATGTTCGCAATGATATGTAGTTTTTGGAAAAGTTAATCGTTTGTGTCAAGACCGATGCAGAGCTGAGAAATCCAAGATGGCGTCCAAGATGGCCGCCAAATCAAAAACATTTAGAAAGTATTTGTATTTGCCTATTTCCATTACTACATTTGAGTTTTCACTGACATATATCTACTAATATGTTAGTAGGTATATAACTAATGCAAGATAAGTGTATTTTATTACTATTTTTTGCGTTTTTTGTTTATTTATTAAGCTAAAATATGCTTAATTATGCGCAAAATAGGGGTTTGAATTAGCACTTCTATATGTTGACTGAAAAAAACATTTGTTTTTTTTTTCTGTTTAAATGACAATACAGAATATGGGTATGCATGTATAATGTTTTCCTGAACAAATGTTGAATAAATGTGTATGAAATGACAGCGAAAGTCAGATTTAATTGATCACATGGCAGTATATGAGTAAAATTCACGTTTTAAAATAATTTAGTACTAACTGCAGAACAATGTGTTATAAATAATGCATGTTATTTAAGAAATGCGTTATAGTTATATTACACTGGAAACAAGTGATGGCATTCTTTTTATTCATCGTCGGAGCTTTCGGTGTCCTCGACAAAGACGGATTCAAGTGTGTAAACGTTCGTGCACATCATGTCGTCTGTGTTAGTGTTTCCTGTGCAAGAACATGCCACTGTGCATGGTTGTCTGTTTGCAAAGCAAACACATGTTTCGCTACATATTTCGCATCCGCAAACGAGGTCGTTCAAGCGTTCCGGTGCAGCGGCTGGCTGACTTATCATTTTTGGTGTCAAACCATCTCCGTCTTTTTCATATCCAAAGTAGGTAAATGGAGGAAGATCGTGTTGTGCTGTAGTGGCGTGTCTCCATATCCACAACTGGGTCACACATCTTTGCAGATGAAAATTGAGACTGTCAGCGGTTGGGGGAATGTTCCTGGGATGAACAGAAGACTTGGCTTTGATGCATCGTAACTGGTGAAGAGTTTGCACGTCGTTTCCCCCATACAAACTGATAACAAACCTAGTGCATGCTGTTCTTTGAAGGTCGGAAAGCAGTAATTATTCGCCCAAGTTGAAGAGAGGTTGGTAGTTTGACGCGCGCTCCGTCAGCAATTCGAATACTCTTCGCATTCCCTTTCCGAAAAATCCGCTGGTAGTATCACATCCTGTGATGCAGTATACTGAGAGCAGAATATTTAATTGGTCTTTAGTCAGTTTGTCGATCAACTGGTGGACTGGAATAAACCGTCTACCATCCGTGTGAAGAGTAACCCTTCCAGTTGACATACACAGATGAGCAGCGCCTATATATCGATAATGATGCAGCAAGAGCACAAGAACATCTGTGTCTGGAGAGTGGATTGCTATACAAGTTGACCCTCTATCCGCCTCATACTTGGCATGAAGTATCATTACAGTGTCTGCTTCCTCTTGGTTAGTATCGAGTATGGGTTGATTGCAACACCCATTTGTGGTGACAATAACGCATGGTGTGCTTTTACCACCATTGATCAACAGGTCTTCCTGTGCTTTTAATTTAGTACATGCATGTTCGGCCATGTATCAACTGTAAAACTGGATCAGTCTCTCCTTACTCTGCCCGTTACTCAAAAACATTTTCCAGTCCTTCGATACTTTAAGCTCACCCTGGACATCAACATTTCTACAACTGCTACAATCACCTCTGTATTTTCGTGTTTCCGTTTTCGTGAAAAGACCTGCAAGAAATCCCTCTTCGACTTCCGTCGGTAGCCTGTTCATAGTCAGAATTTGAATTGACATAAACGTAGCATAAATTGTATGATTGGAAGCGAACAGTAGAGGCATAAGCTGTAATTTTGCATGTTGATATACTGTCCAACTTGGAGACCTTGTAGAAGCCAGGAGAAGTTTAAGGGGTGTTGATACTCTTGATAAATAATTGTTCCATACCTGGAACGTTGGGGATACTTTCCGACCCTCCTCTTGGAATTCGTCGAGCAGACGCACCACTTGAGTCGCAAAAGCTTTGCAGAAACTTACTATTTCAGGCTCTGGGTAAGAATCATCATTCATACATCTGAGTGTTGACAAGACCGATGTAACGTCATGATGTAGATGTTTGTTGTTGTTTATACACCAGCTTTCAAAGTTAATGAGCAGACGGCAGTATAACACTTCGTCAATCAACTTGAAGGCTGTCAATGCTCGGTCGAAATCTTTCCCAGTCATGATGTTGGCTGCTGTAGCTTGGGCATATGTTCCAGCATCGGTTAAAAGATGCTTCAGGCCTGCTTCCCCGTACAAGTAGCCTATTCCAGCAAAAATAGACATGAGAAGGTGCATCCCACCTTCGACGGGAATAACACCTTCCAGAGAAATGTCTTGACTCCATACAATTTCACAAGCTTTTGACAGCAGTCCCATGTCAAAAATTACAGGGATATGACTCTGTCCTAACTCATGCATAACCTCTTTGGCCCGAAGAAGTGTTGTGTATACAGTGCTGTAATCTGTTGTTTGGCCATGATGATTGGGTTGTAGGCGATAGTCGAGATGGTTTGATTGGCTTGCCCAATTGAATTTACGAAAAAAATGCTCCAGTTTGGAACTTTTTTATCTTCAGCTAAGTCATCACAAAAGACGGAGCTCTGTCCCAATGAGAATAGCAACTCCTTCAGTCTCGCACATTTTACAGCATTGGGCTCTACTGAATTTATTTCGTCTAGTGTGACAGAGCTTTCGAAAACGGGAGTTGGGCTTTGACTTGGTTTCTTGTAAGCAGTGAGGCAGCATAAACTACCACCTGGTAGGCACTTTTTGTCGAATGGCCTTCTGGATGATTTTCCTAATCGTTGACTGATTCTGTTTTCAACACTTGTACTTGACACTAGAATACTGGTCATTGCATGAGTAGTCCTTTTCCCATCAACCGTCCTCTCATTATGGTCCCAATTATATGCCACTGCGACTACAAGTTTACCCCCTCTCTGTTTGGAAGCAATATTATCCGGTACAATTCCTCCAGAAGGTGTAACTTTCTGTGCTGTAATTCCTTGAGGAGCAGCCGAGGTTAGAAACATTCTTAGATCAGGATACGTTATTGTATACCCAAGGGCTGACATGTCTTCAATTAAGTGGCGGCTGTTGAATTCGTAACTGAACACCTAGCCCAAGATGCTTCGGTGATGGGGTTGACGTAACTAGAGTAGTAATGTTGCAAGCATACATTTTCTGTTTGTGGTTTCCGATGCGGCATGGAAACATTTCCTGTCTGATAGCCAACATACTTTTATAACTATGTGCAGTTGTACACCCCTCATCTGTTGCTACTTGGATGAAACGTTCTCTTAACGTAGACAAGTAATACACTTTATTTTGGACTACAATCGAGTGCTCGTACTCTTCCTTTAGCCTCTCTGCTGCCTTTTTATATATTTCACTATACTTGTCAGATTCATTAAATACAGTTTTGGGTGGAGTACGGCCACCAGTGCGTGCATAACTGTAGTAAGTCGCAAGACAGCCTTTTCTCCTTTGATAGCGGGCTTCAACTGCTACAAGATCACCATTTGCAACAGCACTTAACCGATCGATAATTGTTTTATCATTGATCTGTAGAGCAGTTTTTAACACCTTGTGATATATGGAATTATGGTCTGTAGAAATAGAACTTTCAACATACGACCAACTTCGCGAATAACCAACCTTGTGATGACGATTTACAGTTAGGGCCACATTTACATTCACAAATAAAACAATGTTCTTTCCAGTCAAAGTTATCGCTGTAAGATCTTGTTTTTAAATGTGTTCCAATGTTTTCCTTGTTGGCCATATTCAAAACCCAGCGTTATTCCAGCCGATGGTTCTGAAAGTAAATACATTTAGATTGAGAATGATATGCATCATGTTCTCTTATACATGTACGGATGCTGCTCAGTGAGTTTGAGTAAGAGTGTTTTAGCTTCCTTATAACAAACATTACGATCTCTTTGCAAAATGAGTTGACATTTAAGAAGTTGTCCAACAGGCAACAGTATATGATTTTTTACATGATAGTGTGTACTTCAAAAAATTTCTATAAAGATCTTTTCTATAAAGATGAAAACATATTTTTTCTCTCAACATGTATTAATTTTGTTATAATATTGGTATTCAACAAGTTACTAATGTACTGTTAAATAACTAACTGTATTTGAGTTTATACAAATGTACATAATGCATGAGCTATATATCTCCATATGTAACATGCATAAGAATCAGTTTTGTCATGTGCGTAAAGTGTGGTGGTGGTCGATTTCTTCATAAGTGTTTGGCTCATCAATGTGGCTAAGCTTTTCACAAAAAAGCTTCTAGATGGATTCCTTGAAAATAATATTCATTTTATCTTATTTTAAATAGATATAAGCTTGATGCCATCTTTCGAACATATCGGATATATATTTTTACAAGTATAATATATTAAACACTTCGTCAAGAAGGATAACTCGTATATCCGGCTACTAGTGAGTATCCGATTACTACTCAAGTTTCTAAAAAAAATTACATGGGGTGTGTGACAAAAGAACCAAACATACCTAGTTTTTCACCCTTACTACTAACCTATTTTTTATCTGCCTAAATTTGTATTATTTGAATTCATATTGTACATTTTAAAATCGTTTAGTTCTGTTTAGTTCTGTTTCATACTCAAGTGGCACTCCAAACTGTACTCAAACTGTCTCTTAAAGATATTGAATATGTAGCAAAACATAAAGAAACATTCTTTATCAATTCTATGAAATGATACATACCATAAAAATTACTTGTCTCCAATAATAGCAATAGCATCAAATGTGAACACCACTGACTTACAAACTTACAGTAGATTTTTCCATGGCTTAATTATATCAAGGGGGAGTAACTGCTCAGATATATTGTAATCACCAGCAAGTAGGTTTACTGATAATTTCACAGTTAAAGGCAAATGTAGCATGCGCCTTCTATAAAAAGAAATAAATTAAAGAAGCAACACAGATTTATGAATTATATTCATTTTTTTAAATGTAATATATTATGATGGGTATGACCTCTCATAAAATTATGTAAACTTACCCCCCCCCACGTATTCTTTAAAATTAGGTGCCACCTAGCTTGGCCAACAAATTATGATTCATTAAAGAGTGTATTTAACCGTTTTAATATGTGTCTTGTTTAACTATGAAGTGTAAGAATACTTAAAACTAGATAAAAAAAATAGTATATCTGTAGTAGAAAAAGTGCAGTATGAGGTACCGCTGAAACTCGTTTTAATTACCCCACCCACATCATAAACCTTACTGCAAGAGGACATCACACTAATTTTAATTAAAATGCCACATACATGAATGTCCATACTCTGTGCATCCATTTAAACTGAAAAATACATATGTCTGTTTATCCTCTTTCAGTATGCACATAAAAATGCTAACCCCAACCCCCATTTTGCGCATAATTTAGCATATTTAGCTAAATAAATAAACAAAAATGACAAAGACAGTAATAAAAACACGTATATCGCATTCGTTATATACCCTCTAACATATCAGTTGAAAATTGTCATTAAAAACTCAAATGTAGTAATAGAAATAAGCAAATATGAATACTCACTAAATGTTTGTGTTTTGGCGGCCATCTTGGACGCCATCTTGGATTTCCCAGCTTCGCATCGGCATTGAACAAAATGATTATCCATTCCAGAAACTACAGACCTTTGCGAACATTTTGATATATGAAACTTGCTGTTGGCAGACATAGACCAGTTAGGTGCTCTATACCTCTCAAAATTTGCAGCACTATTAATGGCACTGGGTAAACGCCAAAGACAAAGAACAAAAAAAAACAAAGAATCACAAACGAGAACCATTGGTCAACAGCACAAAACTGCACAGTGCATATATACTATATACTTTATTAAAAAGACTAGGTATGTTTATAAAGGATTGTTAGGTTCCGCCTTAGAACATTCAGTAAAATGTAAATTTCCTGGGGATTTAAACCAGTTTACGTGCACAAACCTCACTCTTATCCCAACAATCCTGAATAAAGAAAGTATGCATTAACTTGAAGAAACTTAACAATGGAAACTTAACAATAAAACGAATAATGATAAACTAATAGGTAAACACCAAGTACTTCAATGATTACAGACCCCATTGTTAAAATCTCTGAACATCACAAACAGTAATAACAATAATAAAAAAACATCGTTGTACTAAAACTAGGAACAAATAAAGAAAACATTATTAAAAACAAAATCAACATGTATTAGCTATTCTTCCAAATGATTAACTATGAAAATGACGTCACATGCCAAAAAAATCCGAGCCAGCCAAAGTCCGTTTAAAGATAATATGAATCTGCAAAATTTCCATAAAATCAAGACTGAAAGCTTAGTCGAGTCAGCCAAAGACGGTTTTAAAGATGACATGAATCTAAAAAAATGTTTATAAAATCAGACGACCGAAAGCAAACCTCATCTATGAATCAACAACAGCCTTAGGGCGTGGTAGCCTTTTCTGCACACATGTTTACACTTCCTCATTGTCATGGGGTGCTATGATGAGCACTACTGTCCCATCAACAGCTCCCAGAACTCTTGGAATGCCACAAGGATTACAAAAACCCAAGCTGGCCTCCCGTCTCTCTTCCAATGTTCTTAGAAACCTGTGTAAGTAAAATCGAATATACATTTCAAAGTTCTCAATAACTTTTAATTCAACTATCCCAAGTAGAACTGTAACTGAACAGCCACTACTAATTCTACTTTAAATTCACTTTTCCCCCTAATTTGAATCAACCATATTGCCATTTGAAGCATTAATGCAGGCAGCCAATTCTTCTTGAGAATAATATATTTCCAGCATTCAATTCATTACCATGCTTGTTACTTATATGCAAATTGTACTGTACCATGTATTGTGATAGATTTAATGTGGACTTGCCTAATATTTTTCATTTTATTGTTGATGGTCACGACAACTTCATTGGAGTGTCTACTCATCGATGACCTGAAGACATCATGCAGGTCAACGAACTCGGAATAGAAATCTCCTTTTTCTAGGTAGCCAAGTGTCAGCAGAAGCTTAAGTTAAAACAAAATAAGATCAAATATATTATCAAAACAATGGGTTGCCTGAACATCCTTTTTTCAACATATGTATTTACATGTTAAAAACGATAAATATCTACATAGTATACTTTTCATGTTGAATCGAGACAACAGTTATGTACATGAGGTCAACAGTTGTCAGAAGGCTGCTGTATTTCACATCCGAAAATTGGTGAAGTTTTTATAAAGATTCCGAAAGCAGTTGCATCCGTAGTTAAAAGCAAATGCACAAGACTTCATTAATCCAAGTGCCGAACTGTGTAAATGCCTGAATTGGGAGTGTTAACAAACAAAACCAATTTCGATGGACTTTTATTGATGTATTTTGTGGTGGTGGTGGTAGTGATCTTTGACAGGGGCTCCGGTGTACTCCGCCATTTTCATTCCTTAAAAACTTACTAAAGGAAGCTTACCCAATTATTGTTTCAATCCAACGAAACACCCAAACTCTTCAAATGAGTCAGTTTACCCTCGAGTATAATTTAAGTGTTTACCTTCGTCTCAGCCGAAATCGAGTGCCCGCTATTCGTCTGCGGTGATACATCGTCCGATATCAGGGCCCAAAACTCACGTATTTCTGCACTCCGTACCCGATACCGGGAGACGACAATATCCTCCCGGATATCGGCCAGGGTCAACCTTGTCGGAAACGTCCTCCAAATCTAATTATTGTCTCTTGTCATGGAAATAACGCCGAACGCTATATTTACGATTCTTAAGAGTTAGGTGCTCCGTAAAGTTACCTTAAGATATTCTTTTTGAAACGTCAGAAAGTTACGATCTTAAGCCTTGCGATCTTTATTGAAACAGGGCACAGGCTAGTATTCGGCGTCGTATTTAGCTTTTCTTAGTTTAAATAAACATCGTTTTCAGAAGCATGTCCAAATATGTAGGTGTAAAGTCCTTAAGCTCTGAAACCTCCCCGACACCTCTAAACCAATCGCTCACCCTACATTAGTCAGATTTAAGTTTTCGCATCGGTTTTTTTTTTGTTCTTCATTCCAACTACAAAATTGTGAGTGTCTTCATCATGGTATAATTTCTGTATTTGATTGTCTGAATTTATCGGAGAGTCCGGCAAGAACCATTTCTACGGCCATGTTTGCGTTTTTGTTTCGTCGAGTACGGCGCATGGTTGAACTCTGCCGTTACCTGTCCAGGTGCGCGTTTTACCGAAAGAGGTCTCATGATTTTTGGCACAGGAGTGCCGATTTTGGATTGGCACACCAGCCGTTACATAACGGCAGTGGAATCCAGTCCCTGATGACCAATTTTCGGCCTAAAATGTTACTATATTTAATAAAATATGCAATAGATACAATTAACAGTACATGAATTAAAGCAAGAGGCATGTCGATCAGTTTTTAGCAGTTAACATTTTCCCAACTTTCGCGAAAACACACGGAGAAAGTGTTTTTAATTACAGTACCGTACTTTCCCTTTGTTTGTTGGCGTCTAAATTGTATCTTTCGCAACCAATGGTAATAGGCATGTTGTATTTTTGGTGTATCTGAGGTTGTGTTTTTTACCTTATATGAGAGGGGCCGTTTAACGGCCCCTTCCCCTCGGAAAATAAGCCTAGTTTTCCCCCTAAAAATGAAAAATCCCCTCCGATAAAATTCAAAAAAAAATAATATATATATATATATATATATATATATATTTTAGAAAATCTTTTTACCTGTACAGGTTCAATTTCGACATCCTTATAAATAATGTGATGTAAAGTTTCTTTGATAATTGAACTTAGAAATCATTGATTTTCATCACATTCAGAGATAGGTGTATGAAATATTATCTGTCATGAATTATTGCAATAGATATTTCCACCCAAAGGATTGATATTTTTTGTGAAAATAAACTTATATTAAATCATTTCCTAATTCGCAGGAGACTAGACAGTCTTCTTTTAGCTGTAAAATTTTGGCATTTTCACGACGTAATAGCGAGCCTGATTACATGTATGTAATCTCCCCACCGAATAAAAAAAAAACTTAAAGTAGTGCTGAGGCTAATTTAGTGGAGATTTTAAGAACAGGAAAAAAAAGAGATCTATGGACTTGTAATCTAACAACCAAATATTATAAGAGGCATGATAGTAAAATAAAAATAAAAAATTAACATGCACATTTTTCCCCTTTTGTACTAAAACGCCGCAAATTTTTCCCCTTCTCAAAGGCCCCAGGCCCCGTCTCCTCTTTTAGAAAAAAACCCTGTATCTGATCTGCAAAATATCTCTAATATCATCATGGAAGAACCACGGTCTTTCAGCACTAATTCCTTCACCAAAAATCTGCTTCGGTAGTACACCTTAGCTCAATTTTGCAGTTTTTCATGATGTTTATTTTCTCTTCTGGAGCATCAACAAACATCCTGTTTTTACATCCCCTAGCTTATAAGAAGATACTTTAAATGTATGTTACTTAGAAATGTTCTTCAGTGGCATTTATATGCTTTGGAAGAAGGTGATCTAGTCAGAGAATGACGCTGGTTTGCAACTACCTCCAACAATATGCGGGATGTTGTGATCATAGTGGGATGACATGTCTCTGCATTCATGTGTCTCTATCTTTTTTTTCCCAACACCGAAATGCCAGGCACATGAACATTTGGTTCGGGTCCTTGACGGCTAGCATCAGTAAATACTGGAGTTTCTTATGCCCTCCTTAAATAGACATTGTACATGTATGAAGGTTAAATGTTGATTAATTTTATCTTTTTAAAATTAACCACTTAAATATATCTCTTGTTGACTTTTAAACCTCAACAAATCTTAAGTGTTCAAAGCTAGAAATATTTTCCACTAATTTAATGTTACTCAGAAAACAAACAGACGCTACCCTAATTAGCACCGGCGAGTATGGTAGAGCACGCAACTTACTGCATGTTAAATCCTTTATAAATTCTTATCCTTTAAAATAATAGGATAATTTCAATACATTTTTATATCAACTCACCTGTTAGCTATCGTGTGGAAAATGGACCTGCTGCACAAAATCGCAGCTATAGTAGACAGTTGCATCCAAGGAACATGGCTCTGACCTTGCAAGTTAATATTTTTGTGGCCAGGAAGGAAGAAATATTAGTTTAAAATAAGCCGATCTGTTGGGCGTCTTATTCTGTTTCAGCATTGTATCTAAAGTTTTGCATATTTATATAGTGCACAGTTAATAAAGTATCACTGGCATGAAAAATGCTTACCTAAAATGTAAAAAAAGTTAGTTTTCATTTATGCACATGGACATTTGTATAATATTATTAAGCCTGTTAATAAATATAAATTAAAAGATTTAAACATTGTTATTTTAATTATTAGACTAGAAAATCTCTTATCATGACATTAGACAGCTTAAACTATAGTTTATATAAACAAATAAACCAAATCGTAACTTCTGACTTGGCACCTCCCGTGCAGAAATTTATCCTGGTCTTTTCAAAATCCTGGGAATTTCCTGAGAATCTCATGATTCCTGGAGCAGGTATCCTGGTATTCCAGGCACACCAGGATTTTTTAGTTACCCAGTGACAAGGACCAGGACAATTCCAAGATACTCCAGGACTTTTCTTTTAGTAAATAAGATAACCAGAAATTTATCAGTCAACACCAGGAATTTTACATTCAAACTATCCTGAAAGTCAGGAATTTAGATAAATTCTCAAAAATTCAGCAGCAAAACAAAACTCCTTGTTTATCCTGGTAGCTAGGAAACATTCAAAAGTTAAATTCCTGTTTTTCCTGCAATAGCTGGCATTATTCTAAAAAGGTTTTAATTGAAATAACTTTATCTTCATTCTAATGAATAAAATAAAATTAATATATAACTAATAACTACTTTATAATACTGTCAAAATCATTTCAAACTTTAATATATATATATTTATATAAATATAATACATGTACAATAAAATCATGATATATGTTGTTCTATCATACATATATGGCAATTAACATTTATATTTAAATGAACAGAAAGTTTACTGCTGAAAGGTTATTATTGCTACGTGTTCAAGAATTTGTTCACTCTTCATGAGTCCAGGTGTTTTACATCCTGTGCTTATCAGCCCAATGAAAGGTCAGGCAGAAAGCTTCCCACAGAGATTTATCTCAGCCCATCAGCATCAGGTTAACATTCATTTGTGTAGGAAATTCAAATGTATGAAGAAGAAAGTAAACATGGTGGTTTCTGAAGCTTTTCATATTTTGGATGGATAAACCTTTTCCCAATTCATTTAAAAGGTACGCACAGTTTCAACATGTATCTTTAATGCTATTACACAGTAAAAAGAACATAAATACAGTATGGTTAGTGATTAAGTATAATGTTTTTGCAATTCTTTATCTGACAGCATTTAAACATTCTGTGTTATGCTCTCTTTTACCTCCATTAACACAATATTGGGATGTTTTGAAGCCTCATGACTGTAACACAATGTGTGTAATTATATGAATATATGCAAGTGCTATTACATGAAAGTATAAGCTTCATTTAACTTTATATTCTCTTTATTGTAGTTTTACAATTTTACAAATGAGCTATCATTAATTTATCATTGATGATCATGTGGGTATGTATGTGCATTTTCTTATTATTTTGACACTATAGATGACCAATGTTGTGTCTCTGGTAAAGATGAGGATCCTGTGACCAAAAACAAGATATGATGGGAAAGTTGGAAAGCTAAAGAACATTAATGGCAATCCCTGCTCAACTACATGGGGGATTGCTGAATATCTGTTATTTAATTTTTTTAGTTTTCAAACTTTATTTTTTTTTATAAATATGAATGTGAAGCATAAAGTAGAACTATTAATTATATAAGAACAATTACATTCCTGATTTATATAATAAGCTATAAATCATGGCAATAAGCATATTAGGGCAACACTTTAAGGCAATTGCAAATTGAAAGTTTGTGCATGTAAAATGTAGTTTATCACTACTCAAAGATTGAGCATTTATATCGCTAGGAAGAATTCTAGGAACCCTTTTTATGTAAATATGTAGTTTAAAACCTGTGTTTTGAGTTATTCCTTTTTATTTATCTGCTTAAATTAAATTGGATATAACACACATGAAATTTAACGTAGAATCTAACAATGACGTTTGACCGATTGCTCTAACCTGATGAGGCCTATTTAAAGAAATTATAAAATATACAAATATTCATATTCTTTTCAGATGTGGTGCACAAAAGGTTCAGTGTAAACACAAGTGTCATCTAAATTGCAACTGGCTTATGCCTTGAGATCATATGCCAAAGGAACTTACCCAGCGAATAACAAAATAGAAATAATCGTTTGTTTGTAAATAGTAAATCAATAAGAAGTGGAATGAAATTAATGTTGTGGTTTACTTTTGATGAAACTATAGATAAAATATGGTCCTGTATTTTTCTTGGATAAGGAAAAGGAGTTGTATTGGAATTAACAGTGAATTTCATCAGGTAAGTTTAAAGATACAATTTAGACAGAGAGTCATTGTTTCTGCTTTGGCCATTCAATCTTTATAATGTGTAAATGTATAAAATGGATATTATACTGTAAATTATTTATCAAATCATACTTAGTATATTGTATTGATTGACTGTGAACCTGTGTGTGGCATAGCATAAACTTAGAATTAATGGAAATATAAAATGCTGCTACATTTGTTTTTATTTAAAGATACAGTTATTAAAGCTGTGGACTGTTGTGTTAGTATTTTTGTGCATGTATTTATACTATTTTAAGGAAGAAAAAAACATAATGTGAGACCTGTCAAGCTTCCACTGCCAACCTGCGGAGGTTTACAAAATATACAGAGTTTCCTGTATTGTGACTTATAGAGGTTTGTGAAAATGAGCTTGTATCTGCCCATTTGTTAATTTAAAACTGAATATCAGGAATTACCAATTATTTACTTGGTCAGACACCTGGAAATGGTAATTTCCTTTTTTAAAGATTTTTGATGTCCTAGACATGCTGTAGGATGCTAAAGGAAGTTTATCTTATTGAAGTAAAGTTTCAATTAGTTATGCCCCTTGCTCATTTAAGAAAGTTCATGTCTACATATCAATATATAATTCTCTTTAGCTGTAAGGAGGCCATTTGAATGTGAAGTACTACCTGAGGCCTGTCCTGGATCCTACCATGCACCAAAATGGACATACTATATGGTACTTATCTTATATTGAATTTCCAAAGCAGTCGGTTTATTTAACAGAAAGTAAAAATTCCATATGTATATTATATTGGAATGGATGATACTTTTATTAGCAACATAGAAAAAATACTGAAGTTTTGCCCTTACATTGTTGCTGGTTGAATCACTGACATTGTGTAAACTTTTGGAAATCAAAACAAAATAGTATATACATAAAAAACGTGTTTTTGCCAAAATGTTAGTTTTTCAATTTGTTGCAATTTTGTTAACAGCCGTTTCTGTGGTCCAGTAAACATCTTTTTGTATAGAAAAATCCTTCTATCATAACATTTAAGTATAGCATATTTCATACTGAAAACTATTTTTATATACGAATATAGAATGTCTTTTCTGTACCAAAGAAACTTACGTTACTAGTAAAAATATAGTACCTTCGCTCAGGTGTGTCTAATAAAAAAATGAACATGAGATTGTTGGAATTATCTGGAAATTTCAAAGCGATATACCTTTCGTCCAAATGGGACCTAATAAAATGGAAAATATAAAAGTTGGATTTGATATTTTTCCCAATCTCAAATGCAAGGTTTTATTGAGAAACAGCGATTAGCTAAATATGGTTTGCAAGTTATATCTCCCTCACTCATCTATCCAAGCCCCGACCAATCATTTTTGCTTTGATTACTTCAAATTGTACATTTCTCATTGTCCCAGGCTCAAGAGACTCGGCCAACTGGTCAAAAAACTATGTCATGCTCTCAATATCTTCTTGACCTATCAGGACATCACATACTGGCAATCCTTTATAAGACCTACTATGGGGATCAAAAAAGAAGATGCTCTGTATGCTTTTCATGATTGCGCATGTGTATGCTGGACTGGAACACCCCATGGAAAATTTGTATTTGGAAGAATCAATTTCTAATGTATCTGCTAGGGCATCTCTAAGAGACCAAAAGGGAACTTCGGTACTTTTTCTACCTAAAGTTCCATGCAGTGAATGTTCCTTTACAATGTTAACAAAGTTCAGAACATCAGGAATGTCAACTGTTGACCAGTATGGCCTTTTCAAATTGACATTGCTATAAGTTTGTCAACCCTAAAAAAATTCATCCATGGTTTCCTCATTTCAGTTTGTTGGTTGAATTGTATAGGATGTCACTGAATGTGCACACCAAATTTGCTACACATTGTCTCCCTCTGCTACAAAACACTTTGCTTCCTTGATGCCTAGTAGCTTTTGCTTGGAGCATGATGTGAAATCTAAAGATTACAAAAAACTGACAAGAACTGTTAGTGTATTTGAATCAGAATTATTTGATTCCCAACCATTTTGACTTATCAACTTCAGGGAGCAAAAGTTCTTATCCAAATCACAATATTTTGCCTTAAGTCTTTTTTCTACAAATATTAGATTTCCAATACCACATTTAAAATGCAAGCTATTTTAACTTTTATGGTATAGAAGTATTAGTAAGACTCATTTATTTATCAAAATGCTACCATAAATATTCTAAAAGTTTGACATGTACATGTATATGTTTACTGATGTTTTTTTTTCTTTTCTGAGAAAAGTGAAATCACAGCACTATGGCATCGTGATTATGACATCATTTTAATAAATTCATTTAGTTACTACAGTGTTGCATATTTGTTTTTAATCAAACTTGGCATAGTTTGCAGTGCAACACTGTATGTAACTCAAGTTACGACAGTGTTGCATAAATAAAAATAGTCAAATTAAGATACAACTTTTGGACAACTTTCATTTTAAGTACTCAAAAATCAATATTTTTCAAAAATATTTTTATGACAGATGGAAAACTGTTAAAGCATGTGAAAAATGCAAAAACATCATTTTGTGAAAAAAAATGGAGTTACGACACTATTGCGCTGAGCCCTCGATATGAATGCTTCTATGTTATTTATCGGAAACACCCATATTAATGCCGTATAGATAAACCGACGAAACCGTCATATCTTTTGCCTTGATTTCGACATGTTTTCATAAATGTGGCGGAAAGAGACAGCATTCAGATCAAAGGCGATTTGTCAGGATGTAAAGGTCAAACAGCATGGAACTATCGACAATAATCCACTGATAGCAGAGTGATGTGCCTTTATAGAGTGTACACACATCGGAAATTGTAAATTCTGTTTAAATAATGGCAAACAATCAATTAACAAACGATAATTGCTCTGCATACTTGTTGTTTGTTTAATCTCGCTTTATCTCGGCAATGTGATTACTTCAACAGGACTCATTTTCGCTGACAACGTCACGTATTTTTCACTTACCCAAAAGGCTACTGGCTAACCAGCATTTAGTAGAGCTGTCCCGATTCTTAGTCGCTCTTCGTGGACACTAAACCAACCAAGCTGCCAAGGCATTCCGTTTACCAAATTCTTTGAAAACTAAAATCAAAGTTGTGATAAAAAAGTATCCAAAATTATACTTTTAATCCTCACATTGCAATTTTTTAAAATTCAGTACTTACACCCCATATGAGGTGCCGGTATGCTGGCGGAAGTGTTGTATTCTTTTCAGATTCGACACCAGGTGCCTCTGTATCAAGTCCATTTGGATGTCTTACCTTCATGATTTTTCTGAAAATTTATGCTTATTTATTTAGTCGGAAATGTTTGATATTGTTGTATTTATTCTCTTAATATTGAAATGAAAAGAACATGAAAAAGTAAATTTGAAAGCCAATGGCTATTACAAGAATATAACCGTGCTTTCACATTTTTTCTCAATGGTCTAATGAGAAAAATACAGAACACCTCTTTGTCCAGTCCGGAAGCTCGTAAAGAGGGTTAATATGTGATTTCCGGTACCTTGGGTTTGATTGCCTGGTTAACAGAAACAGAAATGTACAGCGTGCTTGCCAAAAATATATGTTTATAATCCCTAACATAGATATCTTTAAATTACATTTTAAGCATTATAGATACAAATGAGCTTAGAATATGAACCCAGATCTCGATCTTTCATAAATCATTAGTCGTCCTGTTACATTTGCTTTTATATTTTTCATCTAATACATTTCATAAAGTATGATTCGCTATAAACACACATTTTAAGGCTGCTTGAATAAAAATATTACCAAGACTTAAAATGCAATACGATTTGCTTACTACTATGTAGTTGTAAACCAATCACTTTTAAATAAACAAACCACAAGTGTCCAGTGACACCTGCCTTCGTTAAGTGTTGCAAACCATATGTCGTAGGGGTAAATTCAGTCCTGAAGCCAAATAAGAAAAATGACGTGGAAAAACCATAATCATTATGTGTTCACAGAACTTGTCCCTGTTTCATCAATTGTATTAATATAAAAACAATGAGTCAAAAAAGTATGCTTTCAAATTATTACAAAATGATTTAGACAAGCTGTCAAATCTGTGATTTGCGAACAATTTTAAACTGTAAACATAATTCAGACCTTGATGAACTGTAATAAATCAATTCATGACTGCTGGAGTACTTGAAATTAAATATAGGGAGGTTGACACTTAAAAATTTGCTAACACACAGATAGACGGTCAGTAATAACAAAACACGAGCCTTCGGAAATATAAGAAAAACAACGGACGGATGCATATATGTGAAAAGCCTTTACATTTTCAGCTTAAGCTTTACAAACATCTCCATGTCAATTTCATAATTTCCTTGGATGGTATGGGGAACTTAATCTTCAATCCCAGTGTCAACCGCATCATCGTAATCATTATCAACACCCATCTGGTAAAGGTCTAACAAATAAGAACGATTTGTAAAGGGTTTTTGTACTAATGACTAATCATTGAAGGCTAAAACATCATCATTTCATCAAGCTGCTTTTTCATCAAACTGCTAAGTTTGTTTTTTAAAAAAATAAGGTATTATTTCAACTAGTATTATATATTACTGCTGAAAATATTGCATAATTAAACTTTATGTGAAAGTAATCCGGACTATCTTGGAGTTGGTAGATGGTTTAATGGTCATTTCCACAAATTGATTTTCATGCAACTTGATGGAGCACATAATAGCTTGATGCAAACATTCTTTTTTTTATTTTAATGCATTATCATGTTTAACTCATGTGACTTTAATGATCAAAACAAAACAAAAAAACATTATTTGTGTACAGATAAAGAAGAGCATTAATTTTTGAGTTTTTTTTTTCATTTATAGCTTCGTGGCCAGCAATTCACTAGATACAACTACGCCAATATATAGCTAATCTTTAGTCAAAAGTGAACAATGATGGATGAGAAAAATCAATCTTAATATATTGTGGTAAAAATGACTGGTACAAATAACTGTTAAAAAAACTGACAAGAATTGCTATATTAGCCTATAGATGCATACATATTTCTGAAAGTTTCTTTCAAGCATAACTACTAAGAGGCATTTATCGGCAGCCATGATGGAATCTCACCATTTCCGCAATTTTCTACCTCAGTATCATGTTGACAATTCGAGGGCTGATCGCGAAACTGTTCCATATGACATTTTTTAAGAAAATCACTTTTTTGCAAAAATATATACAAAATATTGTGATACATATTC